>NC_079195.1:6256917-6631462 GCF_029499605.1 Hyla sarda
CTCCAGATGTTGCAAAACTACAAATCTCAGCATGCTAAGACAGCAAACTGCTGTCTGAGCATGCTGGGAGTTGTAGTTTTGTAATATCTGGAGGGCTACAGTTTAGAGACCACTGTCAGTGATCTCTAGCCTGAACCCCTCTAAATCTTGCAAAACTACAACTCCCAGCATGCCAACACAGCAAACAGCCGTCAAGGCATGGTGGGAGTTGTAGTTTTGCAACATCTGGAGGGCGACAGTTTAGAGACCACTCTCTAAACTGTCGCCCTGCAGATGTTGCTAGGCAACAGACTCCTGGACACGCGGCGTCATACTTACCTCCACCGCCGAGATGATCAAAGCCGCCGCCGCCATCTGGAGCTCTGCCGCCGGGTAAGTGACCGCCACTGCCGCTACTACACGGTTCCCCCCGCTGTGCCCGGACACCGATGGGTGGGCATAGCGGGGGGAACCGAACTTTAACCCCCCCGCCCCCAGTCTGCTATTGGTCGGCCGCTCCGCCGATCAATAGCAGGGATAGGAGGGGTGGCAACCCTGCCACCTCACTCCTATCTCTTCAAGGGGGATCGAGGGTGTCTTGGACACCCCCGATCCCCCTTATTTTATCGCGGAGCCGCCGTTGATGGGCAGGGGGAGAGCGCTCCCCCTGGAAAACACCATAGATGCCGTGATCAGACTGATCACGGCATCTATGGGGTTAATGCTGCCGGGACCGGCGCGATCGCGGCCCCGGCAGCTGCGGTGGGACTCCGGCTGTGATTGACAGCTGAGTCCCACCCGCGATCTCCTGCGCTGCCCGCGGCAGAGCAGGAGATCGCTTGGACGTATGCATACGTCCATTTGCGCGAACGTGTAATTCGCCTGGACGTATGCATATGTCCAATAGCGGGAAGGGGTTAATACTCTGTGACAGAGTTTAATTTTTAGTTTAATACACATTTTTCTTATTTCTTGTGGTGCTGCAATGTTGGGTCCTGTTGCTGTGCAAAAATAAGTTTTTTTCAGTGGACTATAGTGCATTTGTCTGCCCTCAAACGTGCATACCACATACCTACATCAAAGCAGTCTACTATTATGTATCTGTAACAAGTCTAGATACAGGGAAAGTCCTGGCAAAAGTAATCACCTGCTGGTGTTTCACAAAAATACAGAATTTTTCTGCATATCGTTGCGCATTTTTCTGCCCTCATCAGTGCATAACGCATACGTACATCTAAGTAGTGTACCATTTTGTACCTGTTAATCTGTCAAGGGCCTATATACTGTGAAAGTCCAAACAATAGTACTCACCTGCTGGTGTTTTACAAAAGTACAGCGTTTGTTGGCATATTGTAGTGCATTTTTCTGCCCTCATCAGTCCATACCGCATACGTACATCTAAGTAGTGTACAATTTAGTACCTGTTAATATGTGAAAGGCCTACATACTGTGAAAGTCCAAGCAACAGTTTTTTGGCATATTTTGTAGCGCATTTTTTTGCCCTCATACGTGCATACAGCATACGTACATCTAAGTAGTGTACCATTTTGTACCTGTTAATCTGTCAAGGGCCTACATACTGTGAAAGTCCAAACAAAAGTGATCACTGGCTGGTGTTTTACGAAAATGCGTTTTCCAAGTATACTGTAGCAAATTTTTTCCCCCTCACCACTGCACACCCCATACGTACAGGCGGTGTTGCTAGGGTTCAGGGTTTTTGAGGCAGACACTGTTGGGGAACCTGAGGAGGACATCAGTGACGTGCAGACAGGGCCGGCCTTAGGTGTTCAGGTGCCCTGTGCGAGCTACCCTTGCGTTGCCCCCCCCCCCCCCCCATTACCCCACATACATACCTTTTTGTGAAAAGGCGCAATAATGGTGCAAAGCCACTGAAAAGTCTCTAAAACTACAGCAGCCCAGACTTAGCATAGCTTTTTGGTGTATGTGAAGAGAGAAATTTCAGAAAATGTGACCTGCACAAAATGTATCAAATAATCTGTGACCATTTAATAAATTTGGTTCTCCTACACATCACCAGCACACTAAAAAGGTGTAGAAAAATGCTTCACTTACACTACAATGATAAATGCTGGCCTAAAACTCTGAAATGCAAAACACTCTGTGCCCCTATACAGTGGTCCCTCAACATATGATATTAATTGGTTCCAGGAGAACCATCATATGTTGAAACCATCATATGTCGAGTACATATGTCTATGTAAAAATGGTAATTGGTTCTGGGGCCTCGGAACCATTGTATGTTGAATACAGATCTCTATGGGAAACTGCTAATTGGTTCTGGGATGACCATTGTATGTGGAGTGTATGGGGAGTGTTTAACAAACCAGGGTGCCTCCAGCTGTTGCACAACTACAACTCCCAGCATGCATGTACAGCCATTGACTGTCTGGGCATGCTGGGAGTTATAGTTTTTCAACAGCTGGAGGCACACTGATAGGGAAACATTGATGTATGGGGTGTATAGTGTGTCTATGTATTGTATGTGATGTGTGACATCGCATACAGTACTGTACAGTTCTTTAAATACCTTCAGGGGGGACAGAATGTCCTCCATTACCATCCTGCCGACTACAGCTCTATAGGAAAGGAAGGGGAGGGCAGCCAGCAGCTCATTGGATGCCTGCAGCAAGATGCTGCAGGCTATTGGCTATGGCTGCACTGGGGGGCGGGGCTTACACGGAGCTCACAGTGGAAGCCTGTATGACTTAGCAAGACAGCATGTGAGTAACAGGAGGCAGAACGGGGCACACGGGGACATTATACAACCATCTGTCATTTACTGAAGTTGTCAGCGCTGTCAGATAGCTGTTTGTACGATGGCCCCGACACACAGCAGCATCATATGTCGAGGCTGCCTTCAACATACGATGGGCTCTGAGAGGCCATCATATATTGAAATGATCATATGTCGGGGCCATCATAAGTCGAGGGGTCACTGTATATAGTAATAATGCCCATCCTGTGCCCCCACATATAATTACAACCTGCCCCACATAATAATAATAATGCCCTTTGTCCTGTGCCCCTCACATGTAATGCACCCTGTCCTGTGCTCCTCACATATAATGCCTCCTCAGGGGGCATTATATGTGAGAGGCACAGGACATGGGGCATTATATGTGGGGGCACAGGACAGCCCCCCTGTCATGTGCCCATATAATTCACATATAATTCCCTGACTTATAATGCTCCCTGTGCTGTGCCCCTCACATATAATGCCCCATGTCCTGTGCCCCTCACATATAATGCCACCTGAGGGGGAAGGACAGGGGGCATTATATGTGAGGGGTACATGACATGGGGCATTATATATGAGGGGCACATGACGGGGAATTATAAGTGAGGGGCATGTCAGGGGGGCATTATATGTGCATTATATGGGCACAATACAGGGGGGCCCCTGACATGTGCCCCACATATAATGCCCCCTGACATGTGCCCCTGTCATATAATGCCTCCCTGTCATGGGCCCCCACATATAATACCCCCCTGGCATGTGCCCCCACATATAATGCCCCCTGACATGTGCTCCCACATATAATGCCACCCTGCCATGTGCCCCCACATAAAATGCCCCCTGTCCTGCCCCCCTCAGGGGGGCAAATTATAAGTGAGGGGCACAGGACATGGGGCATTATATATCAAGGGCACAGGACATGGGGTATTATATATGAGGGGCACATGACAGGGGGGCATTATATGGGCACATGACAGGGGGTGGGACTGTCATGTGCCCCTCATATATAATACCCCATGTGCTGTGCCCCTCACATTTAATGCCCCCCTGTCATGTGCCCCTCGCTTTTAATTTGCGCTCAACCCCCCCCCCCCCCTTTCTCACACCCATCACCTTTCTCACACCCTGCGGCTGCTCCGTTCTTGCAGTGTGAGTGAGAGCCGCGGGGACGTGATCTCCGGGCGCTGGAGTGATGATGTGATGTCATCGTGCCGGCCTGCCGTGGATGACGTCCCTGCACCTCTCACACTGCAAGAACAGAGCAGCCGCAGCGTGTGAGAAAGGTGACAGGTGTGAGAAAGGTGAGGGAGTGGTGGAGCGGAACAGCTGACAGCTCCCGCTCCACCATGCTATAGTATGGGAGGAGGGGGGCAATTGCCCCGTTGCCCCATTGCCCCCCCACTTCGGGATCAGCCACTGCTCCGGCCGGCCTGTTACACTGCGAACTGTGTCGGCCGCCGATCGCAATATCGCAATTGGGAGCCGGGTGAAGAAGAGGCTTCATTATCATCAGGAGAAGAGGTTTGTAGGTTGCCTGTGAGGCAGCAGCTGAGCCAGCAAGGCGGTAGCATGGTTGGCAGTCAGCGTTGTGGCAGAAGTGGAAATCTGGAGCCAAACGTGCCCAGGGGAGACCACCTGCTTCGCGGCAGCCTACCTTTCTGGGAGGTAGTGGAACCGGGGTTCCTGGAGGAGGCACCAGTAGCAGTCAATTATTACGGACTGTAGGTGGGAAAATCAGCTACTTGGCAGTGTAGCAGTTTTTCATCAAGCATCTGGAGGAGGTTAACATAGCCACATGCAAGATATGTCGGCAAAAGGTGAAGCGTGGCCAGGGTCCCAATGTTGGCACCACGGCCCTGTGTCAACACATGCTTCGCCACAATAAAGCGGCCTTGGAGAAACGGGGCTCCGATGTATTGGTCCAGCCTGCTGCATCACCCAGTGGCCATCCGCTCCCTCCTTCAGCCAGTTAAGGCTCCAACACCTCAGCCGAAGGGAGCTGTGTGTCAAACCCTCCTTCTGTCGCTCCTGCTTCTCCCGCTTTCAGTCAGCCATTCCGCCAACAATCCATCGGCGAAGCCATGTCCAAGAGACAACAGTATGCGCCCACTCATCCAACGGTGCAGAAGCTGAATGTGCTCAAGTTGCTGGTGCTGCAGTCCCTCCCTTTTCAACCTGCCATGACTAAGGATCGCACAGATCCGAAACGCGTCGGCTTCTTGTCCCTATGCTGTATGTTTTTATGACTTAATAAAGCCGAAGAATTTTGCATCCTAAAGCGCTGGACATTTCCATTTTTCATTTGCTGTTCCTATTGGGCCAGGTGCGCTGCTGGCCTGTCCAAGCACAGGTGCAGGAGATTGGAGCTGTCGAGAGACTTCACGTGTACTCCCTTTTCAAGTGGTGGACTCTGCACCTTTGAGAGAACTGATGGCTTGTGCCGAGCCGAGGTGGAGAGTACAAAGTCATCATTTCTTTGCGAATAAGGCAGTACCAGCCCTTCACAATTTTGTGGAAGAGAAGGTGAGCCATTCCTTGAGCCTGTCGGTGTGTACCAAAGTGCACGGCAGCGCCGACGTCTGGAGCTGTAACTACGGTCAGGGACAATACATGTCTTTTACGGCCCACTGGGTAAATGTGGTTCCTGCACAGCCACAACCCCAACTTGGAAAGGTCACGCCGCTTCCTCCTCCCCGCTGTCAGCCCATTGGTCCTATGACAATGTGCGACTCGGCCTCCTCATCCTCCACCGTGTCCTCAGCCTCCACTGCCCGGACAAGTCTCAGTGGCCCTTCAGCATACCATGTGTGTAGGGCATGACAGTGTCAGGCTGTTCTTCACATGGTTTTCCTTAGCAAAAAGAGTCACACAGGGGATGTACTGCTAAAAGTAATTCATAAAGAAATTGGAGCATGGCTTACTGCACGAAAACTGGAAATGGGAACCATGGTGACTGACAACGGGAAGAACATTGTGGCCGCGCTGCGACAAGGAAGGGTGACCTATGGCACACGTGTTAAATCTGGTTATCAAGCAGTTCCTGAAGTGTTCCCATTTGCAAGACATCCTAAGAGTGGGAAGGAAACTTTGCATGCACTTTAGCCACTCGTACACCGCAAAGCACACCCTCCTTGAGCTGCAGCTGATTTGTGATGTTGCCACACCTTTGAATTCCACCCTTCATATGTTGGACTGACTGTACAAAATGAGAAAAGCCATCACCGATTTCTTGATGATCCAAGCGGATAGGGGTAATCTCGTGTGTAACTTCAATGTGAACCAGTGGCATATGTGACACCTGCCGTTTGCGCAGGCCCTTTGAGGAAGCAACATTATACGTAAGTCGCCAGGATTACGGGATGAACGACATAATTCCACTGCTTCATATCCTACAACAAGTGTTGGAAACGATGGCTGATCAGGGCAATGGAGACGTTGCGCCTACATCTCAAGGCCATATGATCCACGTTGGGGCTGAACTGGAGGAGGAGGAGGAGGATGAGGAGCACAGTGGAGCACAGTTTAGGTTTGATGAGATGGGCGGTGTTTCTAGTCATCTGACAGGAGGGGAGGAGCATGATGAACTAGAGGAGCTAGAGGGTTATGAGGAAGGCAAGACAGAGGACCCAGACACACCGTGGCAATATGCAGTGGAGATGGAGGCAGGGAGTCCCTCTGAGTCAGCTGATTTGTGACATTGCAACACCTTTGAATTCCACCCACCATATGTTGGACTGAGTGTACAAACAGAGAAAAGACATCACCAATTTCTTGATGATCCAAGCGGATAGGTGTAATCTCATGTGTAACTTCAATGTGAACCAGTGGCAGCTCATATGTGACACCTGCCGTTTTCTCAGGCCCTGTGGGGGCTGAACTGGAGGAGGAGGAGGATGAGGGGCAGAGTGGAGCACAGTTTAGGTTGGATGAGATGGCCGGTGTTTCTGGTCATCGGACAGGAGAGGAGGAGCAGGAGCAGCCAGGGGAGCTGGAGGGTTATGAGGAAGGCGAGACAGAGGACCCAGTGGCAGTATGCAGTGGAGATGGAGGCAGGGAGTCCCTCTGAGTGACTTGCACAAATGGTGTGATGCATGCTAACTTGCTTGCGTAGTGACCGCCGAATTGTCACCATTCGACAGCGGGATGACTTCTGGCTCTCAACCTTATTGGACCCTCGCTACCGTCCCAGAATGGGGGCCTTTTTTATACCCACTGAGAGGGAGGACAAACTGACTTACTACAGAGAGATCCTATGTAGTCAGTTGGCTGATGCCTATCGGCGCCATCGTCCATCCACTTGCAGGTCTGTCTCGGGGGGCCCTCTGCGCTCACCTTCCACTGCCATGGCTGCTGGGGAGGGGAGGGGTGGCAGGAGCAGTACCAGCTCAATCAGCAGCAGCCTGAGTCTACAGTCGCTGATGAGTAGCTTTCATCACCCGCATAGTGAAGCAAATCATCAGCAGCAGGTAGACATGGAGCAGAACTTGAACCAGCAGGTGGTGGCATACCTTGACATGCCCATGCCAACACACCTTGAAAATCTGCTGGACTTCTGGACAGCCAAACTTGATTTGTGGCCACAACTTGCAGAGTTTGCCCTGAAAAAGCTGTCCTGCCCGGCCAGTAGTATGCCATCAGAACGGGTGTTTAGTGCGGTGGGGGCCATAGTCACCCCAAGGAAAATTCCTCTGCCCACAAAAATGTGTAGAGACTGACCTTTATGAGAATGAATCAGGCATGGATCAGCCAGGATTTCCACCCACCAATGCCAGATGCATCAGAGTAGATTGACCATGGTGCTACACCAACACTGCACAAATATGGATAGTGCCAAACAGATTTAAGGCGCTCCTCCCCAGTTACAAACATTCCAGCCACCTTCATCACCGGGTACTAGTATTGCCACCCACCGCACCACTCTGTCACAGGGTCACTTTTGGGACTCCTGATACTGCTGCTGCCACCTCCAGGCTGTTTCATTCAGCCACTATGTTGTCTCCTTATGCTTCTGCCAACTCCAGGCTGTGCCATTCAGCCACCATATGGTCTCCTCATGCTTCGGCCAACTCCAGGCTGTACCATTCAGACACTATATCGGCTCCTTATGCTTTCCCTACCTCCAGGCTGTGTGTTTCAGCATCTGTATGATTTAGTGATGCTGCTGGGCCTGTGCCTAAAAAATTTTGAGGTTAGCACTAGCTAACATACATCTTGTATACAGATTTCAACATTCACATTTTAATGTTAGGGGTTGTGAAGCCGTGTTGTAAACTCATGCTGATGCCAACTCCAGAATGTGTGTTTCAGCAACTATATGGTTTAGTGATACTGCTGGGCCTAGGACATTACCTATATATGTTTATGGTAGCACTAGGTACCATAAATCTTCTATGGAAATTTCTAAATTCATCTTTTATTCTGAGAGATTGCGAGGCCCCATTTTCTCCTCATCTGCTACCAACTCCAGGCTGTGCCATGCAGACACTATATGGTCTCCTCATGCTTCAGCCACCTCCAGGCTGTGCCATTCAGCCACTATATGGTCTCCATTTATTGACTGTGTGTTGTAGGAAACATGTGGGTTACTCTGTGAGTTACTCTCGCAGCATTATTGCCATGTTGATACCTGACCAGCAATAAAAGGAATATTGCCAAGGACTAGCAGAAACAGGAAACTGTGGAAACTGACCACCAGCTGTTGGAATTGACTGACTATCCCAGGTGTTAGATTTACCATTTTGAAGTTCCTCAGTTCCAGTAGGCTTTAAGTTGCTCATTACTTGGCTTATTGATGCTTCTGGGCTTGGGCTTTACATTTTTGGATGTTCAGCATGAGCTAAATACATGCTTATTAGAAATTTCAACATTGATCTTTCAATGTAAGGGGTTATGAAACCCTCTTGGATACTGCTGATGCCTGCTCCTGACTGTGTGTTTCAGGAACTACTTGGCTTACTGATGCTTCTGGGCTTGGTCCTTAAATTTTTGGATGGTAGCACTAGCTAACATGCATCTTTAATCGAGATTTCAACATTAACCTTTTCATTTAAGGGGTTGTGAATCCCTCTTCTGTACTCATGCTGCTTCCTGCTCCCCTCTATTAGCCAGTTGGTTCTGTGACAGTGTGCGACTCCGCCTCCTCCACCGTGTCCTAAGCCTCCACTGCCCGGACAAGTCTCAGTGGCCCTTCAGCATACCATTTGTGCAGGGCACGGCAATGTCACGCTGTTCTTCACATGGTTTTCCTTGGCAAAAAGTGTTGGAAACAATGGCTGGTCAGGGCAATGGAGACGTTGCACCTACATCTCACGGCCACATGGGCCCTGTGGGGGCTTGTGAGATTTGGCCCTTTGAACCCACATGAACTACAGGTCCGGGACACTAAAACTTGGGAGTTAAAAGTTCAATTTCAAAATCATTAATTTAAATTTCAAAATCATTAATTTAAATTTCAAAATCTTAAATTTAAATTAAAAAAAATCATACATTTCAATGGTTTCCTCATGCTTCAGCCAACTCCGGGCTGTGTCATTCAGGCAATATATGGTTTCCTGATACCGCTGCTGGGCCTGGGTCTGGGAATAAAAATGTTGTTATGTTAGGTAGCACCAGTTATCTAAAATTTTCATTTAAAATTTCAAAAATTCTTGTGTTTTTTCTTTGGGATTGTGAAGCCCTGGGGTCTCCTCATGCTTCAGCCAACTCCAGGCTGTGTCATTCAGGCAATATATGGTTTACTGATACTACTGCTGGGCCTGGGTCTGGGAATAAAAATTTGACTTATGGTAGGTAGCACCAGATATCCAAAATCTTTGGTTTAAATTTCTAAATTCATCTTTTTCTTAGGGATTGTGAAGGCCTAGTGTCTACTCATGCTGCTGCCAACTCCTGGCTGTGCCATTCATCCACTATGTGGTCTCCTCATTCTGCCAACACCTCCACGCTGTGTCATTCAGCCACTATATGGTCTACTCATGCTTCAGCCACCTTCAGGCTGTACCATTCAGACACTATATGGGCGCCTTATGCTTTCCCTACCTCCAGGCTGTGTCATTCAGGCAATATATAGTTTTCTGATGCTGCTAGGACTGGGATATTAGCTCAATATATGTTATGGTAGCACTAGCTAACATAAATGCTTAATTGAGATTTCAACATTGATCTTTCAATGTAAGGGTTTAAGAAACCCTCGGGTGTACTGCTGATGCCTACGCTTGAAGGTTCCTTTGTCTTTCAGGAACTAGTTGGCTTACTGATGCTTCTGGGCTTGGGCCTTACATTTTTGGATGGTACCACTAGCTAGCATGCATCTTCAAAAGAGCTTTAAACTTTCATCTTTTAATGTTAGGGGTTGTGAACCCCTCTTCTGTACTCATGCTGCTTCCTGCTCCACTCTGTGTGTTTCAGGAACTACTTGGCTTACTGTTGCTGCTGGGCCTGGGCCAAAAAATGTTTTGATGATAGCACTAGCTGACATACATCTTCAATAGAGATTTCAACATTCATCTTTTAATCTTAGGGGTTGTCATTTTTTCAAAACTGATGCCCTTTGGCCCTCGACGTCAAATGACCTGTGGAATTATCACAAGAATCCAATGAAACATGTTGGAGCAATAGCAATGAGCCATAATTGATTAAATGAAACATTCGTACTTTCATAATCAGGGGGGCACTGAGGGGCAGGGGTTGGAACAGGTGGTATCTCGCCTGGCAGAGGGCCGCCTGGCCGATGCTCGCCAGAATGGGTAATGTAAAAATTAAATTTTCACATCAAATTACATTACGGTAAATATGACATAAAAGATCTCATTATCCTCTTCAATTTTGACACTTCATGGTCTCCCTGCTGCCAGATAGATGCTCTACAGCGGTGATTCTAATGGCAATGCCTGCAATCTGCATGCCAAAGTGAATAACAGCATTTCACTACCCCAGCACACTCCCTATGTGTGTTACAGCAAGGCAAAGTGTTCTACACCTCTACTGGGGCTCTCTGTAGGCCAGAAATAGCCTTTTTTAATACAGTTTTGCCACAAATTTATTCGACCCAAAACAAACTTTTCAGAAAAATTTGGCGTATCGGCCAAACCGAATTTTTGAAAGGTTCGCTCATCTCTAGTCATCGCAGTTATTACAGACCCCCAAATATACTGTGGCGGTCCCGATTAGCCCCCTCGACCACACTTGCACCAGATAATTTTTCCAGTAGATATTTAAATGCGGGATCTAATGGGTTACCACTGGGCATTGGCAAGATAGTCACTGCCATTTGAGGTCAGTCCTGGCTGATTATTGCAGCCATTTATGATTATGAGGCAAGGGCAACTCCCAGGCTCACTTCTAAGATGGTTGATGGCCTGTAAAAGAGAAAAAGGAGAGACCGGAGGGAGGCGTATACCGTATGGGTAAGCAACATGAAAAACTTGGGGGTCGGTTAAGACACACCCCTAGGTAGTGGCTGCTCACCTGAGAGCAAGTGAAAACTTGCGTGTCAACCCACAATGGGGTTACCAGAAGTGGCAAAGATGGTAGGACTGCTGCCAAGCCGGAGGTCACAGGGGAGGAAAGACAACCAATCCTGATGAAACTTTAGGCAGGTAGAACAAAAAGACCCCAATAGGCGCTGCAGATTCCCACGAAGTAAACCAAACCAGAGATGAAGTGGTAATAGTGCAAAACACTGGAAGGTTTATTGTAGTAAAAACAATAAAATACAGATTACGCGTTTCGGGGGAGCCACCCCCTTCTTCAGATCAGAGTATGTACAACAAGATGCAGACAGGGTTTAAATACATGGAGACTAAGCGCCAACCACTTAAGTGGGAGGAGCTAGTCCTACATGCATCACATGGTACATTGTGTGAAAATATACAAATAAACACAAAAAACAGAAATGAGCAATGGATAACTTAAATGTAATGACAGTGAAAGTGAAAAAAGATTGCTGTCCGTTCCGTCATGTTACTAACAGGAAAATATACAAAAACATCAAATAAGTACATAAAGAAAGAATGACAGCATCCGGACTGTAGAATATAAACATCCGGGCTGTACTTCATACACCGCTCCCGACAGTATCCGGAATGAGGAAAGTAAACATCCGGGCCGTACTGTGAACGGACTGCCGTCAGGAGCGGTATTTCATTGAGCACCGGACCAACTGGTGCAGTTGTCTGTAAGTAAACACTGCTGCCACGGACGCGTCGCTATGGAGCGCCCGTCACGTGATAACAGTGAACCAATGGACATGTGGTCACGGACGCGTTGCTAAGGAGCGGACGTCACGTGACCACAAGGAGCCAATGAACATACGGAGATGTCGGCATGATCGTTCTAAGCTGTCAGAAGATGTTGATAAAGCTATAACATATATAAGAAGATCGGACTGTAGCGTAAATCAATGAGGCCACAGATAGGTATGCTAAAAGAAACCAAAAAACACATGTGGTGGGCAATATACATGTGTTCCGGAAGAATGTAAATACTGAACAATATACCTGACCTGCAAAGGTGATAAAATAAGAACATGTCAAGGTGCAAAAAGTGTGCACTCATGTAAATAAATAAATGAATGAATAATGGTAAGATAGAAAAACATTATTATAAAAAATATTATAAAAAATATTAAATATTAAATGATAGGTTATATATAACACATAGTAAATAATAAATAAAGATAGGGTTGAGTAGTGGAACATGGAATGTGATAAAACCATGGCTGCACAGTAAACTTAGCTAATAATAATAGTAATGATTTACGCTACAGTCCGATCTTCTTATATATCTTATAGCTTTATCAACATCTTCTGACAGCTTAGAACGATCATGCCGACATCTCCGTATGTTCATTGGCTCCTTGTGGTCACGTGACGGCCGCTCCTTAGCGACGCGTCCGTGACCACATGTCCATTGGTTCACTGTTATCACGTGACGGGCGCTCCATAGCGACGCGTCCGTGGCAGCAGTGTTTACTTACAGACAACTGCACCAGTTGGTCCGGTGCTCAATGAAATACCGCTCCTGACGGCAGTCCGTTCACAGTACGGCCCGGATGTTTACTTTCCTCATTCCGGATACTGTCGGGAGCGGTGTATGAAGTACAGCCCGGATGTTTATATTCTACAGTCCGGATGCTGTCATTCTTTCTTTATGTACTTATTTGATGTTTTTGTATATTTTCCTGTTAGTAACATGACGGAACGGACAGCAATCTTTTTTCACTGTCATTACATTTAAGTTATCCATTGCTCATTTCTGTTTTTTGTGTTTATTTGTATATTTTCACACAATGTACCATGTGATGCATGTAGGACTAGCTCCTCCCACTTAAGTGGTTGGCACTTAGTCTCCATGTATTTAAACCCTGTCTGCATCTTGTTGTACATACTCTGATCTGAAGAAGGGGGTGGCTCCCCCGAAACGCGTAATCTGTATTTTATTGTTTTTACTACAATAAACCTTCCAGTGTTTTGCACTATTACCACTTCATCTCTGGTTTGGTTTACTTCATGGGAATCTGCAGCGCCTATTGGGGTCTTTTTGTTCTACCTGCCTAAAGTTTCATCAGGATTGGTTGTCTTTCCTCCCCTGTGACCTCCGGCTTGGCAGCAGTCCTACCATCTTTGCCACTTCTGGTAACCCCATTGTGGGTTGACACGCAAGTTTTCACTTGCTCTCAGGTGAGCAGCCACTACCTAGGGGTGTGTCTTAACCGACCCCCAAGTTTTTCATGTTGCTTACCCATACGGTATCACACGAGGCGCCTCACTCCGGTCTCTCCTTTTTCTCTTTTACAGGCTATTTACTTTCTGGCCACCCGCAGCGGTGTGCCATTGGAGACTACAGGCGACGGTGATACCCCTAACTTCTTCTTCATATCAATACTAACATTTCCATTACAACTATGGATTTTAAGACGTCAAGACTTCACAAAAGAGCCCACCTGTTTAGGACACTGGTCACAACGGATAATTTGGACTGTAATAAGGACAATACTATTCCCACTGTGGAAGGTACTGACACGCTATAGACTTTGATAAAATGAAGTCACTATTTTTTGAACTAGAAAAATTATTATTTGATGAGATACAAAATCAACTAGATGGTGCCTTTATTGACATATATAAGTCAGAAGACCTTATTCCCAGGGGTTTAAGGTTACATCCTCTAGCTACCTTTACTAACGACATTGATTTTTATAATGATTGGGAGAAGGCCCTCAAAATTTGTTCTAATACCTTGTTAGATTTACTCTCCAAAAAACGCAATACTTTGGTTAATGACATTTCCGATAGAATTGATATGTGTATCAGCAAACTAACGGAGTTCAGACACATGCCAGATTACAACAATTGGCAATCTACTCTCTCTACTAAGGTACATAAGTTTGAGAGAGATGTTATCTCTAAGAAATTACACAAACTTTCTAGGGATCGATCAGATTATCACACTGGTAATATTAAATACTGGCTTAAGTCATCTACATCACAGAATTCTGACATTCAGGTATCTAACACCCCCATACCCAGCAATCTAAGACCCACAAACATATACCCTTCAAAACATCATAAAAGGGCTCCACCTCAGAGACATGCCTCACACAGACGCACTTCCCATAGAGATTCTAAACCTCAGAATTCCAACCCATACACGAATAGTCATTTTCAATCTTCTAGAACTTTCATTGCCTCCAAATCATATAACGCAACGCATCCACCTGGTGGCCCCTTCAATAACACATCTACTCATAATACTGTTCATAACACTAAACCATCGAGTATCCCTCCGGCAGTAAAACCACATTATATTCTCTCGGCAGTTAAGTCATTCAATAACACACAACTTTCCACTCAGCCCCCTGGTTCCCCCCACACTTCAATTCAAGCGATCTTACCATCCCCTTCTAGTACTGTCCATATCAATGGTTCTAGAGCATCCACTTCACTATCCACGATTTCTTCCAATTTACCGACTTCCAATCTGGGTTCCTCTGTCACATCGTCTTTCAATAGACATTCCAATAACCAGGGCATCAATACTAATTCACATCTCCCCTCCCACCCTATCCATTCTCACTCCCTTTCCCCTTCCTCCTTGTCTCAAGATATTTCCACACAGGATCTACTGGACCTTATGGGTCAGATTAATAATCAACAGTCCACCCTACCGACAGGTCGATACCGAACTGATTCAGAGATCACTCTGGATGATTCTCTAACCACTGCTGTCAATACCCCTCTGAGACGCATTTCCACACATCAATTTTACACTCCCATTGGTACCACTCACAATTTAGATGACAGTATAACACATACTTCAGTTCTCTTAGACACCTCACTTACCAATAACACAACTGTTTTTTTAGGTCTACCAGCCATCTCCAAGACTCCACCACTGATGATAAATCAGACGGATTTTTCTCCCCTGGAGCACGTCCACATTGCACCCCCACTAGGGACAAAAAGGAAAAATCGCGAAAGAGGGGATGCAGAGGAGGACATGCAATCAGGGAGAGAAAAGAAGCTAAAAGAACTAACAAGAAAGACATAAACACAGTTAAAATATTTAACCTCTCCACCTATGTCCTGGATGAGGTACAACAAAGGGTCCTCGAAAAAGGGCTCTCATTTTGTCCGACGTCAAAATCTAACAGTTTTGATTTGTTCATGGACTTAAACAAATTCATACGTAAAATTACCATTAAGAGGTTTTTTTCCCTCAAGGAATCGGATGGTCCTCCTGCTGTCAATTCCGATGCCTGTCAGCACTCTGACATGGTACCCCCACCTATTCATACGGGACTCCGGCCCCAATCTTCTTTTTTTCCGGTGCATGCAAAAGGTCACTTTGTCGACACATTCTCCACTTTAGTTCAAACAGATTTTGACAAACTGATCAAAAATACCCAGATAAAATATCCTTCGAATTTATCATATGTTGAAAATAGAGCCATCAAATCCCTTTCTGACAATAAATCTATAACCATCCGCCCAGCAGATAAGGGGGGCGGTATCGTTATATTGAACAGGGATGACTATGTCTTAGAAGCTCATAGACTTCTGTCAGATAGCACATATTACCGCCCCATATCTTACAACCCCACTAAACTATTTTGTGAAGAACTTACCCAGTTAGTTGACCTCGGGGTCTCGCAGGGCATCCTCTCCAAACCTGAGAGAGATTTCATACTTATCGATGAACCGGCTCTACCATTATTTTATTATTTGCCCAAAATACATAAAAATATCACAAATCCTCCCGGCAGACCTATTATTTCCGGTATTAACTCTTTGTCTTCTAATCTTGCACATTATATTGATCTACTTTTACAGCCACATGTGACCAATCTTAAATCATATTTAAAAGACACGGCAGAATTCATTAAATCTATTTTAGAAGTTCCATGGGCTTCCGACTATCTGTTGGTAACAATGGATATTTCATCTTTATACACTGTGATTGAACATCAAGCAGGCGTTAAAGCCGTTGCACATTTTATTTCCAATGATTCTAGTATGCCTGTAGCTCAGGTAGATTTCATTCTTCAGGGGTTGAATTTCATTTTGACACATAATTATTTCGAATTTTTAGATCAATTATATATGCAACACACTGGCACCGCTATGGGGTCTAAAGTAGCCCCTAGCTTCGCAAATCTCTTCGTGGGTTTGTTTGAAGAGAAATTTGTGTACACCCACCTTCTCTTTCCAAACTGTATGTACTATCGAAGATATATCGATGATATATTTATAGTTTGGAAAGGAGACAGATCGAAGTTAGATGAGTTCCTCTCACATCTTAACTCTAACGACTGGTCACTACAATTTACACAGTCAGTCTATGATAATCATGCTGAGTTTCTAGATGTTCTAGTTTCTCATGATGATGTTTCCATCTACACAAAAACCTATTTCAAGCTGGTTGATAGCAATAGCTACTTGAACTTTGACAGCGGCCATTTAAAAAAATGGTTGGTCAATGTACCCTATGGGCAGTTCAAGAGAATAAGGAGAAATTGCACAAGGGAAAGAGACTTTATCTCCCAGAGTAACATCTTGAAAACTAGATTTAAAGCTAAAGGCTATCCCCGTTCCCTGGTGCAATCCTCCTATAATAGAGCCCTTTCTCTTGACCAAGCAGAATGTTTGCTTCCTAAAATAGACCCAGCAGCTTCTAGCAATACCAACCGTTCCGCTAATTTTATAACTAGTGTTGCTCGCGAATATTCGCAATTCGAATATTATTCGCGAATATCGCATATTCGCGAATTCGCGAATTTCGCGAATATAGCGCTATATATTCGTAATTACGAATATTCGTTTTTTTTTTTTTTTCTTTTCTTCACCGTACACATCACAGTGATCACCCCTCTCTGCTTCCAGCTTATGTGGTGTAAAGAAGGCTGTAATACTACTGTGTGAGACTGGCGTGCGTAAATTCGCATATGCGAAAATTAGCATATGCTAATTTTCGCATATGCGAATTTACGCGCGTGTTAATTTTGTATATGCCAATATTCACTTATGTTAATTTTCGCATACGCGAACTTTCGCATATGCGAAAATAAACGAGCATATAACGAATATGCGAATATTCGCGAATATATGACGAATATTCGTCCATATATTCGCGAATATTCGCGAATTCGAATATGGCCTATGCCGCTCAACACTATTTATAACTACCTACAGCAGAGAACATCAAGAGATTCGGAAGATCCTAACTAAACATTGGTCCATCTTACGCGCAGATCCCCATCTTAGTAGTCTCCTTCCACTTAAACCTCCAATCACATTCAGGAGGGCTCGTACTTTACGCAATCTAATAGCTCCAAGCAAATTGAAACCACACACTACACGTATATCTAGTTTCCTTGATACTACAGGGAGCTTCCGCTGTGGTATAACACGTTGTAAGTGTTGTGCAGTTATCAAGCACAAATGCAAAACTTTCACCTCTACTGCCACAGGGGAAACTTTCCCTATTAAATCCCTGCTCAATTGTCGATCGCAATATGTTATCTATCTCCTGCAATGCCCATGTGGCTTGCAGTATGTAGGGAGGACTATTAGATGCTTTAGAGAACGTCTTAACAAACACCGGAACAATACAGTTCACGGATTTCTCTTACACAGTGTTTCTCGACACCTGACTGAGAAACACAATAGTGATTTCAATTCCGTTTGTGCCACCCCCATTGAACATATCACTAAGAGTGTGAATCAGAGATATAATCTTTTGAAAAGGAGAGAAAATTTTTGGATTCACACATTCATCTCATTCTGTCCTGTATCTTCGTAATGTTTTCCTCTGAAGTGTAATCCTTTTAATAATTATAACTATATTAATATGAATACTTTTATTAATATTTTATTAATATTTCTATCAATTTTTATTCTATTTTATTTTATTTTTTTTATCGCATTTGAAACTTTAACCCTATTGATATAATACTACATTATGCAGCCATGGTTTTACTGTATCCCATGGCCTGATCATTACTATTATTATTAGCTAAGTTTACTGTGCAGCCATGGTTTTATCACATTCCATGTTCCACTACTCAACCCTATCTTTATTTATTATTTACTATGTGTTATATATAACCTATCATTTAATATTTAATATTTTTTATAATATTTTTTATAATAATGTTTTTCTATCTTACCATTATTCATTCATTTATTTATTTACATGAGTGCACACTTTTTGCACCTTGACATGTTCTTATTTTATCACCTTTGCAGGTCAGGTATATTGTTCAGTATTTACATTCTTCCGGAACACATGTATATTGCCCACCACATGTGTTTTTTGGTTTCTTTTAGCATACCTATCTGTGGCCTCATTGATTTACGCTACAGTCCGATCTTCTTATATATGTTATAGCTTTATCAACATCTTCTGACAGCTTAGAACGATCATGCCGACATCTCCGTATGTTCATTGGCTCCTTGTGGTCACGTGACGGCCGCTCCTTAGCAACGCGTCCGTGACCACATGTCCATTGGTTCACTGTTATCACGTGACGGGCGCTCCATAGCGACGCGTCCGTGGCAGCAGTGTTTACTTACAGACAACTGCACCAGTTGGTCCGGTGCTCAATGAAATACCGCTTCTGACGGCAGTCCGTTCACAGTACGGCCCGGATGTTTACTTTCCTCATTCCGGATACTGTCGGGAGCGGTGTATGAAGTACAGCCCGGATGTTTATATTCTACAGTCCGGATGCTGTCATTCTTTCTTTATGTACTTATTTGATGTTTTTGTATATTTTCCTGTTAGTAACATGACGGAACAGACAGCAATCTTTTTTCACTTTCACTGTCATTACATTTAAGTTATCCATTGCTCATTTCTGTTTTTTGTGTTTATTTGTATATTTTCACACAATGTACCATGTGATGCATGTAGGACTAGCTCCTCCCACTTAAGTGGTTGGCGCTTGGTCTCCATGAATTTAAACCCTGTCTGCATCTTGTTGTACATACTCTGATCTGAAGAAGGGGGGGGCTCCCCCGAAACGCGTAATCTGTATTTTATTGTTTTTACTACAATAAACCTTCCAGTGTTTTGCACTATTACTACTTCATCTCTGGTTTGGTTTACTTCGTGGGAATCTGCAGCGCCTATTGGGGTCTTTTTGTTCTACCTGCCTAAAGATGGTTGATGAGACATGATGTAAATATACCTCATTTTGCGTTAACATATTTCCCACATGACAGAAAAGGGTTGAAATTCACTTTCTATTTAAGAATAAAAAAATTGGAAAAAGTTCTTCTTAGCTACATCCCATATAACAGAGATCCATCCGGTTCACCCATAGTGGAGGTGATGATCTGATGGACGGCTCAGCCCCAGGCGCCATCATACAAGGTCACTTCGGCCCCTTGTCACCTCTTCCCACCATAATGATAGGAGGTGAATTTCCAGACATTTTATCTCTATAGATCATTCCTGTTTATTGTTCTTTTATTACAGAAAGAAAAAGACCTGGATGATAAACAAACTATAGAAACACTGGTAAGAAAAAAATTTCTTCTTTTGTTAAAAATAAAGAATAAACACAATATATTCAACAATGATAACGATTCCGATTCCAAATGGTTTTAGTGGAAAAGTCCACTGTTCTGGCTCCATAGGGGCTTTGTAAACGCACATGGCCTTCAATTCCAGCTAAATTCTCTCTTCAAATACCAAATTTTGCTCCTCCTCTTCTGAGCCCTGTAGTGCGCCCGCAGAGCACTTTTCCTCCACATAAGGGGTATTTCCATACCCTAAATGAATTGTGTTAGAATTTTTTTAAGGTTTTTTTTTTTTTATTCTTTTTTGAGGCTACACCAGCATGGTAGTGTAATTTTTCATGCTGGTGTAGCCTCCAACTTTTCTTTTTCATAAGGGGTAAAAGGAGAAAAAGCCCCCAAAATCTATAACACAATTTCTCCCGAGGACAAAAATTCCCCATATGTGGCACTTAACTATTGCCTTGAAATACCACAGGGCACCATGCACATTTGAGGCCTAAATGAGGGATTTGCATACCTTACGGCAGAGTTTCCCAAACAGTTTGCCTCCAGCTGTTGCAAAACTACAACTCCCAGCATGCCTGGAAAGTCAATGGCTCTCCGTGTATGCTGGGAGTTGTTGTTTTGCAACAGTTGGAGGCACACTGTTTATACAAGGCATTTTTATTTGGGGGTGGGGGGAGCGTGGAGTAATTGTGTAAGTGTATCTGTATATGTAGTGTTTTACACTTTATTTTGTGTTAGTGTAGTGTAGTGTAGTATAGTGTAGGTGTTTTTTTAACAGTATGTACATGTGGTCGAGTTTACAACAAGTTTGATTCACGGGGGATTTTCCACAACTCAAACTCTGTGCGGGAAACTTACTGTAAACCCACCATGTGCTCTAGCTGTTTAACTACTACTCCCAGCATGTGCAGACAGCCAAAGGGCATGCTGGGAGCTGTAGTTATGCAACAGCTGGAGGTATATAACTATAACCCCCAGCATGCCCTTTGGCTGTCCGCGCATGCTGGGAGTTATAGTTATGCAACAGCTGGAGGCACACTTTTTGATAGAAAAGAAGTGCCTCTAGCGATTGCATAACTACAATGCCCAGCATGCCTTTTGACTGTCCGTGCATGCTTGGAGTTGTAGTTATGCAACAGTTGGAGTATCTTTTTTTCAAGCAAAAAGTGTTCCTCCATCTGTTGCATAACTACAACTCCCAGCATGCACAGACAGCCGAAGGGCATGCTGGAAGTTATAGTTGTGTGCCTGCAGCTGTTGCATAACTACAATATACAGCATGACTTTTGAATGTCCGTGTATGCTGGGAGTTGTGGTTATGCAACAGTTGGAGGCCCTTATTTTTTCAAGCAAAAAGCTTACCTCCAGCTGTTGCATAACTACAAGTCCCATCATGCGCGGACAGCCAAAGGGCATGCTGAAAGCTGTAGTCATGTGCCTCCAGCTGTTGCATGACGACAACTCCCAGCATGCCCTTTGGCTGTTCATGCTGGGAGTTGTAATAATTCAACAGCTGGAGGCACACAGGCATCACCTCCTGCTGCTGCCGCTGCTATTCACTACACTTGCAGATCCTGCCGCCCCCTCCGGATCCCGCCACTGCCTCTGGAGCCTGGATGCCGCAGCCGCCTCTGACCCTGAAGCCGCCACTGAGATGAGGCCCGCATCGCTCACCCGACCCTAGCAGGAGCCTTTCTCGGCCGACCAATCACATCGATCGTGGGGTGGCACCAGTGCCATCTCACTCCTGCTGGGCAAGGGTGATTGGTGCTGTCTTGGATGACTTGGTGGGATCTGACGATACATTGGTAAGAGTCTTCAGTCCATAACATAAATATCTATAGAAATGATTATATAAAAGAGTCTTAGATATGATCATCCTCCATCTTATCGATGCGCTCCATCACTATATCAGATTATTGTACAGAATATTAGAATTATTATACATCCTCTATATCCTCAACCACATTGGAGACTATGTAACAACCAAAGAATAATGCGGACGATCCCCTTGATCCCCTTATAGATCCCGTCTATTCGTTTCCACATGATCCCTGCTCGTAGGGGTGAGGGAAGAGTTCTCAGCGCTTCGTGTATGAGTAACATTAGATTCTAGGATCAGGATTCTTCCCAGAGAAGTCAGTGGAGTTCATAGACCTCCAGGAGGGAGTATGAAAATCTTTATGGATTGTTTTAATTTGTAATAAAAAAAAAATATTTGTCTATCTATGTACCTACCTATCTTTTTATATATCTGATTGGAGTATATACTGTCATCTATAACATAACATCTTCCAGGAAAATCTGACTGAAGATGTTGGTGAAGCTCTCGCTCCAGCAGTGAAGGACGTTGTGAGGACTCTAAGGCTAGGTTTCCACTTGTTTTTTTTTCCCAGATGTTAGGTGCAAGTCAATAGGGAACTGCAAAATGCCAGATTCACTTGGCGTTTTTCAGTTTGGCGTTTTTTTTTTTTTTTTTTTATCCTTTTGGTGTTTTTCTGCTATTTTGGGCTCCTTGTCATTTTTTCAAAAACGACCTCTTGATGAAATTTTTTCGGGAAAATTTTGGCATTTTCCTCCCATAGAAGTCTATGGGAGTGAAAAAACACCAAGAAAAACGACATGTGGATTTTGACTTTGGTGTTTTTTCAGGGGGGGGTTTATTCTTTTTTGGACTTTAGCGATCCAAAAAAGAAAAAGTTATGGAGATACCTTTTTTATTAAAATGTTGTAGGTTACCATTATAAAATAATAATAAAAACAATAAAGTAGTGATGGAAAAAATTGTATTTAACAAAATGTATCTTTTTTATAACAATATTTTAATACATTTTTAAACACTCATCATTTTATGTTGGTGGGAAGTTCACAAAAATATAGCCGACAATAATAAAAATGTAGTGTGTGTGTGTGTGTGTGTGTGTGTTTTTCATTTTTTAGGTAGTACTATTACTCCCAGCATGGGACACACTTTTCCATGATGGGAGTAGTAGTACCTGTACTAATTGACAGATCGCCTCGGACACCGGTTGTGATCCTTCTGTATAATTTATAGATGCGGCCGCCGCTCTTCTATGGTCCCCTGCACTGCCATATATATATACACCTATTTATATTTCCGCTGTGAGCTGTGATTGGCCAGATGGTTCCAGCCACTCACAACTCTCTGTGGGAAATATGAATATGTGTTATATATATATATATATATATATATATATATATATATATATATATATATACGTCAGTGCAGGGGACCATAGAAGAGCGGCTGCCGCATCTATAAATTATACAGAAGGATCACAACCGGTGTCAGGAGTGACATGGGCGATCTGTCTATTAATGCAGGTACTACAGCTCCCAGCAGGGAGCAGAGTGTGCTCCATGTTGGGAATAGTAGTACCTGCAGTTAAGGACAGATAACAGTGGGTGTCACTACTGACACCCGATGGGATCGTCCTATCTATAGCAGAGATGTGGAGCGGCTTTCTCCTGCACTCCGTATTTCTGCACTATACTCCGGCCAGTGATATGAATAGAACATCACTCATTCATATTTCCCGCTGAGAGCTGTGATTGGCTGCAACCACCCGGCCAATCACCACTCTGGGTGGGAAATATGAATGAGTAGTGTTCTATTCACATCACTGGCAGGAGTATAGTGCAGAGATGTGAGCGCTGTATAGAGCAGCTCCGCATCTCTGTTATATTATGGACATCGCATCCGGTGTCATGAGTGACACCCGGGGGAACTGTCTATTAGTACAGGAACTACTACTCCTATCATGGAACAGTGTGTTCCATGCTGGGAGTAGTAGTACTATCTAAAATATATTTAATAAACACACACACACTACATTTTTATTAATGTCGGCTATATTTTAAGTCCCTTGCCGAACAAATAAATATATCTCTGTTTAACCCCTTAAGGACTCAGCCCATTTTGGCCTTAAGGATTTTTACGTTTTCATTTTTTCCTCCTCGCCTTCTAAAAATCATAACTCTTTTATATTTTCATCCACAGACTAGTATGAGGGCTTGTTTTTTGCGCGACCAGTTGTCCTTTGTAATGACATAACTCATTATATCATAAAATGTATGGCGCAACCAAAAAACACTATTTTTGTGGGGAAATTAAAACGAAAAATGCAATTTTGCTAATTTTGGAAGGTTTCGTTTTCACGCCGTACAATTTATGGTAAAAATGACATGTGTTCTTTATTCTGAGGGTCAATACGATTAAAATGATACCCATTAATACATACTTTTCTTTTATTGTTGCGCTTAAAAAAAATCACAAACTTTTTAACCAAATTAGTATGTTTATAATCCCTTTATTTTGATGACCTATAACTTTTTTATTTTTCCGTATAAGCGGCGGTATGGGGGCTAATTTTTTTTTTGCGCCATGATCTGTACTTTTTTTTGATACCACATTTGCATATAAAAAACTTTTAATACATTTTTTTTTAATAAAATGTATTAAAAAAGTAGGAATTTTTGACTTTTTTTTTTTCATTCACGTCGTTCACCGTACGGGATGATAAACATTTTATTTCAATAGTTCGGACATTTACGCACGCGGCAATACCAAATATGTCTATAAAAAAAAAATTACGCTTTTTGGGGGTAAAATAGTAAAAAACGGACGTTTTACTTTTTTATTGGGGGAGGGGATTTTTCACTTTTTTTTTTACTTTTACTTTTACATTTTTTTACATTTTTTTTACACTTGAATAGTCCCCATAGGGGACTATTCATAGCAATACCATGATTGCTAATACTGATCTGTTCTATGTATAGGACACAGAACAGATCAGTGTTTTCGGTCATCTTCTGCTCTGGTCTGCTCGATCACAGACCAGAGCAGGAGATGCCGGGAGCCGAACGGAGGAAGGAGAGGGGATCTCCGTGCGGCGTTCTGAATGATCGGATCCCCGCAGCAGCGATGCGGGCAATCCGATCATTCATTCAAATCGCGCACTGCCGCAGATGATGGGATCTGTATTGATCCCGGCACCTGAGGGGTAAATGGAGGACGCCCGCGAGAACCCAACAGATTTTGAAGAAAAACGCCAAAGGGGCCTAAAAATGCAATTTCCACTCAAAGGGAAAAAATGGCAGAAAAAAAAATGCATGGAAAATCTATGGCAGTTTTTCTGGTGTTTTTGGTTAAAAATAAATAAATAAATAAATAAAAAACGCCAGAAAAAAAAAAGTGGAAACCTAGCCTAAAGGTAATGTTTCCTAGATTAGTAGAACATCTATCGTAGTTTATTATAATCTATAGTCTTGTTATATTATAATAATCCAGACACTGATGCTGAAATGAATTCTATATATTTTAATAATGCAGGATAACCACCTTACTGGTAGCGTTGTGAAGTTTTTATGCCCAGTGGTAAGTATGGTCTGTATGGTCGGAATCATTTTGGCAATACATGGGGTCATCTTATGGGGTAGGCGCTATCTGTCTTAGGACACTTACACAAGAGGTAATTACACCCAAGTGTCCCACCCTGACCAGAGGGGCGACTTACCTGATCTCACACATTGCAGACCCCAATGATGCTGAGTCCAGGTCAGTAAAGCTGCAGTCAAGACGGGACACTTGGCCATAATACACACGTGTGAATCTGTATTGATGTATTTGTTGTGTGACTGATCCATAGAAATCTCATGCAGGGATCGTATACAGACATCTCTATGTGTTTCTGCTTCTGAAAGTCTATGATAGTTTGACCTTCGGCTGGTCACACTCAGAAGGACGGCTTCTCATTCACGGTCAGCTGGTGAAAGTTTTTTTTATGGACGACAAAGACATTAGTTTAACCCCTTAACGATGAAGGGCGTATATTTAAGTCCTCCGCCGGCTCCTGCGATATGCCGCGGGGTCACGCGGTGACTATGGTGACCACATTTCCTAACTGCCATTCAGGGACACTTACTTTCACAAGTGCATTTCGTCAAACTTATACGTGAGACTGGCAAAAACATATCTGATGACATCTTTGCTCAGATCAGCACGGGCACCATTGAATCCAATAACAGTCACCTGGTCATCTTCCGAATTATCCCACTTGTGCTTCAGATTGAGTGATCTGCAGCATTCAAAAGCTGGTTACGTTTAGAGAATGATCCAAACGTAGTCACACTAGGTCCGTGCGGATCCCAGCACAGATATGTGGACCGCTGAGATTCTCCCATCATGTCCGTACCTCGGAGGCACTAATGCGGCCTTGGATGTCACCATAACCACAGTGTACCCTGAACACAGGTGGGAATAGAGCCTGACACTGCAGCATGTATTATTATAACTGCAGTTATGGGATTGATGGCGGTAATCTACTGCGATGGTCTCCAAACTGTACACCCCCAGCTGTTGCAAAACTACAACTCCTATCATGCCCGGACAGCCTACGGCTGTCCGGGCATGATGGGAGTTGTAGTTTTGCAACAGCTGTGGGTCTACACTGCCTAAAGAAACCCTATCCCTATAACAGCCAATCACAGCTCAGCTTTCACTTTACCACAACTGGTTAAGATATAAAAGCTGAGCCGTGACTGGTTGTGCCCCAGTGTGTGCCCTCCTGTGGGTATAGCCCGGCACACGAGGCCTAGTCGGTGTCTCCGCCAGTCCCTGCACTCACATCCGCCTCTGGGGCTCGTACTCGATCTTCTTCTCCTCCTCCTCCCGCTTCTCGTCCAGGCTGCTCCTCTTACTAAGCGTCCGCCCGAAGATATCAATGCGGTCAGGCGGAGTCACCGGTCTTTCCCGCTCCCTGCGAGCCGCCATGTTGGAGCGGGACCTGGATAGGCAGGGGAGGAGCCACACACACTATACAGTACTATACGATGCCGGTTTGATTCGGCGATCGCATGGTATAAGGAAGTGACTATCTGTCACAGCACAGCAGCGGTCGGCAGACGGCGGCTCAGGGGCTCAGATCATTCCGGGACACTGCATTGTCCCGGAATGAGGGTGACCGGGACCTGGGACAGACTCTCCAAATGCGGGACTGTCCCGGGCGATCCAGGACACGTGGTCACCCTAGCGGTGACCCCACATCATATCGGGTCATCCCGGCGGCGAACAACGGACGGGACCCGCGGCTAATACAGGATATCACCAATCGGGGTGATGCCCTGTATTAACCCTTCAGACGCGGCAATTAAAGCTGACCGCCGCGTCTGAAGCGAAAGTGAAAGTATCCTGGCTGCTCAGTCGGGCTGTTCGGGACCACCGCAGTGAAATTGCGGCGTCCCGAACAGCTTACAGGACACCGGGAGGGACCCTACCTGCCTCCTCGGTGTCCGATCGGCGAATGACTGCTCCGTCCCTGAGATCCAGGCAGGAGCAGTCTAGCACCGATAACACTGATCACAGGTGTTTTAATACACGCCTGTGATCAGGATGAGAGATCAGTGTGTGCAGTGTTATAGTTCCCTATGGGATAACAATGATCAGTATAAGAGATCAGCGTGTGCAGTGTTATAGGTCCCTATGGGAGCTATAACACTGCAAAAAAAAAAAGTGAAAAAAAAAGTTAACAAAGGTCATTTAACCCCTTCCCTAATAAAAGTTTGAATAACCCCCCTTTTCCCATTCCAAAAAATTTAAATAAAAATAAACATATGTGGTATCGCCGCATGCGTAAATGTCCGAACTATAGAAATATATAATTAATTAAACCGCACGGTCAATGGCGTACACGTAAAAAAAATTCCGAAGTCCAAAAAAGCTTGGTCACTTATTATACCATTAAAAATGAACCCTCATACCGCCCTGTATGTGGAAAAATAAAAAAGTTATAGGGGTCAGAAGAGGACATTTTTTAAATGTATAAATTTTACTGCATGTAGTTATGATTTTTTCCAGAAGTACAAAAAAATTAAACCTATATAAGTAGGGGATCATTTTAACCGTATGGACCTACAGAATAATGATAAGGTGTCATTTTTACCAAAATATGCACTGCGTAGAAACAGAAGCCCCCAAAAGTTACAAAATGGCGTTTTTTCTTCGATTTTGTCGCACAATGATTTTTTTTCCTTTTTGCCGTGGATTTTTGGGTAAAATGACTAATGTCACTGCAAAATAGAATTGGTGACGCAAAAAATAAGCCATAATATGAAAATTTAAAGGGTTATGATTTTTAAAAGTTAAGGAGGAAAAAACGAAAATGAAAAAACTGAAAAACCCTGCGTCCTTAAGGGGTTAAATTTGTCAGCATTTCTGATCCATCCATTTACCTGCTTTATTATTTATACGTCTGTCTAAGCAATATAGACCTCACTTCCTGTAGGTGACTTTCCTGCCCAACTTTGGTGTTTGTGATGATTTGCAATAATTTTTCTAATGTTTTATTCAGAAAACTTGTATAAAAATATTGATAAATTGCCCCATTGAGGTCTTCAGTACTAAGGTCGGGGCTGCACGGCTGTAATAAAGTCATCAGTAAAGAAGGGGAAAGTCAAGACACAAATTATTTTAGTCACATGACTTAGATAGGATTTGCTGTTTCTCTGACCAAAGTCATTGTGTAGCCCTATCCTAATACCAGGGCATGGCTGTGTGCATGATTGTATTCACCTGTATGTAACAGGAGTGGCTGAAACACCTGAACAATGAGGAGGGGGTTCACATACTTTTGGTCATAGAGAATAGATCAGTAGTCGGTTAGAGATGAGCAGAACAGGGGGTATATCTCTATAAACAAGAACATTCACTAGAAGCAGCGGAAAGTTTGTAGATTGTGAGGAATAGAAATAAAGGAATATTCCACAATGTCACAACCTTCCCTTATATACAGAGTATTACGTGTTGTAATGATAGAAAACAAGAGCGTTTCCTCTCTTATTTAAATAAAATCCTTATTCATTTAACAGGGAGGATTTTGGGGTCGTTTATTGAATAGAGGCAATGATGTTCCCCTTAATGGTGTTGTTGGAGGAGGCAATGGTGGTCGTGGACTTGGTCTTCATCACAGAAACTATGGCAAACAAACCTTCACATAGTTTTGGTGAGTAGTGTTGAGCGGCATAGGCCATTTTCGAATTTGCAATATTTTGCGAATATATGGACCAATATTCGCCATATATTCGCTAAATTCGCATATTCGTAATATTCGCATTTCATTTTCGCATATGCGAACATTCGCGTATGCGGAAATTAACATATGCGAAAATTAGCATATACAAAAATTAGCATATGCAAATTTTCGCACATGCGAAAATTCGCACGCCAGTCTTACACAGTAGTATTACAGCCTTATTTATAAATCACAAGCTGGAAGCAGAGAGGGATGATCACTGTGATGTGTACTGTGGGAAAAAAATAAAAATAAATGAATATTCGTAATTACGAATATATAGTGCTATATTCACGAATATTCGCGAGCAACACTATTGGTGAGTATGAAACAAATGCTGCTATTTATCTCCTAAATAATTCCTCCATGAAACAGTAAGGAACAGGATCCGCTCCAGGAGAAGAAATTTACTGTGTTAGGGAATTGTTCACATGATGGATTTTTTTTAAACAGCGGAAAAAAATTGTGTGAAATAAGAGACAGAAATCCCTCGTGTAGCCTCAGATTATTGTCAATTATATTTCCCTCCTGACTGAACATCAAAACACAAATCGTCTCCATTCAGTAAGGCGGATGTTGTCCTGTATTTATGGGGCATTTACCCAAGAAACATCCAGAATAAGTGATTTGTCTCTTATCCCATCATATTCAAAAATAATTGGGGCCTCAGTATTTTTATATCGATGACACTTACTACAACATCATTAATATCTTCACAATGTCCGGTGTTCATCATAAAACAGTTCTGTATGGCTCTATTCACACTGCGTCTTGTAGTGTCCATTAGAGGTATATGTAGGGTGCCCCTGATATATATATCCTGGTGTCATTCTGTGTACATTTTCTGCTATATACCTCTGTATGGGGTAACACAGGAGACTGCACTATTCCGTACAGCTATAAACCCAACATATACCGGGCCCCGGAGGTCAGGAGGACGCTCTTTTGTCTCCATCCAGTGAACAGGAGTCTATGTGAATATATAACATATGTGCCGAGAACGTTCCAGGCTCATACAGCAAACACACAGGAGAAGCGCAGTGTGAATAGAGCCGGAGGTGAAATCTCTGTATTCTGAATCTGTTCCCGGTGACTTTGTCATCAGCTTCAGCTTTGTACATGTCTCCGGACTCCATGTTATCTCTATAATCCAACATCTGCTCCTTTATATTCTACAGGAACTCAGGATCCACCGATGAGTCCGACACCGAAGAAATGGATCACATGACGATTTTCTGAAAATTCTCTCAATCGTCTCTTTACAGATTTCTCTAATTCTTTATCGTTGATTGTTACCAAATTTTCTCTCTTCTAATCAAATCTTATATCAGAAAATTTATTTTCTTCTAATCAAACTTTAAATCAATAAATTTCCTGCATATTGACTTGTGTGTCGAGTGGTTTAATGATCATTCAGTATTAGGACATATGGGCGTCATAGAGGGTCCATGTATTACACTGCGGGGGGAACTCCGGGGGGTTGGTTCTCATTGGGGAGATCCAGTTGGTATATGGAGTCTCACAGACAACGCTCCATGGGGAAAAAAGATGAGAATTTGGTCTCCTCCAGAAGGAAGAAAACGGTCTAATGCCGCCCGGTGGAGGAAGCCTCCCTGGACATGGGGTTTGTCGTTTTCTTTGTGGGCTTTTGTTTCCAACAGGTATTTTTCAATGGTATTTACTATTGTATTTGGCGATTTTCACAATGTTTTTACTCTTTTCACACCAGTTCTGAGCTGACGGGTTTTCCAGAACTCAAATCGACCACATTTAGTAACATTAGCAAATTTGTATTTTTTGTTTTTTTCCGAAAATATATATATATATATTTTCAAGACAGGCCCCTTTTCTCCGATGACCACGTCCTTTTTTTGGGTTTTCTGAGTGTGGGAGAGTTAGTAGCGTTTTTGCATTTTTTTGTCAAAAAATTCTAACACAAGACATATTAGACATAATAAACCCTACAAAATCTACTCGGAAAAGCCTTAGTAAATGAGGCCCAATGTCTGAATGAGCTTTAGGTAATAAAAACTTTAATTCTATAAAATATCTAGGATCGAGTCACCATAGTGGAAGGACTTCAAAATATTTTATTTATATAACTGGAGATTTATTGTAGTTGACTTGAAAAATTGTAGAAATAAACAACAGTGAAGTCCTCAGTGAAGAGTCCGTTATTTGAAAGGGGTTACATTGAGATTAGTTATTGGATCTAAATATCTTGGGAGACCCCATTATCTGATCGCTTCTTGTGAAGGACCTGGTGCTTTTTCTACCATGCTCCTGTCTGGTGTCTCCTAAGAGTCCTCATGTCTAGTGTTGTTCACGACTATTCGCTTTAATTTTTTTCCACAGTCCACATGACAGTGATCATCCCTCTCTGCTTCCAGCCTGTGTGATGTAAAGAAGGCTCTAATACTATCGTGTGAGACTGGTGCGCGAATATTCACATATGCAAATATTGATCCCTCCTTTCTTTTAGCTTGTGCGCCAATGAGAATGATGCAAATACAGTTGTCGGAGATTAGCAACATACCCAGCAACCAATAGGAAAGTATCCCACCCCTTCGCTATGGGAGGGTTCACACCACGTTTTTACCCATACGGGAGCGCAAACGGCTGGGAGGAACTAAAACCGTGCGCTCCCATATCCCAGCCATATGCGCCCATATGGTAATTAATTTCAATGAGTCGACCGGAGTGAAACGTTTGTTCCGGTCGGCTAATTTTTGCCCTGTATGCGCTTTTCCAACCGGACCTAAAACCGTGGTCGACTATACAGTGTTCTCCAAACTGTAGCCCTCCAGATGTTGCAAAACTACAATTCCCAGCACGCCCAGGCAGTCAGTGCATGCTGAAAGTTGTAGTTTTGCAACATTTGGAGGACCACAGTTTGGAGACCACTACTTAGCGGTCTCCAAACTGTTCTTCGTCAGGTGTTGCATAACTAAAACTCCTAGCATGCCTTTCGGCTGTCAGTGCATGCTGGGAGTTGTAGTTTTGCAACAGTAGGCACACTGGTTGGGAAACACTGAACTAGAGTCTGTTTCCTAACTCAGTGATCCCAACCCGTGTGTCTCCAGCTGTTGCATAACTACAACTCCCAGAATGCACTGACAGACTGTACATGCTGGGAGTTGTAGTTTTGCAACAGCTGGAGGCACAGGGGTTTGAATCACTGAGCTAGAGTCTGTTTCCTAACTCAGTGGTTCCCCACCAATGTGCCTACAGCTGTTGTAAAACTACAACTCCCAGCATGTACAGTCTGTCAGTGCATTCTTTGAGTTGTAGTTTTAAACAGCTGAAGGTTTGGGCCCCCCACATGTGAATGTACAGGGTACAGGGTACATTCACACGGGCGGGTTTACAGTGGGTTTCCTTCAACAAGTAACGAAAAATTGCGTTAAAAATTTTAGGGGGATTTTTTTGCTTTTATCCCTTATGAAAGGAAAAGTTGGGGTCTACACCAGCCTGTTAGTGCAAAAAATTTAAAAAAAATGACACTTACATGTTAGTGTTGCCCCATATTTTTCATTTTCACAAGGGGTAATAGGAGAAAAAGACTTCCCAAATTTGTAACCCCATTTTTTCTGAGTATGGAAATACCCCATATGTGGATGTAAAGTGCTCTGCTGGCGAACTACAATGCTCAGAAGAGAAGGAGCACCATTGGGCTTTTGAAGAGAGAATTTGTTTGGAATGGTAGTCAGGGGCCATGTGCGTTTACAAAGCCCCCATAGTGGCAGAACAGTGGACACCCCCACATGTGACCCCATATTGGAAACTACACCCCTCACAGAATTTAATAAGGGGTGCAGTGAACATTTACACCCACTGGGGTTTGACAGATCTTTGGAACAGTAGACTGTGCAAATGAAAAATTAAATTTTTCATTTTTACGGACCACTGTTCCAAAAATCTGTCAGACACCTGTGGGGCGTAAATGCTCACTGTAACCCTTATTACATTACGTGAGGGCTGTAGTTTCCAAAATGGGGTCACATAGAGGGGGGTCCATTGTTCTGCCACTATGGGGGCTTTGTAAACACACATGGCCTTCAATTTCGGACACATTCTCTCTCTAAAATCCCAATGGCGCTCCTTCTCTTCTGAGCATTGTAGTTCGCCCGCCGAGCACTTTACATCCACATTTAGGGTATTTTCTTACTCAGAAGAAATGGTGTTACAAATTTTGGGGCACTTTTTTCCTATTTTACCTTTTACCTTGTGAAAATGAAAAATTTAGGGTAACACCAGCATTTTAGTGAAAAAATATGTTGTTCTCATTTTCCCATCCAACTTTAATGAAAATTAGTTTCCAAAATGGGGTCACACTTGGGTATTTATTTTTTTGCGTTTTTGTCAGAACCGCTGTAAAATCAGCCACCCCTGTGCAAATCACCAATTTATGCCTCAAGTGTACATAGTGCTCTCTCACTCCTGAGCCTTGTTGTGCGTCCGTAGAGCATTTTACGCCCACATATGGGGTATTTCCGTACTCAGGAGAAATTGCTTTGCAAATTTTGGGGGCCTTTTTTTTTCTTTTACTGCTTGTTAAAATAAAAAGTATGGGGCAACACCAACATGTTAGTGTGAACATTGTTATTTTGTTTACACTAACAGGCTGGTGTAGCCCCCAACTTTTCCTTTTCATAAGGGGTAAAAGGAGAAAAAAAATTTGTAGCGCAATTTCTCCAGAGTACAGAAATACCCCATATGTGGCCCTTATACGACAGGGCTCCGAAGTGAGAGAACGCTATGCGCATTTGAGGACTAAATTAGGGATTGCATGGGGCTGGACATAGTGATATTCTACACCAGTCATTCCCAAACAGGGTGCCTCCAGCTGTTGATAAACTCCCAGCATGCCTGGACAGTCAGTGGCTGACTGGAAATGCTGGGAGTTGATGTTTTGCAACAGCTGGAGGCTCATTTTGGAAACACTGCCGTACAATACGTTTTTCCTTTTTATTGGGGGGGACAGTGTAAGGGAGTGTATATGTAGTGTTTTACCCTTTATTATGTGTTAGTGTAGTGTAGTGTAGTCTTTTTAGGGTACATTCGCACAGGTGGGTTAATGGTGAGTTTCTTGCTAGGAGTTTGTGCTGCGGTGGAAAACTTGAAACAGGAAATTCACTATAAACCTGCCAGTGTGAATGTACAATGTACGTTCACATGGGGGGGCAAACCTCCAGCTGTTGAAAAACTACAACTCCCAGCATGTACTGACAGACCAGGCATGCTGGGAGCTGTAGTTTTGCAACTGCTGGAGGCACACTGGTTGGAAAACCTTCAGTTAAGGTTCTGTTACCTAACTCAGTATTTTCCAAACGGTGTGCCTCCAGCTGTTGAAAAACTACAACTCCCAGGATGTATTGGGAGATCTAGTTATGCAACAGCTGGAGGTGCACAACTACAACTCCCAGCATGCCGAGACAGCTGTTTGGGCATGCTGTGATTTGCAGTTTTGCAACATCTGGATGGCTACAGTTTAGAGTCCACTGCACTGTGGTCTCCAAACTGTGGCCCTCCAAATGTTGCAAAACTACAACTCCCAGCATGCCCAGACAGCTGTTTGCTGTCTTGGCATGCTGAAAGTTTTAGTTTTGCAAGTTTTTTTCATGCGCGAATATATGTTTAGACTATAAAGAAAATTTATATGAATAATAATATATTTTTGAAAATGTGAATAATATTTTCACATACGCGAATTTTCGCATACGTGAAAAGAAAGTCGCGAATATAACGAGTATGCGAATTTAGCGAATATATGAATTCGCAAAATATCGCAAATTCGAATAAGGCCAATGCCGCTCATCACTACTTATGTCTAAGGATATGTTCACACTACGGAATGGCCACACCAAAAATCTCTGCGCAGACATTTTGGAGACTGGTATAATATGTCGGCACTAGGACCGCACAGGAATGCGCTGTCTCATAGACGGCAATGCATTCCGTACAGAGTCCACAGAAAAAATGAACAGGTTCACTCTTTATGTGGACTCAGAATTCGGATTTTCAGTGCCAGAAACATCTGGCACAGAAATTCCACCGTGTGCACAGTGTTGCAGAATCCCGTTGAATTCAATGGGACTCTGCTGCAGCTGGATTTCCGTGCAGAATTTTGCATGGAAATTCCGAAGTGTGAACATAGCCTTAGCCTATATTCTTTCATTATGGGTATATTTATTATAATAAAGTTTTCATGTATGCACATATATGGACCATTACGAGTACAATCCTCCTCACTTATGGGCTGGAATAGTATATCTCAGGTTGTGGGAATATCCTTTTATGATTAGATACCTCTATGTGCTTATATGGTTTACATTCTAAACAATATCTACCCTACCTTCCATATGTACTAAAATAATAAATGGGGCAGTGCTATGTGAGCAACAATGGGTTATAAACAGCTAAAACTGTACCCCGGATCATGGTATATTGAATTATATAACAATTAAGCCTTACACACTCAAATCTATGGAAATGTAGTAAAAAGACCCTATTATGGTGCTGGTTTCCAGAGGAAGAGGACCTGGACTACTCATGAAGATTATTGTTAGATGTTTATTCCAAAATAACAAGAATACAAGACTATACCTGTTTTGGGGTATTCCCCCCTTCATCAGATCGGTATAAGACACAGTACATCATTCCTGTACTTATGGCGCACAGAATGACACCAAATTATAGTGGGTGGGCCCGAGCTACAAAAAATAAAATATAAAGATGTTAAAATTGTGCTGTGAACATGACAAATATTAACTGAATAAAGATAAAATAAATACAAGATCGGCATCTTACCGTATAAAAAATGCATGTAAAATAATAACATTCAAAATAAAAACTATAGAGGGAAACAGAGGCATGGTACAGAAGACAAACAGAGGCTTTGGATGAAAATTGTGATGGAAACATAAAGCGTTAACAGCCAGTGAATGGAACAAGAGGTGTGAGCATCACATGACTTGTTTATCGTCTTGGTAGGTATCGGAATCCTAAATTCAGACTGCAGGCTCTGTTTTGGCACCTGAATGAAAGGAGGAAGTACTGGGAACACTGAAATGAAATCAGGGTAGCCCAGCATACCTTGCAGCTATCAGCAAGATCACATGACCCCAGGTTATCCAATCAATGCTTGCTTTATGGGACATACAGCTCCCAGGCCAATCAGGAGACATCATAAGGGTGGGTCTAAGAGGGGGATAAGACCCTATGCACTGCATTGCAGCATTGCTAGTACCCCTTTAATATAATACAAAGCAAGCTGAGCAAAGCATTGAGCAGTTGACTAACCTCCTGTCCCATTCCTATTACCCCTTGGTGCACTACAGATCCCAGCAATGTCACTGCAGAATGAGAAGCTATTACATTATATTACAGATCAAGCTCATCAAAGCAGTGGACTGTCCTGTATTTTTACATGAATGCGCATTAAAAGCATTGTGAATGTGGAATACGCATTTTAGGCCAAGTTACATGTATTTTCTAGAATAAGTCAAACATATGGGGGGAGATTTATCAAAACCTGTGCAGAGGAAAAGTCACCCAGATCACTTCTTTCATTTTTAAAAGGGCCTGTGCAACATTAAAGAAGCAATCTGATTACTACTGGTTACTATGGGCAACTTTTCCTCAGCACAGGTTTTGATAAATCTCCCCCATTGGTATTTCTACCTGGGATTAACCTAAATCATTCATAGTGAAATTTTACATGCATTTAAAGAGTACCTGTCATGACCTTGTTAAATGTTATAATTAGAGATGAGCGAACTTTTGAAAAATTCGATTTGGCCGATTCGTTGAATTTTCCGAAAAAGTTTGTTTCGATCCAATTTTTTTTGCGGCTAATCTATATTAAAAAATGCTATTTCTAGCCTACATAAAGCCTCTATAGGGGTATAGAGCACTTTGCTGTGTTCTAAAACGCATATGGAGTGTCCTGGGGTAGTGAAATAATACTGTTATTCAGAATAACATGCAGATTACCGGCATCGCTCTTAGAATCACTGCCGCACAGCAGCACAATGACAGAGCCTGGTGGTGGCATCAGTGTCAGGAGACCATATAGTGACTAAATGACACAGCGTGGAGGTGTTGGCAGCATGAGGAGACCATATAGTGACTGAATGACACAGCGTGGAGGTGTTGGCAGCATGAGGAGACCATATAGTGGCTGAAGGACACAGCTTGGGTGAGGCTGAAGCATGAGAAGACCATATAGTGGCTGAATGACACAGCATGGAGGTGTTGGCAGCATGAGGACACCATATAATGGATGAATGGCACAGCCCGGAGTTGCCAGCAGCATGAGTAGGCGCTAGGTCTTCACAATCCCAAAGATTAAAAGATGAATTTAGAAATTTAAACCGAAGATTTTGCATAGCGGGTGCTACCTATGAGAAAATTTGAAATTCCCAGACCCAGGCCCAGCAGCGGCATCAGTAAACCATATATTGCCTGAATGACATAGCCTGGAGTCTGCTGATGCATGAGTACACACCAGGGCTTCACAATCCCCCCCAAAAAACACAACAATTTTCAAAATTTTTGAAAAAGATTTTGGTTAGCGGGTGCTACCTATGAGAAAATGTGAAATTCCCAGACCCAGGCCCAGCAGCGGCATCAGTAAATAATATATTGCCTGAGTTACACAGCCTGGAGTTGGCTGATGCATGAGGAGACCATTGAAATGTCAGATTTTTTAATTAGAAATTTAAATCAAACTTTGAGTGTCCCGGACCCCAGCGTGTGGGTACAAAGGACCAAATCCAATAAGCCCCCACAGGGCTCATGTGGCCGTGAGACGTAGGTGCAACGTCTCCATTGCCCTTATGTCCTCACAAAGTTTTGAAGCCCTGCACGTGGCCACGTGATACACCGCCTGCTGCCATTGCTTGCTGAACCTCGGTGTCTACACCGATCCTCTCCACCAGGTGCCCGGGTGATGCCGGAGTTCGTGCCCGAATTGACTTTTACTTCGGACTGTTGAATGTATATGTTGCTCTCACCGGACCTCTCTCTTTCCCTCCCACCCTCCTCGTCCCTTCTCTCCCTCTATCTTGCTCTTTTTCTCTTCCTCCTTGGCTTTGTTGTTCTTTTTTCTTTCTTTCTCTTTTCCTGCCTTAACCCTTCCCACATGTCTTTACCATCACCCTATTGTGGTTAGGTATCCCCACTTACTGAGGCCCAAGGTGAATGTTTTCTTGGACGCGCTCTCCCATGGTCTACCTGAGTATGCTCCCTGGGGTATATAGATCACTCGTGGACCCGTGCGGTCTCCCGCTGGACCTTACCCAGTCCATACAGGTCCATGCAATAGACTAGGTTGCTAACATACTTACGAATTTCCTCCTACTGGATAGACTTAGTATGACCCCTGGGGCCCACTAAACAAGACAACATAGAACCCCTATGAGTAGTAGTGACTCCCCTGAGGAACATCGTGTCCATGGAAACATATATCTCACGTTCTCAATGTTCTGTTTTTTTGACATTGGCACTGTTATATTTGACTCATTGATTGTCATCGCCTAACGGCCTCTCATGATATTGTTAAGGTTGTTATTGCTTTTTCTTGACATAAAACAAATAAAAACTTACTCTGAAAAAAAAAAAGACATTCTTCTCTAAAGTAATGTTTTCTGAAATAAAGAAGCAGAGTTCATTCTTCTCCGTATTATTTTCAAAAATTTTTATTAAAAATTCACACACAACAAGTGTTCAATGGTGTAATGGTTATTATTCTGGAAAATTCAAGTTTATTACTGAGAAAATTATCAGAAAATTTGAAAAAAAAACAGTACCCAAGAGGGTTTAATAACCCCATACATTGCACCATAAATGTTGAAATTTTAATTAAGCATGTATGTATCTATTACACAAATTCTAAAATTAAAGGCCCAAGCCCAGAAGCATTATGAAGGCAAGTAGTTCCTCAAAGACACAGGAGCAGTCAGGAGCAGGCATCAGCAGTACCCAAGAGGCTTTCATAACCCCTTACATTGCACGATCAATCGCGAGATCGAGCAATAACAGGTGTGTGTTGTCCTCAGATGTCCAGGGCTGCTCGCGCGCTACACTGAATGGACCAGCATGTGTCTATCCTTCACCGACAAGTGCGGGTAACCCGCTCAATCCCGTTCGTGATAGGGATCTGGAATCGCAATTATTTGCCATGAAAGAAGAATTCCAACTAAGTGCGTCTCATAAGCTCGGGTTCATTAAGTCCCTGCCCTTTGTGCACACCGCCTGTCTCTACTACCTAGCGTTAAGCATGTATTAACTACTGCTAAACTTCCAAAAAATAAAGGCCCAAGGCCAGAAGCATCAATGAGGCAAGAAGTTCCTGAAAGACACAGGATGAGTCAGGAGCAGGCATTCGCAGTACCCAAGAGGGTTTCATTACCCCTTTACTAAAGATCAATGTTGAAATATGCATTAAGCATGTATTTAGCTACTGCTAAACATCCAAAAATTAAAGGCCCAAGGCCAGAAGCATCAGTGAAGCCAGGAGCAGGCATTCGCAGTACTGAAGAGGGTTTCATAACCCCTTACATTTAAAGATCAATGTTGAAATTTGCATGAAGCATGTATTTAGCTACTGCTAAACATCCACAAATTAAAGGGCCAAGCCCAGAAGCGTCAGTGAGGCAAGTAGTTCCTGAAAGACACAGGATGAGTCAGGAGCAGGCATTCACAGTACCCAAGAGGGTTTCATAACCCCTTACATTCACAGATCAATGTTGAAATTTGCATTGAGCATGTATTTAGCTACTGCTAAACCTTATAAAATTAAAGGGCCAAGCCCAGAAGCGTCAGTAATGCAAGTAGTTCCTGAAAGACACAGGATGAGTCAGGATCAGGCATTCGCAGTACCAAAGAGGGTTTCATAACCCTAATTGTTAACACAAAATAGTTTCATAATTGTGAAGTGTTGGTGTAGCAGCATGGTCTCAATCTACTCTGAGGAATCTGGCATTGGTAGCTGGAAATCCTGTCTGATCCATCCTTGATTCATCTTGACAAACGTCAGTCTGTCCACATTTTTAGTGGACAGACGAGTTCGCCTTGGGGTGACTATGGCCTCTGCCGCACTAAACCCCCGCTCTGATGGCACACTACTGGCCGGGCAGGACAGCTTTTCCAGGGCAAACTCTGCTAGTTGCGGCCATAAATCAAGTTTGGCTGCCCAGCCTCTCCCTTTGGCAATACTCCAAGGGAGAGCTTGGGTGGAAAGAGACCCTACCCCTGGTCATCATTCACCTAAGAGAGATGCCAAATGAGTGTTTCTGGAGGTATTAGGCACAATAGAATAATATTGATTTGTGTACTTCTAAAACTTTTGTAATTGTTTGTTTATATGAAAAAGTTCGACAGCTGCGTCTGTCCCTACTGCTTTACATTGTAATAACTTTGTGAAATTGCTAATAAAAAAAATTATTGAAAAAAATAAAAAATAAAAAAAATAAAATAAAAGTTTGGCTGCCCAGAAGTCCAGCGGATCTTCAATGTTTGTTGGCATGGCCTTGTCAAGGTATGCCACCACCAGCTGGTTCAGGTCCTGCTCCATGTCCACCTGCTGCTGATGAGTTGCTTCACTATGCGGGTGAAGAAAGCTACTCATCAGCGACTGTAGACTCAGGCTGCTGCTGATTGAGCTGGTACTGCTCCTGCCACCCCTCCTATCCCCAGCAGCCATGGCAGTGGAAGGTGAGCGCAGAGGGCCCCCAAAGTGTGATCTGCGAGTGGATGGACCATGTCGCCGATAGGCATTGGCCAACTGACTACATAGGATCTCTCTGTAGTAGGTCAGTTTGTCCTCCCTCTCAGTGGGTGTAAAAAAAGGCACCCATTCTGGGACGGTAGCGAGGGTCCAATAAGGTGGAGATCCAGAAGTCAATTCTGGGGTCACTACGCAAGCAGCTGAGCATGCATCGTGCCATTTGCGCCAGTGTCTCGGAGGGACTACCTGCCTCCATCTCCACTGCACACTGCCACGGTGTGTCTGGGTCCTCTGTCTCGCCTTCCTCATAGCCTTCCAGCTCCTCTGGCTGCTCCTGCTCCTCCTCTTCTGTCCGATGACTAGAAACATCGGCCATCTCATCCGACCTAAACTGTGTTTCATTCTGCCCCTCATCCTCCAGTACAGCCACCACAGGGCTCATGTAACCTTGAGATGTAGGCGCAACATCTCCATTGCCGTGACCAGCCATCGTTTCAATCATTTGTTGTAGGAAATGTGGGAGTGGAATTTCGTCGTTCATGGCGTAATCCAGGCGACTCACAAATAATGAGGCTTCCTCAAAAGGGCCTCAGCAAACGGCAGGTGTCACATATGAGCTGCCACTGGTTCACATTGAAGTTACAAAGGGGAGTACTCCTATCTGCTTGGATCATCAAGAAATCGGTGATGGTTTTCTTTGTTCGTATAGTCTGTCCAACATATGGAGGGTGGAATTCCAACGTGTGGCAACGCCACAAATAAGACTATGTTGTGGGATATCGTTCTGACTCTGCAGCTCAAGGAAGGTGTCCTTGGCGGTGTACGAGTGGCTGAAGTGCATGCACAGTTTCCTTGCCATTGTCAGGATGTTTTGCAAATGGGGTGAAGACTTAAGGAAGTGCTTGACAACCAGATTCAACACGTGTGCCATGCAGGGCGCATGTTTCACACTTCCTTGCTGCAGCACGGATATGATGTTCTTCCCATTGTCGGTCACCATGGTTCCCATTTCTAGATTTCGTGGAATAAGCCATATTCGGATTTCTTTACAAATGAATTTTAGCAGTTAATCCCCTGTGTGACTCCATTCGCCAAGGCAAACCATGTGAAGAACAGCTTGACACCGCCGTGCCCTACACACATGGTACGATGAATGGCCACCGAGATTTGGATGTGAAGTGGAGGCCGAGGACACGGTGGAGGATGAGGAGGCGGCGTCGCACACTGTAGCAGGACCAACTGCCTGGGAGCGAGAGCTTGGAGGAGGAAGCGGTGTGACCTGTCCAAGTTGCTGTTGTGGCTGTGCAGGAACCACATTTACCCAGTGGGCGGTAAAAGACAAGTATTGTCCCTGCCCGTAGTTACAGCTCCACACATCGGCGCTTCCGTGCACTTTTGAACACACCGACAGGCTCTAGGACTGGCCCACCTTCTCTTGTACAAACTTATGCAGGGCTGGTATTGCCTTATTCGAAAAGAAATGACGGCTTGGGACTCTCCACCTCGGCTGGGCACAAGCCATCAATTCTCTGAAAGGTGCAGAGTCCACCACTTGAAAAGGGAGGGACTGCAGCACCAGTAACTTGGACAGGAGCACATTCAACTTCTGCTCCATTGGATGAGTGGGCGCATACTGTTGTCTCTTGGACATGGCTTCGCCGATGGATTGTTGGCGGAATGGCTGACTAAAAGCGAGAGAAGCAGGAGTGACAGAAGGAGGGTTTGACACACAGCTCCCTTTCCGCTGAGGTGGTGGAGCCTTGGCTGGATGAAGGAGGGAACGGATGGCCACTGGGTGATGCAGCAGGCTGGACCACTACATCGGAGCCACGGTTCTCCCAGACCGCTTTATGGTAGCGAAGCATGTGTTGACTTTGGATTACTGAACACAATGGGTAATCTCATTATCACAGGCAGCAGAATACAGTTTTATAAAATATATCACAGGGACCCCAAATGCAATAACCCCATATAAAGTCTATCCTCAGAACCAGGGGATCTGGGTGAACCACATTTCCAAAATTCACCCAGATCCATTCAGTAGTTTGGAAGACACAGTTTAATGCAGATTCCGCAGAACATTTACAGAGTATATAAAAAATAATTACTGTATAATGTGTCCCCTGTTGTATAGTTTAAAACTACTGCACGATGTCGTTGTGTACCAAATACCGGCGAGATGGCACGTGTAGAAAAGTCACAACAATGTCTGTGAGTTAAAATGGCCGCCATCCATTGTTCTCACCATGTGCTTCATCCATTGTTCTCACCATGTGCCTCTGATACATGAAAGGGTGGCCACCCAGTAACTCCACAGTATATCCCCAGATGGTTCTTAAAGGGCCAGTAGCAGCATAATATAATACAACATGCCCAAATCAGTTATTTCAAAGTACAAATTTACATGTGGCCATAGTCAGCAGGTAGGAGGCGGGCAACCAGGCTTCTCCATTGAACAGTGGCGAGGTTGCTTCCGCCACACTTGCATATACATATGTGGTATGCACTGATGAGGGCAGAAAAATGCGCAACAATACGGAGAGAAAAAATTTGTATTTTTGTAAAACACCAGCCGGTGAGCACTATTGTTTGGACTTTCACAGTATGTAGGCCCTTGAAAGATTAACAGGTACAAAATGGTAAAATACTTGGATGTACGTATGCGGTATGCACTGATGAGGGGAGAAATATGTGCAATAATACGCAGAAAAAAACTGTATTTTTGTAAAATACCAGACGGTTAATACTATTGTTTGGACTTTCACAGTATGTAGGCCCTTGACAGATTAACAGGTACAAAATGGTACACTACTTGGATGTACGTATGCGGTATGCACTGATGAGGGCAGTAATATGCGCAACAATACGCAGAAAAAAATCTGTATTTTTTAAAAACACCAGCAGGTGAATACTTTTGCCAGGAGTCAGGACTTTCCCTGTATCATGTGTTTTGCACGTATGAGGGCAGACAAATGCACTACAGTCCGCTGAAAAAGAACGTATTTGTGAAGTGCAGCAGGACCCAACAGTGCAGCACCACAAAAAAAAAAAAATACAGGGATTAAACCCTAAATTGACTCTGTCACACAATTCTGAGCAGCAGAAGATTTCCGAAGCAAAAAAAAACACACTGAATTGCACAGAAAAAGGAGGAGATAAGATGGTTGATAAAGTTCAGGCAGCTTGGAGATCTGTATGAGGCAGCTGACAGCTATCTGCCCCTCTCTGCTGCAATGCTCAATAACGTGAATAGGAGGTTTAGCAATCAATGATCCTTCTCAGAGTAACAGCACAGCACTCTGCACTCCTGCCTTTCCCTAATGCTGATGTGACCAGCAGTTGCAGTGTAACGCTGTGGTATGAGCTATTCACACACACGCAGTCCCATCCTCTCCATCTGACTGCATAGATGAAATGGAGAGGCAAGATGGCCGCCAATTATATAGGGGCTGTGACATCACAGGGGTCAGTGAACACTGATAGGCTGCATCTCACATGTGATTCAGGGTCAGCCCGCCTACCTTCATTCCTGCCGCTGTTTCCCATCCTCCCATAATCCCCTGCCCCATGTACTCACATGTGGATCCACCATCTTAGCTCTCCAATAGCCTGGAATGCTGTAAAATGGAGTTTAATGAAGCGATTCGTGCGATAGAATCGCGGCGATATTCGCATTAGTTGCAATTCGAATTTTTCATGAAATTCGTAACCAATTCGGGTTCGTCATCTTCGGTTCGTTCATCTCTAATTATGGAATGTGTTGGTTAGGTACCTTTATTGTTTTTACCTAGATCATATGTCAGATGTAAATGATGACGTCCTTACAAACTTTTTTTCTGCATTGTTGAATCCTGAGGCGACCCAATGTACTGACATTACTATGCACATAGCTCCCCTCTGCTTAGTGTATGGGGTCATATATGTTACCATTGTGTACAAGACTGCTGGCACATACATTTTCTTACCCACTCTCTCCGGATGCCGTCTTTGCCCTGTACCACCTCTTTCTTCTTCCATTGGCCTCTCTCAGCATGCATAGCTGGTTCCTGCAAGAGACCTAACCAGTAGTGTTGCTCGTGAATATTCGCAATGCAAATTTTATTAGCGAATATGGCATATTCGCAAATTTGCGAATATAGCACTATATATTCGCAATTACGAATATATATTATTTTTTTTTCACAGTACACATCACAGTGATGATCCCTCTCTACTTCCAGCTTGTGTGGTGTAAAGAAGGCTCTAATACTACTGTGTGAAACTGGCATACGAATTTTCGCATTTGCAAAAATTTCCATATGATAATTTCCGCATATGCGAATTTTCGCTTATGCTAATTTCCGCATATGCAAATTTTCGCTTATGTTAATTTTCGCATATGCTAATTCTCCCATATGCGAAAATGAATGCGAATAAATATATGACGAATATTCGTCCATATATTCGCGAAATATCACGAATTCGAATATGGCCTATGCCGCTTAACACTACTAACCAGAAAATTCCACAACCACCTGTACACTTTGTACCCTCATTGTGGGGGAACAGGAGCACTGCAGCCTTGGCAGCCTCCTTCACCATTCAGTCTCCTTGGCTTCTGGGGCTGTTTCCTTTATGTGTCTCTGATCTTTACGATGGCCACTTTCTCTGGCCGCTCTCAGACTTTGAAAACTTGAATTACAAAGAAAATAACACGAATAGCAACTTACCTCAATGATTCTACCAGGCTAAAGGTATCTATGTATGTATGTACTACATATACATACTAGTATTAAGTGGAACAAGGTGAATTGAGTAGGTTAAGGGCAAAATATATGAACTCTAAACTAGAAAACACAACACAAAAGCAATAGAGTCATTTAATATGAGAAATTAAAAAATGATATTTTATTAAATGGTAATTACAGTAGGGAAGAAACACACACAAAGGGGAGCAAGGACAAAAAAGAGGCCTCACCGCTGCCGCACTTGTAAACATAATAATAAATGCAATTACAAAGGTAAGTGTACAGAGTCACATGGACCAAGGACTTAGCAGCATAAGAGGAAATTAAATAAGTGCAAAGTGCATGAGTAATATACAGTACAAACCTAAGCAGAGTATAAGGTGACCTGTGCAGCAGGATTGACGCCACCCCAACATACGTTTCGGCGATATCCTTCATCCTGGGGGTGGCCTTGAATTACAAACTACATATTGAGTCGCTCAAGGATTCAAGAACACTTTTACTTCAATAGGCCCATACTTGTGGGTGGTAATTAAAGTGTACCCGTACTCATTGTGTCATACCTTCAGATATCTTACACATCTCAGTGAATACCTTCAACTCTACTTCTCTGAACCACCAGCTCAGATCGAGTGGTTTATTGCAGTAGAACTTAATTCTGCATGTAGTCACCATATATCCTGTCTTGTGTATTACATCTTTACATTACTTGTAACAAACTTACATTTATAACTCAGCATCAACCATGGATCCCCTGATATCCTATCATGGCTCTTGAAATTTTTTTTACCTTTCGTTTAAGACAATCAGAAAACTGATTTATCATTATAAATTATCAAACTACATTATCATTATAAAGTTATCCACTCAAAATTGATGTTATTCAAATAAATAAAATGTAGACTGTCTAGGTATATCACATTTTGTATGCAGGTACTATAACACATTCAAGTTTAAACAGTAGATATGTAGTTTCCTCAATCTAATGGGACTGTGTTTCAGTAGACCAAGGCTGTTCTGTCCATCTTCCTATAAGCCCATCCTTTCTCCTCCCACTCCTCTATGTCACTGGTCCCCACCCCTTTGAGTCTGGCTTTTTTTCCTCCCTTTGGTATAGTCATTCCTCAACAACTTTTGAGCAACCAGTGTCTCACTGGCTTTCTGCGTTACTTTACAAGAGACATACAAGACAAATGTAACATGTAACAATACAGACATACAGCACACAGGGCCCACATTCTCACCAAAAACAAAATGTAATAGAATAAAAATATACAGAGCTCTTTCATAAAAATTGGGAAAAATCCCCTTCAATGCGCATTATTTCTAATCAATAAACCATTAGATGACTTTAACCCCTTAACCTCTTAAGGACGCAGGGCGTATGGATACGCCCTGCATTCCGAGTCCTTAAGGACGCAGGGCGTATCCATACGCCCGTGGGAATCCCGGTCCCCACCGCTAGCCGGTTGGGGACCGGAGCCGGATGCCTGCTGAAATCGTTCAGCAGGCATCCCGGCATATCGCCCCCTGGTCATTAAGCCCCCCCATGTCGGCGATCGCCGCAGATCGCTGGACAATTCAGTCCAGCGATCTGCGGCGATTCCGGGTCAATCGGGTCTCCAGTGACCCGGTGACCCGGAATTACTGGCTGTTCGGGGCCGTCTCTGACGGCCCCGAACAGCCAGAGCCTGCAGGGGTGAGGTGGCACTGGTGCCACCTCACGATCGCCCTGATTCGTCGGCCGGATTACCGGCCGACCAATCAGGGCGCCTGCTGCGGGTGTCACTCCCGCACCCGCTCCGCCCCTCTTCCGGAGGGCGTGAGCGGGTGCGGGAAGACGACCCCGGGTGCTGGGGACCCCGATCCCCGGCGTCCATGTTGTGATCGGGGCCCCAGGAGCGACGGTGGCGGCGAGGGACAGTCCTGCGATGGAGCAGCAGCAGGAGGTGAGTTACAGCCTCCTGCTGTTGCTTAGCAACAGCTCCCAGCATGCAAAAAGGGCATGCTGGGAGCTGTAGTTATGCAACAGCAGGAGGCAGACCACCACAACTCCCAGCATTCCCTTATGGGCATGCTGGGACTTATGGTTTTGCAACAGCTGGAGGCACATTTTTTCTATGGAAAAGTGTACCTTCAGCTGTTGTGTAACTACAACTCCCAGCTTGCACAAACAGCTAAAGTGCATGCTGGGAGTTGTAGTGGTGCATCTGCTGGTTGCATAACTACAACTCCCAGCATGCCCGTTGGCTGTCGGTGACTGCTGAGAGTTGTAGTTTTGCAACAGCTGAAGGCACACTGGTTGTGAAACCCATTTTTTTTTTTTTACATAAGCCAAATGTGACTCCTTCTCTTCTGAGACATGTAGTGCACCAGCAGAGCACTTTTCACCCCCAAATGGGGTGTTTTCTGAATCGGGAGAAATTGGGCTTCAAATTTTGGGGGGTATTTTCTGCTTTAACCCTTTGTATAAATGTACATATTTTGGGAAACCAAGCATTTTAGGTAAATTTTTTTATTTTTTTTTACATATGCAAAAGTCGTGAAACACCTGTAGGGTATTAAGGTTCACTTTACCCCTTGTTTCGTTCCCCGAGGGGTCTAGTTTCCAAAATGGTATGCCATGTGTTTTTTTTTTTTTGCTGTCCTAGCACCATAGGGGCTTCCCAAATGCGGCATGCCCCCAGAGCAAAATTTCCTTTAAAAAAGCCAAATGGGAATCCTTCTCTTCTGAGACATGTATTGCGCCAGCAGAGCACTTTTCACCCCCATATGGGGTGTTTTCTGAATCGGGAGAAATTGGGCTTCAAATTTTGGGGGGTATTTTCTGCTATTACCCTTTTCAAAAATGTAAAATTTTAGGGAAACCAAGCATTTTAGGTAAAATTTTTTATTTTTTTTACATATGCAAAAGTCGTGAATCATCTGTGGGGTATTAAGGTTCACATTACCCCTTGTTACGTTCCCCGAGGGGTCTAGTTTCCAAAATGGTATGCCATGTGTTTTTTTTTGCTGTTCTGGCACCATAGGGGCTTCCTAAAGGTGACATGCCCCCCAAAAACCATTTGACACTCCTTCCCTTCTGAGCCCTCTACTGCGCCCGCCGAACAATTAACATAGACATATGAGGTATGTGCTTACTCTAGAGAAATTGGGTTTCAAATACAAGTAAAAATTTTCTCCTTTTTACCCCTTGCAAAAATTCAAAAATTGGGTCTACAAGAACATGCGAGTGTAAAAAATGAAGATTGTGAATTTTCTCCTTCACTTTGCTGCTATTCCTGTGAAACCCCTAAAGGGTTAAAACGCTTACTGAATGTCATTTTGAATACTTTGGGGGGTGCAGTTTTTATAATGGGGTCATTTATGGGGTATTTCTAATATGAAGACCCTTCAAATCCACTTCAAACCTGAACTGGTCCCTGAAAAAAGCGAGTTTAAAAATTTTGTGAAAAATTGGAAAATTGCTGCGGAACTTTGAAGCCCTCTGGTGTCTTCCAAAAGTAAAGACTCATCAATTTTTTGATGCAAACATAAAGTAGACATATTGCATATGTGAATTAAAAAAAGTATTTGGAATATCCATTTTCCTTACAAGCAGAGAGCTTCAAAGTTAGAAAAATGCTAAATTTTCTAATTTTTCATAAAATTTTGGGATTTTTCACCAAGAAAGGATTCAAGTTACCAAAAATTTTTACCACTAAGTTAAAGTAGAATATGTCACGAAAAAACTATCTCGGAATCAGAATGATAACTAAAAGCATTCCAGAGTTATTAATGTTTGAAGTGACAGTGGTCAGATTTGCAAAAAATGGCCGAGTCCTTAAGGTGAAAAAGGGCTCAGTCCTTAAGGTGTAAAATGGCTGGGTCCTTAACCCCTTAAGGACTGAGCCCTTTTTCACCTTAAGGACTCGGCCATTTTTTGCAAATCTGACCACTGTCACTTCAAACATTAATAACTCTGGAATGCTTTTAGTTATCATTCTGATTCCGAGATTGTTTTTTCGTGACATATTCTACTTTAACATAGTGGTAAAATTTTGTGGTGACTTGCATCCTTTCTTGGTGAAAAATCCCCAAATTTGATGAAAAATTTGAAAATTTTGCATTTTTCTAACTTTGAAGCTCTCTGCTTGTAAGGAAAATGGATATTCCAAATACATTTTTTATTCACATATGCAATATGTCTACTTTATGTTTGAATCATAAAATTGACGTGTTTTTACTTTTGGAAGACACCAGAGGGCTTCAAAGTTCAGCAGCAATTTTCCAATTTTTCACAAAATTTCCAAACTCACTATTTTTCAGGGACCAGTTCAGGTTTGAAGTGGATTTGAAGGGTCTTCATCTTAGAAATACCCCACAAATGACCCCATTATAAAAACTGAACCCCCCCCAAAGTATTCAAAATGACATTCAGTCAGCGTTTTAACCCTTTAGGTGTTTCACAGGAATAGCAGCAAAGTGAAGGAGAAAATTCACAATCTTCATTTTTTACACTTGCATGTTCTTGTAGACCCAATTTTAAAATTTTTACAAGGGGTAAAAGAAGAAGATGTATACTTATATTTGTAGCCCAATTTCTCTCGAGTAAGCACATACCTCATATGTCTACGTAAAGTGTTCGGCAGGCGCAGTAGAGGGCTCAGAAGCGAAGGAGAGACAAGGGGATTTTGGAGAGTATGTTTTTCTGAAATGGTTTTTGGGGGGCATGTTGCATTTAGGAAGCCTCTATGGTGCCAGAACAGCAAAACCCCCCTACATGCCAAACCATTTTGGAAACTAGACCCCTTGAGGAACGTAACAAGGAATTAAGTGAGCCTTAATACCCCACAGGTGTTTCACGACTTTGCATACTTAAAAAAATAAATATTTCACTAAAATGTGTGTTTCCCCCCCCCAAATTTCACATTTTTGCAAGGGTTAATAGCAGAAAATACCCCCCAAAATTTGTAACCCCATCTCTTTTGAGTATGGAGGTACCCCATAAGTTGACCTGAAGTGCACTATGGGCGAACTACAATGCTCAGAAGAGAAGGAGTCATATTTGGCTTTTTGAGAGCAAATTTTGCTTGGGGGGCTTGTCGCATTTAGGAAGCCCATATGGTGCCAGGACAGCAAAATAACCCCCACCCCTGGATGTCGAGGGGAACATGGGGAGAAGATGGAGGCCGGTACCTGTAGGAGAAGATGCCTGGGAACTGCTGATCTTCGCTGGAGACTGCTGGATCCTGGCTCAGGTAGGGAAATGACGGTGGGGGGGGGATGAAAGTGAAAGTAAGGTGATCTTTACTGTGGCAACAACTAGGATGTTGCATAACTACAACTCCCAGCATGCCATGATAGTCTGGACATGCTAGGAGTTGTAGTTATGCAACAACTGGGGAAGAACAGTTTGGAGACCGCTAAGTAGGGGTTTCTAAACTGTAGCCCTCCAGATGTTGCAAAACTGCAACTCCCAGCATGCCCAGACAGCCAAAGGCTGTCTGGGCATGCTGGGAGTTGTAGTTTTGCAACATCTGGAGGTCACAGTTTGGAGACCACTGTTACAGTGGTGCCCAAACGGTAGCCCTCCAGATGTTGCCAAACTAGAACTCTCAGCATGCCTAGACTGCCCAGGCATGCTGGGAATTGTAGTTCTGTAACATCTGTCCCTTCAGATTTAGCAATTTTCATGACATTTTTGAAAATTGCTGCTCTACTTTGAAGCCCTCTAATTTTTTCAAAAAGCAAAAATATGTCAATTTTATGATGCCAACATAAAGTGGACATATTGTATTTGTGAATAAAAATAAAATTTTTTGGGAATATCCCTTTTCCTTTCCATTTTCCATTTTCCGTAGAGAGCTTCAAAGTTAGAATAATGCAACATTTTCAAAATTTTCATGACATTTTGGGATTTTTCACCAAAAAAGGATGCAAGTATCTCTGAAAATTTACCACCAAAATAAAGAAGAATATGTCACTAAAAAAACAATCTCAGAATCAGAATATTCGGTAAAACCATTTTCTAGTTATTAATTCGTAAAGCGACGGTGATCAGAATTGCGAAAAAGGGCTCAGTCCTTAAGGTGAAAAGGGGCTGCGTCCTTAAGGGGTTAATAGATCAGCTTCCTGATCATACTGCGCCACTTCTGTCCAGTTCCTACGCAATCTTAAAAACTGACTCCTAGGTAGGTTCTTTAACCAATCTGGTAAATGACAACTGTCCATAGGTTTATAATACGTGTGTGAATCTGATTGTTCCGGATGTTCATGGTTAAATCAAAAAATTGTACTGATGTCTGACTGTATGATGCTGTGAAGTTTAAAATGAAGTCATTTTCCTGAATGTTAGTTAAAAAGGTAGTCAGACTCGGTGCCCCACCCCCTTCCCATATGAATAAAACATCATCAATAAATATTTGTTTCTTTCTTATAGACACCTATTATGCAAAAAGCTCTTATCACCATCCACATAGGAGGATTTACGTAATAGAATAGACAGGTACGCTTCTATAGAGTTAATTGGTTGCCATTGGTTACCACCACTACACAATAAAGTCCCACTCAGCGCACACTATCATTAGTATTTTGATCTCAAATAAGTGACTGGCACCTCTTGGCAAAAATTCTCTGCAGATCTGAAAAAGAATATTTGCTCTACATAAAGATGGTCTAGGCTATACAAAGATTGCCAAGACCCTAATACTAAGCTGTAGCATGGTGGGCAAGACCATATAGTGGTTTCATAGGACAGGTTCAACTCAGAACAGGCCTCACCATGGTTGACCAAAGAAGTTGAGTACACATGCTCAGCGTCATATGCAGATGCTGGGAAATAGACGTATGAGTGCTGCCAGCCTTGCTGAAGACATTGACGGGGTGGGTGGCAAGCCTTTCAGTGCTCAGAACAAACACTGCATACTGCATCAAATTAGTCTGCATGACTGTCATCGAGGAAGGAAGCTTCTTCTAAAGATGAGGCACAAGAAAGGCCACAAACAGTTTGCTAAAGACAAGTAGACTAAGGACATGGACTACCGGAGCCATGTTCTGTGGTCTGATGAGACTGAAATAAACGTATTTGGTTCAGATAGTGTCAAGTGGGTGTGGTGGCAACTATGTGCAGCGGAGAACCCCTTTTAAGGATTTGGCTAATTTTATTTTTGCAGTTTTATTTTTTCCTCCTCACCTTCTAAAAATCATAAAGTCTTTTTAAATTTTCATCCAAAAACCAATATTAGGGCTTTGTTTTTGTGTGACCAATTGTGCTTTGTAATGACATCACTCACTTTACCATAAAATGTATAGCGCAACCAAAAAAATATTATTTGTGTGGGGAAATTGAAAAGAAAACTGCAATTTAGCAAATTGTGGTAGGTCTCGTTTTCACGCTGTACACTTTATAGTAAAAATGATTAATTATTTTGTGGATCAATACGATTAAAATGACACCCATGGTTACATACTTTTTTTTATTATTGTAATGTTTTTTTTTTTTTTTAAATCTAACTTTTAAAATAAAATTTGTATGTTTAACCCCTTAAGGACACAGCCCATTATGACCTTAAGGACCAGAGCATTTTTTGCACATCTAATCACTGTCACTTTAACCCCGTAAGTACGCAGGGTTTTTCCGTTTTTGCACTTTCGTTTTTTCCTCCTTACCTTTTAAAAATCATAACCCTTTCAATTTTCCACTTAAAAATCCATATTATGGCTTATTTTTTGCGTCACCAATTCTACTTTGCAGTGACATTAGTCATTTTACCCAAAAATTCACGGCAAAACGGAAAAAAAATCATTGTGTGACAAAATCAAAGAAAAAATCTCATTTTGTAAATTTTGGGGGTAAAAATTACACATTATCATTATTCTGTAGGTCCATACAGTTAAAATGATCCCCTACTTATATAGGTTTGATTTTCTCGTACTTCTGGAAAAAAACATAACTACATGCAGGAAAATTTATACGTTTAAAAATGTCATCTTCTGACCCTTATAACCTTTTTATTTTTCCACGTACAGGACGGTATGAGGGCTCATTTTTTGCGCCGTGATCTGAAGTTTTTATCGGTATGATTTTTGTTTTGATCGGACTTTTTGATCACTTTTTATTCATTTTTTAATGGTGTAAAAAGTGACCAAAAATACGCTTTTTTTTTTACTTTGGAATTTTGGGGGGCATGTCCCATTTAGGAAGCCCCTATGGTGCCAGGACAGCAGAAAAAAAAACACATGGCATAATGTTTTGGAAACGACACCCCTAAAGAAACGTAACAAGGGGTACAGTAAGCCTTAACACCTCACAAATGTTTGACGACTTCAGATGTGTAAATTAAATTTATATATTTTTCACTAAAATGCAGTTTTTTTTCCACTTTTACCATTTGTACAAGGGGTACTAAGAGTAAAAAAAAATTCTGAGTATAGAAATACCCCATGTTTGGACATGAAGTGCTCTGCAGGCACACTACAATGCTCAGAAGAGGAGTCACATTTGGCTTTTGGAAAGCAAATTTTGCTAAGATGGTCACATTTAGGAAGCCCCTATGGTGCCAGAACAGCAAGAAAAAAAAATGGCATACTATTTTGAAATCTACACCCTTCAAGGAACGTAACAAGCAGTACAGTGAGCCTTAACACCCCACTGGTGTTTGATAAATGTTCACTAAAGTGGGATGTGAAAAGGAAAAATGTTATTTTTTACACTAAAATGATGGGGTTACCCGAAATTTTTCATTTTCACAAGTGGTAATAGGAGAAAATGCCCCCACAATTTGTAAATAAATTTCTTTGGAGTAAGGACATACCTCATATTTGAATGTAAACTACTCTGTAGGTGCACACCAGGTCTCAGAAGAGCAGGAGCGCCATTCAGCTTTTCGAGAATTTTGCTGGAATCAGAGTCAGGGGCCTTGAGCGTTTACAGAGCTACCATGGTGCCAGAACAGCGGGCCCCCCTCAAGTGCCATAATTATGGAAACTTCACCCCTCAAGGAACATAATAAGGGGTACAGCGAGTATCTACACATCACAGGTGTTTTGAACAGTGGATTGTAAAATGACAAAATTACACATCAGATTTTAATGAAAAGTCGTCAAACACCTGTGGGGTGTTAATGCTCACTGTACCCCTTGTTACGTTCCATGAGGGGTGTAGTTTCCAAAATAGTATGCCATGTGTTTTTTTTTTTGCTGTTCTGACACCATAGGGGCTTCCTAAATGTGACATGTCCTCCAAATGCCATTTCAGAAAAACTCACTCTCCAAAATCCCATTGTCGCTCCTTCCCTTCTGAGCCCTCTACTGCGCCCGCCGAACACTTGACATCCACATATGAGGTATTTCCTTACTTGAGAGAAATTGGGTTACACATTTTGGGGGGCTTTTTCTCCTTTTAGCCCTTGTAAAATTTCAAAGACAAGAACATGCGAGTGTTAGGGCGCATGCACGTCACGTTTTTGCTATACAGTTCCCGTATACGGTTTCAAGTTAAAAACCATATGGAACCGTATAGAAAACCGTATGCATTGACTTAACATTGTAAACCGTATGTCAAACGCATCATCTGGTTTAGTCCGTTTTGTGTCTTATACGATTTTGTAAAGTTTTTTACCCGTACCGAAAACCGTAGTCTCCCACGTTTCTTGGTCCGGGTGAAAAACTGTATTAAACCATATACGTTTTTTTAACATGGGAGTCAATGGGAACCGTACAGAACTGTATGTGCGTACGGTTCCATACGGTTTTCACCATATGGTTTTTGACTTTGCTCAGTTTTTTTTCTTGGAATTTCAATCAAACAAGTGAAACTTTATTCAAAATGAAGGGGAAAGTTAAAAACGTATACGTTTTTTTTTTTTTTAAAACGGATGCAACTGGACATCATTTTTCAAACCGTATGCGGTTTTCAACCGTATATGGGTTAAAATTTGTACACGCATTTTTATACAGTTTAGTCCGGTTTTGAGGAATCCGTTTTTGATCAAAAACCTGATACAGGAACTGTATTGCAAAAACGTGGTGTGCATGCACCCTAAAAAATGAAGATTTTGAATTTTCTCCTTCACCTTGCTGCTATTGCTGTGTGTGAAACACTTAAAGGGTTAACACACTTTCTGAATGTCATTTTAAATACTTTGAGGGGTGCAGTTTAATAATGGGGTCATTTATGGGGTATTTCTAATAAGGCCCTTCAAATCCACTTCAAAATTAAACTGGTCCCTGAAAAATTTTGTGAAAAATTGGAAAATTGTTGCTGAACTTTAAAGGGGTACTCCGGTGGTCAACGTGTTTTTCCGTTTTTGACTTACCCTATGTGTTTTGTTTCATTTCTATTCTTGTTGTTTAGCCTACTCTACTTCCGTTCTTTGTAGTCTTTTTATCCCCCACTTTGTTTTCCTATCTTGGCCTCTATTTCCTGTTTCTTGCTGTGCTGAAAACTCCAAATGCCACATGCCTTGCTGGTTTGGGGCGGCTCCTTTTTTTTTGTTTGTTTGTTCCGCCCTTTACCCATCCTACTATTTTCCCGGGTCAGCCCCCTTATACACAGCACACTAATATAATCAGTAGACATGTGCAGAACCAAAAATGTAGTTTCTTTTCGTTTCGTTCGTCTTCATTTTCAAAACTTTTCGGTTCTGTGAATATTCGGAATGCTGTGCATTCCTCATATTTGTTTTTTGGATGCATCCGTAAAAATATTTTTCGTTTTCGGATGCATTAGTCAATAACATCGAATGCATTCGTTAATTCGGATCTTTCGTTATATCTGTAAAATTCGTTAAATTTAGCATTCATTACTAAACGAAATGCACATTAGTTTCACTTGCTTATCCTCTTTTGTAATAAGTAGCAGGTGTTACCTTAGGTTTCTAGTTGTTTCCATCTTTTTTTGCAGTTTTCTCTGTGTAGAAAGGCAAGTTTTCCTTACATTCGGTTTACTGATAACGAATGCAGTCGTTATTCGTTAACATGCATTATTCGTTATGCGTTATTTAACAAATGCATTAGTTAACTGTGTATTCGTATTTGTATCCTTTTTCAGAAATATAAAAAAAAAAAATTTCCTGCATTCGGATTGTAACGAACTCCCGAAAACTGGAAAATTCGTTAAGTATTCGTTCCAAAACGAATTGCACATGTCTAATAATCAGCCCTGTTTGGGATACACTGGCATACACACACAAAAGGGACTACAAATCCCAGCATGTGTCATTCAGGAGTCTTTAGTCTATGGTATAACACCAGCATGCTGCCTCTGTAGTCTCCTGGGAGTTGTAGTTCACCACACCTCTGTAGGGAATACACCAGTGTTTCCCAACCAGGGTGACTCCAGGTGTTGCAAAACTACAACTCCCAGCATGCCCTGACAGTCTTTGGGCATGCTAGGAGTTGTAGTTTTGCAACAGCAGGAGGCACACTGGTTGGGAAATACTGGTGTAACATGATGTGTATGCTGAATAGGCTAGAACAGTGTTTCCCAACCAGTGTGCCTCCAGCTGTTGCAAATCTACAACTCCCAGCATGCCCAAAGTCTGGCAGTGCATGCTGGGAGTTGTAGTTTTGCAACAGCTGGAGGAAAACTGATTTGTAAACACTAGCATACACACACACAACAGGGACTACAACTCCCAGCATGCAGGCCCGTCGCTACAGGACAGGCAAACCATGCAATTGCTTGGGGCCCCGAGCTGGCTGGGGGCCCCCGAGCACAGCCAGTGCTTGCCTATCCTGTAGCGATTAACAATCCTGCTCTGGGAGTTTGTGCTCCGGGACCCAGGCACCCAGTCAAACAAGAGGGCCCCCAAATGTCTGACATTTAAAAAAAATAAACTCATTTGCAGCTTTGGAGTTCTTCTTCTCACCTCACCACAATCACGCTCCCCCCCCACCCCCGCTGCACTTGGTATCTTTCCTCAGCCCGGACTCTTCTCTCAGCCTTCAGCCATCTGAGCAGGAGGAGGGGGAGGGGGAGGAGAGAAGCACAGAGCTGTGAGGAAAGGAGACCGCAGAGGCTGTACAACATGGGGCCTGACTAAGGTAGGTGCCCCTGCATATATATATATATATATATATATATTGTGGCAGTGTGGCAAGGAAAGGGTGCATTTCCCTTGCTATCTCTGCAGAATGCTCCACCTGTGGCCTGATTAATGAGGTATCAGGAAGGGAAAGTGTGTGTTTAAAAGGAAATGAACAGAATAGTTGGGGCTCTCCCTGGGTAACAGCACATCGCTGTAGGGGGAGACACACGGACCCTGTTGAGGAAACACACAGCGAACTGTGAGCGGTCCAAGAAGTGAAGACGTGGTGTGAACTGTGAGTAACAGGTTGCAGGGGCACATGTTTTATGCTGGCTGAGGGTAGCTCACCAGATAGTAGTCAGGGCATGCTGGTATGTGTAGTCAGTGACCAGACGGTCTAGGACTTTGGTTTGTTCCTGCGTTATGTTTTGTTTTACCTGCAACCTGTCTAAATAAAGCTGGCAAGATGCCAGGCGTGCATGAATAACCTTTGTCTGCGGGTTTATTGAGTGGAAACGTGTCCCGTGGCAGTGTCCAGGACGATCCCGGAGCTAATCCCCAAGGAGGAATCCTTACAATATATATATATATATATATATATATATATATATATATATATATATATATATATATATATATATGTGTGTGTGGATATAATATATATATATATGTGTATGTCTATGTACTGTGCCTGTGTGTGTGCTACTACTATGGATGACTATATGTAAAGTGCATGTGTGTATCTATATCAGTGTTTCCCAACCAGGGTGCCTCCAGTTGTTGCAAAACTAAAACTCCCAGTTTGCCCAGACCGCCAAAGGCTGTCTGGGCATGGTGGGAGTTATAGTTTTGCCACCTCTGTAGGCATTGTGGTTGAGAAACACTGATCTATTCTATCTGTGTGTATGAAACATGTACAGTAAGTAATGTGTACAGTATGTGTGTGTATGAAGCATGTATAGTATGTAATGTGTACAGTATGTGTGTGTATGATGCATGTACAGTAGGTAATGTGTACAGTATGTGTGTGTGAATGAAGCATGTACAGTAGGTAATGTGTACAGTATGTGTGTGTATGATGCATGTACAGTAGGTAATGTGTACAGTATGTGTGTATGATGCATGTACAGTAGGTAATGTGTACAGTATGTGTGTGTGTATGAAGCATGTACAGTATGCAATGTGTGTGTGTGTGTATGAAGCATGCATGTACAGTATGTAATGTGTACAGCATGTGTGTATGATGCATGTACAGTATGTAATGTGTACTGTGTGTGTGTATGATGCATGTACAGTACGTAATGTGTACATTGTGTGTGTATGATGCATGTACAGTATGTAATGTGTACTGTATGTGTGTATATGATGCATGTATAGTATGTAATGTGTAAAGTATGTTGTGTGTGTATGAAGCATGTACAGTATGTAATGTGTACAGTATGTGTGTGTATGATGCATGTACAGTATGTAATGTGTACAGTGTGTGTGTGTATGATGCATGTATAGTATGTAATGAGTACAGTATGTTGTGTGTGTATGAAGCATGCATGTACAGTATGCAATGTGTACAGTATGTTGTGTGTATGAAGCAAGCATGTACATTATGTAATATGTACAGTATGTTGTGTGTATGAAGCATGCATGTACAGTATGTTGTGTGTGTATGATGCATGTATAGTATATAATGTGTAGTGTGTGTATGATGCATGTACAGTATGTAATGTAGACAGTATGGTGTGTGTATGAAGTGTGTACAGTGTGTTGTGTGTGTATGATGCATGTACAGTATGTAATGTGTACAGCATGTTGTGTGTATGATGCATGTGCAGTATGTAATGTGTACAGTATGTGTGTATGATGCATGTACAGTATGTAATGTGTACAGTATGTGTATGAAGCATGCATGTACAGTATGTAATTTGTACAGTATGTTGTGTGTATGATGCATGTATAGTATGTAATGTGTACAGTATGTTGTGTATGATGCATGTATAGTATGTAATGTGTACAGTGTGTGTATGATGCATGTACAGTATGTAATGTGTACAGTATGTGTGTATGATGCATGTACAGTATGTAATGTGTACAGTGTTTGTGTATGATGCATGTACAGTATGTAATGTGTACAGTGTGTGTATGATGCATGTACAGTATGTAATGTGTACAGTATGTGTGTGCATGATGCATGTATAGTATGTAATGTGTACAGTGTGTTGTGTGTATGTATGGAGCATGCATGTACAGTATGTAATGTGTACAGTATGGTGTGTATGATGCATGTACAGTATGTAATGTGTACAGTGTTGTGTGTATGAAGCATGCATGTACAGTATGTAATGTGTACAGTGTGTTGTGTGTGTGTGTATGAAGCATGTACAGTATGTAATGTGTACAGTGTTTGTGTGTGTGTGTGATGCATGTACAGTGTGTAATGTGTACAGTATGTTGTGTGTGTATGAAGCATGCATGTACAGTATGTAATGTGTACAGTATGTTATGTGTGTATGAAGCCTGCATGTACAGTATGTCATGTGCACAGTATGCTGTGTGTGTATAAAACATGCATGTACAGTATGTTGTGTGTATATGATGCATGTACAGTATGTAATGTGTACAGTGTGTTGTGTGTATGAAGCATGCATGTACAATATGTAATATGTACAGTGTGTTGTGTGTATGAAGCATGCATGTACAGTATGTTGTGTGTGTATGATGCATGTAATGTGTACAGTGTGTGCGTGTGTATGATGCATGTACGGTATGTAATGTGAACAGTGTGTGTTTGTGTGAATGATGCATGTACACTATGTAATGTGTACAGTATGTTGTGTGTGTATGATGCATGTACAGTATGTAATGTGTACAGTGTGTGTGTGTGTGTATGAAGCATGTGTAGTATGTAATGTGTACAGTGTGTGTGTGTGATGCATGTACAGTATGTAATGTGTACAATATGTTGTGTGTATGATGCATGTATAGTATGTAATGTGTATAGGATGTTGTGTGTATGATGCATGTATAGTATGTAATGTGTACATTATGTGTGTGTATGACGCATGTACAGTATGTAATGTGTACAGTATGTGTGTATGATGCATGTACAGTATGTAATGTGTACAGTATGTGTGTATGATGCATGTACAGTATGTAATGTGTACAGTATGTGTGTATGATGCATGTACAGTATGTAATGTGTACAGTATGTGTGTATGATGCATGTACAGTATGTAATGTGTACAGTATGTGTGTATGATGCATGTACAGTATGTAATGTGTACAGTATGTGTGTATGATGCATGTACAGTATGTAATGTGTACAGTATGTGTGTATGAAGCATGTACAGTATGTGTGTATGATGCATGTACAGTATGTAATGTGTACAGTGTGTGTATGAAGCATGTATAGTATGTAATGTGTACAGTGTGTGTGATGCATGTACAGTATATTGTGTGTATGATGCATGTATAGTATGTTATGTGTACAGTGTGTGTGTATGACACATGTACAGTATGTGTGTATGATGCATGTACAGTATGTAATGTGTAGTGTGTGTATGATGCATGTATAGTATGTAATGTGTACAGTATCTGTGTGTGTATGATGCATGTACGGTATGTTATGTGTACAGTATGTTGTGTGTATGATGCATGTATAGTAGGTAATGTGTACAGTATCTGTGTGCATGAAGCATGCATATACAGTATGTAATGTGTACAGTATGTGTGTGCATGAAGCATGCATATACAGTATGTAATGTGTACAGTATGTGTGTGCATGAAGCATGCATGTACAGTAGGTAATGTGTACAGTATGTTGTGTGTATGATGCATGTACAGTATGTAATGTGTACAGTATGTTGTGTGTATGATGCATGTACAGTATGTAATGTGTACAGTATGTGTGTATGATGCATGTACAGTATGTAATGTGTACAGTGTGTTGTGTGTATGTATGGAGCATGCATGTACAGTATGTAATGTATACAGTATGGTGTGTGTGTATGATGCATGTACAGTATGTAATGTGTACAGTGTGTTGTGTGTATGAAGCATGCATGTACAGTATGTAATGTGTACAGTGTGTTGTGTGTGTATGAAGCATGTACAGTGTGTAATGTGTACAGTGTTTGTGTGTATGATGCATGTACAGTGTGTAATGTGTACAGTATGCTGTGTGTGTATAAAGCATGCATGTACAGTATGTTGTGTGTATATGATGCATGTATAGTATGTAATGTGTACAGTGTGTTGTGTGTGTATGAAGCATGCATGTACAGTATGTAATGTGTGTTGTGTGTGTGTGTGAAGCATGCATGTACAGTATGTAATGTGTACAGTGTGTACGATGCATGTACAGTATGTAATGTGTACAGTGTGTTGTGTGTCTATAAGGCATGCATGTACAGTATGTAATGTGTACAGTGTGTTGTGTGTGTGTGTGTATATAATGCATGCAGTGGCAGATCCAGGGGGGGGGGGAACAAGACAATTGCCCCGTCCCGTGCGTGCGCCCACTGGAAAGTAACGCGGGGGAGCGGAGCAGCGAACAGGACATCAGCTTCAGTGCTCCGTGCACCGCTCCTCCAGTCCCAGGACCTATTGCTATGGAGGCCGCACCAGAGGAGCAGTGGTCGGAGCACTGATGTAGGGCAGTAAACAGGCATACAGTCTCCAGCCATACACTGTATGGCTGGAGGCTGTATGTCTGTAGGGGGACTATACTGCACCTAATGTGGGGTAAACAATACTGCCAACCTAATGTGGGGGACTACACTGCACCTAATGTGGGGAAACTATACTGCACCTAATGTGGGGGAACTAAACTGCGAACCTAATGTGGAGAACTATACTGCGCCTAATGTGGAGAACTGTACTGCACCTAATGTGGGGGAACTGTACTGCACCTAATGTGGGGGAACTATACTGCACCTAATGTGGGGGAACTATACTGCACCTAATGTGGGGAACTATACTGCACCTAATGTGGAGAACTATACTGCACCTAATGTGGAGAACTATACTGCACCTAATGTGGAGAACTATACTGCACCTAATGTGGGGGACTATACTGCACCTAATGTGGGGGACTATACTGCACCTAATGTGGGGGACTATACTGCATCTAATGTGGGGAGAACTATACTGCCAACCTAATGTGGGGGGGAACTATACTGCACCTAATGTGGGGGGGAACTATACTGCACCTAATGTGGGGGAACTATACTGCACCTAATGTGGGGGAACTATACTGCACCTAATGTGGGGGAACTATACTGCACCTAATGTGGAGAACTATACTGCACCTAATGTGGAGAACTATACTGCACCTAATGTGGGGGAACTATACTGCACCTAATGTGGGGGAACTATACTGCACCTAATGTGGGGGAACTATACTGCACCTAATGTGGGGGAACTATACTGCACCTAATGTGGGGGAACTATACTGCACCTAATGTGGGGAACTATACTGCACCTAATGTGGGGAACTATACTGCACCTAATGTGGAGAACTATACTGCACCTAATGTGGAGAACTATACTGCACCTAATGTGGGGAACTATACGGCACCTAATATGGGGGGAACTATACTGCACTTAATGTGGGGGAACTGTACTGCACCTAATGTGGGGAACTATACTGCACCTAATGTGGAGAACTATACTGCACCTAATGTGGAGAACTATACTGCACCTAATGTGGGGAACTATACGGCACCTAATATGGGGGGAACTATACTGCACCTAATATGTGGGGAACTATACTGCACCTAATGTGGGGAACTATACTGCACCTAATGTGGGGAGAACTATACTGCACCTAATGTGGGGAGAACTATACTGCACCTAATGTGGGGAGAACTATACTGCACCTAATGTGGGGAGAACTATACTGCACCTAATGTGGGGAGAACTATACTGCACCTAATGTGGGGAGAACTATACTGCACCTAATGTGGGGAGAACTATACTGCACCTAATGTGGGGAGAACTATACTGCACCTAATGTGGGGAGAACTATACTGCACCTAATGTGGGGAGAACTATACTGCACCTAATGTGGGGAGAACTATACTGCACCTAATGTGGGGAGAACTATACTGCACCTAATGTGGGGAGAACTATACTGCACCTAATGTGGGGAGAACTATACTGCACCTAATGTGGGGAGAACTATACTGCACCTAATGTGGGGAGAACTATACTGCACCTAATGTGGGGAGGACTATACTGCACCTAATGTGGGGAGGACTATACTGCACCTAATGTGGGGAGGACTATACTGCACCTAATGTGGGGGAACTATACTGCACCTAATGTGGAGAACTATACTGCACCTAATGTGGGGAACTACAGCCTAATGTGGGGGAACTATACTGCACCTAATGTGGAGAACTATACTGCACCTAATGTGGGGGAACTACAGCCTAATGTGGGGAACTATACTGCACCTAATGTGGGGAACTATACTGCACCTAATATGGGAACTATACTGCCTAATGTGGGGGAACTATACTGCACCTAATGTGGGGGAACACTGCTAGCCTAACGTGGGGGGAACTGTGCCGCACCTAACGTGGGGGGAACTGTGCCGCACCTAACGTGGGGGGAACTGTGCCGCACCTAACGTGGGGGGAACTGTGCCGCACCTAACGTGGGGGGAACTGTGCCGCACCTAACGTGGGGGGAACTGTGCCGAATCTAACGTGGGGGGAACTGTGCTGCACCTAATGTGGGGGCCTTGTATCGACGTTCGCTCACGTCGCGCTCCCAGCATTCAAGGGCCGGTGTTACTACGTCCTGATGCCGGCCCTAGAGCGTGACGTGCGTGAAGGGGGGGGGGGGCCTCCATGTTCATTTTGCTTGGGGCCCCCAAATTCCTTCAAATGGCCCTGCCAGCATGCGTCATTCAGGAGTCCCCCCTCACCCTTCACATATAGGGGGAGATTTATCAAAACCTGTGCAGAAGAAAACTTGCCCAGTTGCCCATAGCAACCAATCAGATCGCTTCTTTTATTTTTATGAAGGCCTGTGAAAAATGAAAGATGCGATCTGATTGGTTGCTATGGGCAACTGGGCAAGTTTTCCTCTGCAGAGGTTTTGATAAATCTCCCCCTTAGAGATTATTCCCAGTATGAGATTTCTTCCCCTGCAGTCCATACATCCCCGGCCCGTGCACAGAGTCCTCCTCCCCTCCACATAACACTTATCTTCTCTGTGTTTCTTCTCCTGTGCAGACCTGTGTCCTTAAAGGGGTACTCCGGTGGAAAACTTTTTTTTTTTTTTTTAAATCAACTGGTGCCAGAAAGTTAAACAGATCTGTAAATTAAAGAAGAAAAAACTATATAGGTGTGTGCAGCTCACAACTATTACGCACCGAGGTCAAACTGGGCAAGCAACTATACCTTAATTGCTAGAAAGGGAAAAACCAAAAAATACAATGTAGCCCGGACCTTCTAGGTGAGTAAATAAAAATGGATATACGTGGATCGTGCTTCAATAATAATGATCATTTATTATAAAATATAGATAAGATTTCGACACTTCTCACAGGGCCCTTGTGAGAAGAACATACATATTAAAAGGCAACCTAACAATGTATTTAGGCAATAGTAATTAAAACTATAAACCTGGCATAGGATAATAAAATAGCAGAGTAAGATCTGTACCATACAAATATATTAAAGAGTTGCTCTTCTGGGTATTTAGGGTAGATATGTCCCTTTTAGATACAGTAGCAAACAGTCTGTAATATTAGAAATTGTTACCGGTCTGTAAATGGTAACTCAGACGATGGGTATTGCTCCCGCAATGGCTGAGTGTCCGTGGTGTGCACAGTTCTCTGTGCGGTGCTTCTATTAAAAAATCTTAATCCTTCCAGTGCTTATTAGCTGCTGAATACTACAGAGGAAATTATTTTCTTTTTGGAACACAGAGCTCTCTACTGACATCACGACCACAGAGCTCTCTGCTGACATCTCTGTCCATTTTAAGAACTGTCCCATAGCAAACATATGCTGCTCTGAACAGTTCCTAAAATGGACAGAGATATCAGCAGAGAGTTCTGTGTTCCAAAAAGAAAATCATTTCCTCTGTAGTATTCAGCAGCTAATAAGTACTGGAAGGGTTAAGATTTTTTAATAGAAGTTATTTACAAATCTGTTTAACTTTCTGGCACCAATTGATTTAACCTGTTGGGGACGGAGGGGATATGAATACACCCTCGCGTCCCGGTACTTAACTCCTTAAGGACTTAGGGCGTACCTGTACGCCCTACACCTGATCCCGGCGTTTAAAACGGGGTCACACCGTGACCTTTCATCACACCGGGTCGGTCCCAGTTGCTAATGATAGCCGGGACCCTGGGCTACTTGTGTGCAGCACCGATCATTGTGCCGCGTGCTATTAACCCTTTAGCCGTGGTGATTAAAGTTGACAGCCGTGTCTAAAAGTGAAAGTAAACGCTTCCCGGCAGCTCAGTCGGGCTGATCAGGACATCATGATAAAATCGAGATGTCCCAATCAACTAGGACACGAGTGGAGACCCCCTTACCTTGCTCCTTCGCGTCCGATTGGCGTTTGATTGCTCCAAGCCTGAGCTACAGGCTTGAGCAATCGAGCCCCTATCTTGCTAATCCATGCAAAGCTATGACTTTACAGGGATCAGAGTAAAAGATCAGTGTGTGCAGTGTTATAGGTCCCTATGGGATAACAATGATCAGTATAAGAGATCAGTGTGTGCAGTGTTATAGCCTCCTATGGGATAACAATGATCAGTATAAGAGATCAGTGTGTGCAGTGTTATAGCCTCCTATGGGATAACAATGATCAGTATAAGAGACCAGTGTGTGCAGTGTTATAGCCCCCTATGGGATATCAATGATCAGTATAAGAGATCAGTGTGTGCAGTATTATAGCCCCCTATGGGATAACAATGATCAGTATAAGAGATCAGTGTGTGCAGTGCTATAGCCCCCTATGGGATAACAATGATCACTGTAAGAGATCAGTGTGTGCAGTGTTATATCCGCCTATGGAATAACAATGATCAGTATAAAAGATCAGTGTGTGCAGTGTTATATTCTCCTATGGGATAACAATGATCAGTATAAAAGATCAGTGTGTGCAGTGTTATAGGTCCCTATGGAAGCTATAACACTGCAAAAAAAAGGGAGAAAAAAAATCACCCCCCCTTTTCCCATGAATAAAATTGTAAAAATAAAATAAAAATAAACATATGTGGTATTGCCGCCTGCGTAAATGTCTGAACTATAAAAATATATTGTTAATTTAACTGCACGGTCAATGGTGACGCGCAAAAAATTCCAAAGTCCAAAATAGCATATTTTTGGTCCTTTTTTTATATCATGGAAAAATGAATAAAAACCGATCAAAAAGTCGGATCAATACAAAAATGGTACCACTAAAAACTTCAGAACACGGCGCAAAAAATGAGTCCTTATGCCGCCCCATACAGGGAAAAATAAAAAGGTTACAGGGGTTAGAAAATGAGAATTTTTAGCATATACATTTTCCTGCATGAAGTTATGATTTTTTTCCGAAGTACGACAATATCAAACCTATATAAGTAGGGGATCATTTTATTTGTATGGACCTACAGAATAAAGAGAAGGTGTTGTTTTTACCGAAAAATGCACTGCGTAGAAACGGAAGCCCCCAAAAGTTACAAAATGACATTTTTTCTTCAATTTTGTCGCACAATGAAGGAATTTTCCGTTTCACCGTGGATTTTTTGGTAAAAATGACTAATGTCACTGCAAAGTAGAATTGGTGGTGCAAAAAATAAGCATCATATGGAATTTTATGTGCAAAATTGAAAGCGTTTTTGAAGGTTTTTAGGAATTTGATTTTTAGAAGGTTATGAGGAAAAAAGGAAAATGCAAAAACGGAAAAACCCTGCGTCCTTAAGGGGTTAAGGACGAAGGGCATACCTATCAGCAGGAATCCCGTGGCAATGCCTAGGGGGGTCCTGAGACCACCCCCCCCCCCCCATGTCAGACCTGCGATTTTCCACGATCTGGGCCAATCGGGTCACTGGTGATCCAATCGCCTGGAAAACAGGAATGATCTGACCATGCTAAAGGATTGGAGCAAGGTGGAAGTGCTGCCACCCCCTCCTATCCCCTGCCATTGGCAGGAGGGGGCGGGGGGGGTAAGAGTTCATTTCCCCAGCATGGCCCGGCTTACCGGACCGACGGAGGCTGGGGAGGTGGCAGAGGCGGCATACTGAAGGAGCGGCGGCAGCAGGAGGAGCTGCGGCAGCAGGAGGAGCGGCGGCGGCCAGAAAGTGCGGCGTGGAGAAGGCTGCAGCGAAGATCGCGGTAAGTGATCTTCTCTGTGGCCTTCTAAAAGCTGCAAAACTACGACTCCCAGCATGCCCAGACAACCAAAGGATGTCTGGGCATGCTGGGAGTTGTAGTTTTGCAACATCTGGAGGGCTACAGTTTAGAAACCCCTACTTAGCGGTCTCCAAACTGTTCTTCCCCAGTTGTTGCATAACTACAACTCCTAGCATGTCCAGACTATCATGGCATGCTGGGAGTTGTAGTTATGCAACATCTGAAGGGCCAGATATTGCAGAACTACACGCCCGCATCCCTTACTGTCTGGCCATGCTGGGAATTGTAGCAGCTGTTTCCTAACTCAGTGTTTCCAACTCGAGTGCCTACAGCTGTTGTAAAACTACAACTCCCAGCATATACGGCATTCTGGGAGTTGTCATTTTGTAACAGCTGGTGCCCCCCATGTGAATGTACAGGGTACGGCGGGTTTACAGTGAGTTTTCTTCTACAAGTTTGAGCTGCGTCAAATTTTCCTCCGCAGCTCAAACTCCCAGCGGAAAACTTGCTGTGAACCCCCGCCTGTATGAATATAACCTAAAAACACTACACTAACAAACAATAAAAGGTAAAAGACTACATATACACACCCTTACACGTCCCCCCCCCCCCCCCCAATAATAATGAGAAACGTCTCATACGGCAGTGTTTCCTAAACGGAGCCTCCAGCTGTTGTAAAACCACAACTCCCAGTATTGCCCAGCCATAGACTGTCCTGGCAGGCTGGGAGTCTTGCAACAGCTGGAGGCACCCTGTTAGGGAAACACTGCTGTAGGGTTTTGGTGGAGACAAGCCCCATCCTTGTACCCGAGTCCGCCCCTATTGCAAATTCCTTATTTAGGTCTCAAAAAATGCTCATGGCGCTCTCTCACTTCAGAGCCCTGTCGTATATTCAGTCAATAATTTAGGGCCACTTATGGGAGAAATTGCATTACAAATTTTGGAGGGGATTTTTCTCCTTTTACCCCTTAAGAAAAGGTAATGTCGGGGGCTACACCAGCCTGTTAGTGTAAAAAAAAAAAAAAAAAAAAAAATGTTACACTAACATGCTGGTGTTGGCCCATACTTTTCATTTTCACAAGAGGTAAAAGGAGAAAAAGACCCCCAAAAATGTTCTGCGGACGAACTACATGGCTCATATACATTTGAGGCCTGATTTGCACAGGGGTGGCTGATCCTTACAGCAGTTCTGACATGAATGCAAAAAAAAAAAGAACATCTACATGTGACCCCATTTTGGAAACTACACCCCTCACGTAATGTAATAAGGGGTGCAGTGAGCATTTACACCCCACAGGTGTCTGACAGACTTTTTGAACTGTAGTCCGTAAAAATTAAAAATAAAATTTTTTATTTGCACAGCCCACTGTTCCAAAGATCTGTCAAATGCCAGTGGAGTGTAAATACTCACTGCACCTCTTATTAAATTCTGTGAGGGGTGTAGTTTCCAAAATAGTATGCCATGTGTTGTTTTTTTTTTTTTGATTTTTTTTTTACTGTTCTTGCATCATGGGGGCTTCTTAAATGCAACATGCCCCCAAAAACCATTTCAGCAAAATTCGCTCTCCAAAAGCCCAATGTCGTTCCTTATCTTCTGAGCCCTCTAGTGCACCCGCAGAGCACTTTACATACACATATGAGGTATTTCCTTACTCGAGAGAAATGGGGTTACAAATTTTGTTGGCATTTTCTCCTATTACTCCTTGTGAAAATGAAAAGTTTGGGTAACACCAGAATTTTAGTGTTAAAAATCAAAGGTTTCATTTTCACGTCCCACTTTAACGAAAGTTTGTCAATCAAGTTAAGGCTCACTGTACCACCCCTTGTTCCATTCCTTGAGGGGTGTAGTTTCCAAAATAGTATGCCATGTGTTTTTTTTATTATTGTTCTGGCACCATAGGGGCTTCATAAATGCGACATGCTCCCCAAAAACCATTTCAGCAAAATTTGATTTAAAAAAGCCAACTGTGACTCCTTCTCTTCTGAGCATTGTAGTTCACCCGCAGAGCATTTGACTCCCAAACATGGGGTATTTCCATACTCAGAAGAGATGGGGTTACAAATTTTTGGGGGGGATTTTCTCCCATTACCCTTTGTAAAAATGGTAAATTTGGGAAAAGAAACTGCGCTTTAGTGAAAAAAAAATTTTTCATTTACACATCCGACTTTAACAAAAAGTCGTCAAACACCTGTGGGGTGTTAAGGCTCACTGTAACCCTTGTTACGTGCCTTGAGGGGGTGTAGTTTCCAAAATAGTATGCCATGTGTTTTTTTTTTTTTTTTTTTTTTTTTTTTTGCTGTTCTGGCTTCCTAAATGAGACATGCCCCTAAAAATCCATTTCAGAAAAATTCACTCTCCAAAATCCCATTGTCGCTCCTTCCCTTCTGAGCCCTCTACTGCACCCGCCGAACACTTGACATACACATGAGGTATTTCCTTACTCGAGAGAAATTGGGTTACAAATTTGGGGGGCATTTTGAATTTTCTCCTTCACTTTGCCGCTATTCCTGTGAAACACCTAAAGGGTTAACGCACTTATTGAATGTCATTTTGAATACTTTGAGGGGTGCAGTTTTTATAACGGGGTCATTTATGGGGATTTTCTAATTAGAAGGCCCTTCAAAACCACTTCAAACCTGAACTGGTCCCTGAAAAATTCCGATTATGAAAATTTTGTGAAAAATTGGAAAATTGCTGCTGAACTTTGAAGCCCTCTGGTGTCTTCCAGAAGTAAAAACACGTCAACTTTATGATGAAAATATAAAGTAGACATATTGTATATGTGAATCAATATATAATTTATTTGGAATATCCATATTCCTTACAAGCAGAGAGCTTCAAAGTTAGAAAAATGCAAAATTTTCTATTTTTTCATCAAATTTTGGAATTTTTCCCCAAGAAATGATGGAAGTATCGACACAAAATTACCACTAACATGAATTAGAATATGTCACGAAAAAACAATCTCAGAATCAGTATGAAAAGTAAAGCTATTAATGCATAAAGTGACAGTGGTCAGAATTGCAAAAAATGCTCCCGTCCTTAGGGTCATAATGGGCTCCGTACCCAAGGCGTTAAAAAATAAAAGTTTTCCACCGGAGTACCTCTTTAAGGGGTTAATGTAAAAGAATAGAAGACCAAGAAGCTGAATTCAGAATTGCATCAGATATTAGGAACATTTGCAGGATGCCAGGGAAGGTTTTATAATAATAACTTTATATTACAATGCAGGAAGTTACTTTGTTTAATGTTTGATGACTTTTGATTCCAGCAGAAGAAGCTCCATACGTAAATACAGGAGGAACATTAAACAAAGGTTCGTGCGCTCGTCTTCTGATGTTGCAGGATGAAGATGACAAATATTGTCTTCAGGTAAATAAGCCGAAGGCGTAAATGAAATTATCAGAAAAAAACAAATCCATTCATTACAATAGTACATAGACATAGGATCGGATTAAAATACAACGGGATAAAACTATAAATCTAATAAAGTGCAATAAAATGACCCCAATCGTGTATATAGAGGCTTATAAACACATAGATACTGATAATCACCGCCTATTAATAACTGTTCAGAAGGCTTCATAGAAGGGTCCAATATGTATAACAATAGAATCAGTTGTCCTGTTTTCTGTATTAAGAAATAATTTATACTCTAAGGGGAGATGAAATCCTTCTTTACAAGGTATAATAGGTGATAACATTCTTAGGGCACAGTATGTTGGTATTATCCTGACATTCTGGGTCCTCAGAAAGTAGAGTGATAGGCATCTGTATATGTCAGGTTGGTTAAGATAAGTGATAGCAGATTATACAGACTGTCCTCTCATTTGTCCATAATATTCACTTGTGTCCGGACATAATGCAACAAATATATATTAAAAAAAAAAAAAACTTTGGGGGGAGTTACCAGGTTGGTCAGTTTTACTGTATTTTACCGTATGCAGTTTAAGTCTACTGTACCGTATAACCGTGTTATTCTGACACGCTCTTAGCCATATATGCACATCCCAGCTTGTGCTGTTCAGCCTAACACTGTCAGTGTGCTCCATTTTATTCCAACTTACTCTCACATGAAGGCCAAATTTTCCTCCCACTTCTTTCTCTCCGTGTGGAGCGCTCACTTATTCTTCCTTTAGAATAGACGTGTTTCGGAGGTGTGTCCCTTCTTCATCAGACCTGATAAATGATGAAGATGGAAGACGCCTCAGAAATGTGTGATTATCCATATCTCTGTGTTTATAAGACACTATACACATGATTGAGGTCATTTTATTGGACTTGATTATATGTATATCCTATTGCATTTTCATCTTATCCTATGTCCAAGTTCTGTTGCTAATATATCTGTTTTATATGATCCTGGGGATTTTAAAGCAGTACCTTAAGGCCAGTCTTTGGAATTTTTGCATTTGGAGTGAATTATAATATTCAGGGGTTGTTTGATTTTGAGAAATCTGTAATTATTAACCCTTTAATACAACAACCCCTCATTTTTGCGTTCTCATTTTTCCCCTTTTACTTTTCCACCTACAGACCTGACAAATTGTACTTTGTAATGACATGTTTAATTTTATCATAAAATGTTCTGCAAAACCAACAAACTATTATTTGTTAGCAGAAATAAGAAAACTACAGTTTTGCAACTTTTATCCTGTAGGTCAATGTGATTAATACAATACCAGATTTATATACCGTATTTATCGGCGTATAACACGCACTTTTTAGGCTAAAATTTTTTGCCTAAAGTCTATTTGCGTGTTATACGCCTATACCGCCCCAGGAAAGGCAGGGGGGGAGAGGCTGTAGCTGCCCGCTTCTCTCCCCCTGCCTTCCCTGGGGTCTAGAGCCTGGGGTCTGCCCCCTTCTCACCCCCTGGCTATCGGCGCTGCTCCCGTTCTGTCCCCCTGACTATCGGTACCGGTGCCGATAGCCAGAGGGAGAGAAGGGGCAGCGGCACCCATTGCCGGCGCCGCTGCCCGTTGCCTCCCCATCCCCGGTGGCATAATTACCTGGGTCGGGTCCGCGCTGCTGCAGGCCTCCGGCATGCATCCCCTGCGTCGTTGCTATGCACAGCGCGGCGCACTGACGTCATGCGCCGTGCAGCGCATAGCAACGACGAAGGGGACGGATGCCGGAGGCTTGCAGCAGCGCGGACCCGACCCAGGTAATTATGCCACCGGGGATGGGGGGAGGCAACGGGCAGCGGCGCCGGCAATGGGTGCCGCTGCCCCTTCTCTCCCCCTGGCTGTTGGCGCCGCTTCTCTCCCTCTGGCTATCGGCGCCGGCAATGGGGCGCCGGTACCGATAGTCAGGGGGACAGAATGGGCCGGCAGCAGGGCTCTAGACCCCAGGAAAGGCAGGGGGAGAGAAGCGGGCAGCGACGGCCTCTCTCCCCCTGCCTTTCCTGGGGATGTATCGGGGTATACACGCGCGCACACACGCACCCTCATTTTACCATGGATATTTGGGTAAAAAACTTTTTTTACTTTTTGAACATTTTTTATTAATTTTCTTCTGATATATGTGATAAAAAAAATTGTATTTTTGGTGTTTATTATTTTTTACGATTACTGTGTGGGATCATAACTATTATATTTTAATAGCCTGGAAGATTGTACAGGAGATGACATCAAATATGTTATTTTTATTTGTAAAATGGGAAAATAAGAGGGTTTATATTATTTTAGAAACATTTTATTTTTTTTTTTATTTTTTACACTTTTAAGTCCTGGGGACTTTTATATATAATAAGATTGCATTCACTGCATAATGCTACGCCTATGGCATCGCATTTGTGGTGTCCTGGTACTGGACTTGGTCCCGTCGTAAATCCCCACAGTCAGAGTTCCTCCATGCTTTCGGGGCTCTCCTGGTGGGTTAACCCTTAGTCGCCTCACAATGCTATTCAAAAATGTACATATTTAATATATTTTGTCATAGTGTAATAAATGTACAGGACCGTAGGTCATGTGATCACTAGTGAATTGTGTTATGCAAGGTTCAAGGACCTTTGGGTCATGTGATGGGGTCATGTGATGTGACCATAATGCTTTGGGTCAGGACCAACAGGTCTGGGAACCATCCAATAAACTTTGATCCTGCCCCTTCAGTATATAGGGGCGCTGTATCCAATAATCGCTCTCTTCTCTCTTTCCCTCAACTCCGTACAATTCTTCAAGTCAAGTTAGGCCTGAAGCCTTCAACTTCAGCAGTCTTCTAAACAGTGAGTTAATCCAACTCCAATCTTACCAATCCTACGTGACTATGGAACCTAAACCTACCCCTAAATTCAGTGGAACAGCGTGCAGCAAAATCGAAGCTTATTTCACAACAAAGTCCCAGCCAACCTGTGAGGAGCCTGTATTCCGGTCCTCTTGTAAAAGACTGTTTGTTATCTTCATCTGCATAAAATCTTCAGTAAAGTTATTCCAAGTTTACTACAACTTCTGCTGTGGACAATCCATTATTCCTCCCTATCGTTCCTGGGACGGGTGGCGGTAGAACATATACATAGAGGAAGCCCGCACCCTGGTGTCACAACAATCAAGGGTTAATGCTACACCCTGCATCACTACTCTGCAACACCCCTGTTCACCCTACACCCCTACAGCTTACCACACATTATACAGTGTGAACGGCCATCCACTGATGGCTACAGGCTACATCATTAGACTGGAGATTGGCAGCAGCAGACTGGTAAGGGGACCCTTCTCCGCCATTTTAGCTCACTGAATCCCTGCGATCACGTTGCAGGGTTTTGGTTGGCTCCATTGAGCCACTGATAAGTTAAAATTTCATTTTAGACGCTGTGATCGACATTCATTACGATATGTAAAGGGTAAAATGACCGTCAGCGGTGGTAATTAGCAGTGAGTGTCTGACTACTGATAGAAGCCGACATTCACTGCTCCTGTGCTCACTTCAAAGCCACTCAAGGCATCAGGGCGTATCAGTACTCCCTTAGTCCTTAAAGGGGTACTCCGGCCCTGAGACATCTTATCCCCTATCCAAAGGATAGGATAAGATATCTTAGTGCGGGGCTCCCGCCGCTGGGGACCCCCGCAATCTTGTATTTGACACCCACCTGTTTGAGCTGCACGCTGCGATGCCAGCTCACAAACAGCCAGGTGGCGACCACGGGACCGGAGTATAGTGACGTCAAAACTCCGCCCCAGTATTACGTCACCCCCGCTATGCAAGTCTATGGTAGGGGGTGTGGCCACCATCACACCCCTCCAATAGATATCAATGGAGGGGGCTTGATGTCACGAGGGGGCTTGGAGTGATGTCACAAGGGGGCGTGGCCGTGAAGTTGCAACCATAGCTCCAAGCCTTCTGAATCGGATGTTCAGAAGGCTGAGGCATGGGAGTACCCCTTTAAAGGCGTATTTCAGGATTTTTCTTTTATTTGACTGTGCTACAGGGGCTGTAAAGTTAGTGTAGTTCATAATATAGTGTCTGTACCTGCGTGTGATGGTGGTCTCACAATTCTCATTATTGCACCAATATTTATTTTTAACAGCATACAAAATTACACAGGTCTCGGAATTTCCCAGGTTGCAGTGCATCAAGACCGGACATTACTAAACAGGTGATCAAAAGGAGTCTGTCCTGCATAAATAGGTGGAAAGACCGCTAGGTGGGAGAAAGATAATTTTGTTACAGCTGTAGGCACCATGGGTAAAAAAAAAAAACACTGGTCTATTGCATTGAAGGGATCACAGGTGTGTTTCAATGGGTGGGGTGGCTGATGTGTGAGAGGGAGAAAAGTGACCTCATACTTACAAACTATGGAACTATGGGATGTGTAGTTTAGAGATTGTAATTTAACAGGAAATACTCAGTTCTAGCAGGTATGTACTACTAAAATCTCCTTATGGTGGATAACCCCTTTAATGCCCCAACTCACAGGAGTGCAAGAACCAGATATATAGAGAAGTTGTTGTCGGGGCCATTGAAATGCAGAACTCGTAGTCATCCAGGTGACACAGACACTTGGGACAGTAGAGGAGACTCCAAGTGATCAAAACATTTTGATAAAAACCGTCATATTGGAAAAGTACAAAATAATGACTGATGAGCAGACGGATGTTTACTCATAAAGAGGACACAAAACATTGGCAGATTCTAAATCTTATTCTGCCAAGATCTTTGATACCTTTACATCTTGAACTTGCCAGAGGGTAAATCAAGTTTCCGTGACGGTGGAGCCCATACTGGGCTGTCTGTGGTCCTAACACTACAAAAGTGAGGACACAACTGCTGGAGATCCACATCGGTGCTGAACTTCACTGTCTGCACAATGAAGATCATCATACTCTTGGCTCTGGTTGTGTCAGTGTCTGCATTGGTACGTACTGTCTATAGACATATTTGTAGTATTCCCTACAGACTCTCGATGAATGTAGTTAACTTGTGTTGTTCTCAGAAGTTAAGTGTGTTTTTAAATTATGGGGGAAACTATCAACCACCAATAATGTGTGGGCCTGGGGGATATATACCACCAGGTCAGGGGGATCTTGGCAATCAGGTAATGGTGGTGGAGGTACCTCAGGTCAAGGAGGTCATGGTCGACAATCAGGTCATGGCGGTGGAGGTACCTCAGGTCAAGGAGGTCATGGTGGTAAAGGTACCTCAGGTCAAGGAGGTCATGGTGGACAATCATCAGGTAATGGTGGTGGAGGTTCCTCAGGTCAAGGAGGTCATGGTGGACAATCATCAAGCCATGGTGGTTGAGGTTCTTGGTCAATATGGTCATCTTGGTCTTCATCTTCCTCACTAACTTTCCAGTGTGATTCAAAGTACAAAAATGACTTTGCCAATGATGACAAGTGCTTGAAACATGCATTAGAGGTTATAAAAAATGATATTCCTACATATTACTGTAAAATGTATCTATACATGAGGGGGAAACTGTAATAGGAGATCACTTACATTTCTATATGTTACCTTAAAGTATAGTTACTCAAGTGTAAGATATATTAGATGTATCCAATTTAACTTTTAATAGTTCTAATATCCCCACAATGTCGGGTATAAAGTATTAGAGGCCATATATGTGATCCACAGACTCCCTCTGATCTCATGCCTTGTCCCAGTGAGGGCTTCAGCTTTAATTAACCCCTTGATGACTCAGCCCATTGTTTGCACATCACTGATCACTGTTACTTTATACATTAATAACTCTGAGAAGCTTTTACTTATCATTCTGATTCCAAGGTTGCTATTTCATGACATATTCTACTTTAAGATAGTGGTAATTTTTCACTGATACTTGCATCATTTCTTTGTGAAAAATTCCAAGATTTCATGAAAATTTGGAAAATTTAGCATATTTCTAATTTTGAAACTCTCTGCTTGTAAGGAAAATGGTCAAATAAATGTTAAATTAATTCGCATATACAATAGGTCTACTTCATGTCCCCATCATACAGGAAATATCTTTATATTATTATATACAATATATTATGTCCCCATCATACAGGAGATATCTTTATATTATTATATACAATATATTATGTCACCATCATACAGGAAATATCTTTATATTATTATATACAATATATTATGTCCCCATCATACAGGAAATATCTTTATATTATTATATACAATATATTATGTCCCCATCATACAGGAAATATCTTTATATTATTATATTATATACAATATATTATGTCTCCATCATACAGGAAATATCTTTATATTATTATATACAATATATTATGTCCCCATCATACAGGAAATATCTTTATATTATTATATTATATACAATATATTATGTCTCCATCATACAGGAAATATCTTTATATTATTATATACAATATATTATGTCACCATCATACAGGAGATATCATTATATTATTATATTATATACAATATATTATGTCCCCATCATACAGGAGATATCTATATATTATTATATACAATATATTATGTCACCATCATACAGGAGATATCATTATATTATTATATTATATACAATATATTATGTCCCCATCATACAGGAAATATCTTTATATTATTATATTATATACAATATATTATGTCTCCATCATACAGGAAATATCTTTATATTATTATATACAATATATTATGTCACCATCATACAGGAGATATCATTATATTATTATATTATATACAATATATTATGTCACCATCATACAGGAGATATCATTATATTATTATATTATATACAATATATTATGTCTCCATCATACAGGAGATATCTATATATTATTATATACAATATATTATGTCCCCATCATACAGGAAATATCTTTATATTATTATATACAATATATTATGTCCCCATCATACAGGAGATATCTTTATATTATAATATATACAATATATTATATCCCCATCATACAGGAAATATCTTTATATTATTATATTATATACAATATATTATGTCCCCATCATACAGGAGATATCTTTATATTATTATATTATATACAATATATTATGTCCCCATCATACAGGAGATATCTTTATATTATTATATTATATACAATATATTATGTCCCCATCATACAGGAGAGATCTTTATATTATTATAATATATACAATCTATTATGTCCCCATCATACAGGAGATATCTTTAAATTATTATATACAATATATTATGTCACCATCATACAGGAGATATCTTTAACCCCTTCATGACCCAGCCCATTTTCACCTTCATGACCTGGGCATTTTTTGAATATCTGACCACTGTCACTTTAAACATTAATAACTTTGGAATGCTTTTACTTATCATTCTGATTCCGAGATTGTTTTTTCATGACATATTCTACTTTATGTTATCGGTAAAATTTCACTGATATTTGCATCCTTTCTTGGTAAAAAATCTAAAAATTTCATGAAAATTTTGAAAATTTTGCATTTTTCTAACTTTGAAAGTCTCTGCTTGAAAGGAAAATGGATATTCCAAATAAATTACATATTGATTCACATATACAATATGTCTACTTTGTGTTTGCATTAAAAAATTGACAAGTTTTTACTTTTGGAAAACATCAGAGGGCTTCAAAGTTCCGCAGCAATTTTCCAATTTTTCTCAAGATTTTCAAAATCGTAATTTTTCAGGGCCCAGTTCAGGTTGGAAGTGGATTTTAAGGATCTTCATATTAGAAATACCCCATAAATGACCCCATTATAAAAACTGCACCCCCCAAAGTATTCAAAATGACATTCAGTAAGTGTTTTAACCCTTTAGGTGTTTCACAGGAATAGCAGCAAAGTGAAGGAGAAAATTCTAAATCTTCATTTTTTACACTCGCATTTTCTTGTAGACCCAATTTTTTAATTTTTACAAGGGGTAAAAGGAGAGAAATCACCCTAAAATTGGTAACCCAATTTCTCTTGAGTAAGGAAATACCTCATATGCGTATGTAAAGTGTTCGGCGGGCGCAGTAGAGGGCTCAGAAGGGAAGGAGCGACAATGGGATTTTGGAGAGTGAGTTTTTCTGAAAGGGTTTTTGGGGGGCATGTCCCATTTAGGAAGCCCCTATGGTGCCAGAACAGTGGACCCCCCCCCACATGTGACCCCATTTTGGAAACTATACCCCTCATGGAATTTAATAAGGGGTGCAGTGAGCATTTACACCCCACTGGCGTTTGACAGATATTTGAAACAGTGGACTGTGCAAATCAAAAATTTAATTTTTCATTTTCACAGACCACTGTTCCAAAAATCTGTCATACACCAGTGGGGTGTAAATGCTCACTGCACCCCTTATTACATTCCGTGAGGGGTGTAGTTTCCAAAATGGGGTCACATGTGGATATTTATTGTTTTGCGTTTGTCAGAACTGCTGTAACAATCAGCTACCCCTGTGCAAATCGCCTCAAATGTACATGGTGCACTCTCCCTTCTGGGCCTTGTTGTGTGCCCCCAGAGCACTTTGCGCCCACATATGGGGTATCTCCGTACTCAGGAGAAATTGCGTTACAAATTTAGAGGGTCTTTTTTCCCTTTTACCTCTTGTGAAAATGAAAAGTATAGGGCAACACCAGCATGTCAGTGTAAAAAATGTATTTTTTTACACTAACATGCTGGTGTAGACCCCAACTTCACCTTTTCATAAGGGGTTAAAGAAGAAAAGCACCCCAAAATTTGTAAGGCAATTTCTCCCGAGTACGGCGATACCCCATATGTGTCCCAAAACTGTTGCCCTGAAATATGACAGGGCTCCAAAGTGAGAGAGCGCCATGCGCATTTGAGGCCTGAATTAGGGATTTGCATAGGGGTGGACATAGGGGTATTCTACGCCAGTGATTCCCAAACAGGGTGCCTCCAGCTGTTGCAAAACTCCCAGCATGCCTGGACAGTCAATGGCTGTCCGGCAATACTGGGAGTTATTATTTTGCAACAGCTGGAGGCTCCGTTTTGGAAACAGTAGCGTACCAGACGTTTTTCATTTTTTGGGGGGAGGGGGGCTGTGTAGGGGTATGTGTATATGTAGTATTTTTACTTTTTATTTTAGGTTAGTGTCAGTGTAGTGTAGTGTTTTTAGGGTACAGTCACATGGGCAGAGGTTCACAGCAAGTTTGCCGCTGGAAGTTTGAGCTGCAGCGCAAAATTTGCGCCATCTCAAACTTGCAGCACTTACTGTAAACCTCCGCCCATGTGAGTGTACCCTGTACATTCACATTGGGGGGAGGGGGCAAACATCCAGCTGTTGCAAACTCCGAGCATGCCCTTTGGCTGTCCGTGCATGCTGGGAGTTGTAGTTTTGCAACAGCTGGAGGAACACTGGTTTGGAAACACTAAGTTAAGTAATAAACTTTCAAGTGTTTTGCAACCAAACTTAGTGTTTCCAAACCAGTGTGCCTCCAGCTGTTGCAAAACTACAACTCCCAGCATGCATGGTCTGTCAGTGCATGCTGGGAGTTATAGTTTTGCAACAATTGCAACAGCTGGAGGCACTGAGTTAGGAAACGGACAATGTTTCCCAACTAGTGTGCCTCCAGTTGTTGCAAAACTACAACTCCCAGCATGCCCAGACTGCCAAGGCATGCTGGAAGTTGAAGTTCGGCAATATCTGAAGGATCAGATGTTGCCGAACTACAACTTCCAGCATGCTTGGGCAGTCGGCATGCTGGGAGTTGTAGTTTTGCAACATCTGGAGGTCCACAGTTTGGAGACCACTGTATAATGGTCTCCAATCTGTGCTCTTCCAGATGTTAGAGAACTACAACTCCCAGCATGCCTGGACAGACTGAGCATGTTGAGATTTGTAGTTTTGCAACATCTGGAAGAGCACAGATTGGAGACCATTATACAGTGGTCTCCAAACTGAGGACCTCCAGATGTTGCAAAACTACAACTCCCAGCATGCCCAGAAAGCCAAAGGCTGTCTGGGCATGCTGGGAGTTGCAGTTTTGAAACTCTCAGAGGCAGCAGTGAGATCGCTTTACGGCGATCTCACTGCTGCCAATGAAGATGCCGCACTGCTGCCGGAAACTCACCTCCGGGACGCAGCGCAGCCGGGACCGCACGGAGGACGCCGGGACCGCACGGAGGACGTCGGGACCGCACGGAGGACGCCGGGACCGCTCGGGACACCGCTCCGACGGGTAAGTGTCCCCATCATACAGGAGATATCTTTATATTATTATATACAATATATTATGTCACCATCATACAGGAGATATCTTTATATTATTATATACAATATATTATGTCCCCATCATACAGGAGATATCTTTATATTATTATATTATATACAATATATTATGTCCCCATCATACAGGAGACATCTTTATATTATTATATTATATACAATATATTATGTCACCGTCATACAGGAGATATCTTTATATTGTTATATACAATATATTATGTCCCCATCATACAGGAGATATCTTTATATTATTACATTATATACAATATATTATGTCACCATCATACAGGAGATATCTTTATATTATTATATACAATATATTATGTCACCATCATACAGGAGATATCTTTATATTATTATATACAATATATTATGTCCCCATCATACAGGAGATATCTTTATATTATTATATACAATATATTATGTCACCATCATACAGGAGATATCTTTATATTATTATTATATACAATATATTATGTCCCCATCATACAGGAGATATCTTTATATTATTATATTATATACAATATATTATGTCACCATCATACAGGAGATATCTTTATATTGTTATATACAATATATTATGTCCCCATCATACAGGAGATATCTTTATATTATTATATACAATATATTATGTCACCATCATACAGGAGATATCTTTATATTATTATATACAATATATTATGTCACCATCATACAGGAGATATCTTTATATTATTATATACAATATATTATGTCACCATCATACAGGAGACATCTTTATATTATTATATACAATATATTATGTCACCATCATACAGGAGACATCTTTATATTATTATATACAATATATTATGTCCCCATCATACAGGAGATATCTTTATATTATTATATTATATACAATATATTATGTCACCATCATACAGGAGATATCTTTATATTATTATATACAATATATTATGTCCCCATCATACAGGAGATATCTTTATATTATTATATTATATACAATATATTATGTCACCATCATACAGGAGATATCTTTATATTATTATATTATATACAATATATTATGTCCCCATCATACAGGAGATATCTTTATATTATTATATTATTATATACAATATATTATGTCACCATCATACAGGAAATATCTTTATATTATTACATACAATATATTATGTCCCCATCATACAGGAGATATCTTTATATTATTATATACAATATATTATGTCACCATCATACAGGAGATATCTTTATATTATTATATTATATACAATATATTATGTCACCATCATACAGGAGATATCTTTATATTATTACATACAATATATTATGTCACCATCATACAGGAGATATCTTTATATTATTATATACAATATATTATGTCCCCATCATACAGGAGATATCTCTATATTATTATATACAATATATTATGTCCCCATCATACAGGAGATATCTTTATATTATTATATACAATATATTATGTCCCCATCATACAGGAGATATCTTTATATTATTATATTATATACAATATATTATGTCCCCATCATACAGGAGAGATCTTTATATTATTATATACAATATATTATGTCCCCATCATACAGGAGATATCTTTATATTATTATATTATATACAACGTATTATGTCACCGTCATAAAATTGACACATTTTTACTTTTTGAAGACATTAGAGGATTCAAGTATAGCCGCAATTTTCAAAATTTTCACAAAATATTCTAAATCAGAATTTTGCAGGAACTAGTTAAGTTTGAATTGTATTTGAGGGGCATTTCTGTCAGAAATCCCCCATAATGGACCGACCCATTATGAAAACTGCACCCCGCAAAGTATTCAAAATGACATTCAGAAAGTTTGTTAACCCTTTAGGTGTTTTACAGGAATAGCAGCAAAGTGGAGGAGAAAAATCTAAATCTCCATTTTTTTACACTAACTTGTTTTGGTAGCCCCATTTTTATTTTACTTTATTTTTTTCATTTAAACAAGGGGCATAAGAAGAAAAAGCCCCCAAAATGTGTAACTCAATTTCTCTTCTGTATGGAAATACCCCATATGTGGATGTAAAGTGCTCTGTGGGTGCACTATAGGGCTCAGAAGGGAAGAAGCGAAAATGGGATTTTGGAGAGAGAATTTTTTTTCCCAAAATTTTTCATTTTCACAAGGGGTAATAGGAAAAAATGTTTCCCAAAATTTGTAACGCTATTTCTTCTGAGTATAGAAATACCCCATATGTGGAAATAAAGTGCTCTGTGAGCGCACTATATGGCTCAGAAGAGCAGGAGCAAAATTTGGCTTTTGGAGGGAGAATTTTGCTGACATAGTTTTGGAAAGGCATGTCACATTTAGGAAGCCCCCCATGTTGCCAGAACAGCAAAAAAAAAAAAAAAAAAAAAAAAAACGGCACCCCTCAAGGAACGTAACAAGGGGTATAGTGAGCCGTAACACCCCACAGCGGTTTGACGAATTAACGTTAAAATGGAACATAAAAATGAAAAATGTAATTTTTTTCACAAAATTGCCAATATTACCCCAAATTTTTTCATTTTCACAAGATGTAATAGGAGAAAAAGCCTCCCCAAATTTGTAACACCATTACAAATACCCCATATGTGGACGTAAAGTGCTTTGAGGGTGAACTACAATGCTCAGAAGAAAAGGAGCAAAATTTGGTTTTTGAAGAGAAGATTTAGCTGGAATTGAAGGCCATGTGTGTTTACAAAGCCCCTTTGGTGGAAGCCGCCCCATCCCCCCCCCCACCCCCCAGGTGGTGCGCCCGCAGAGCACTTTACGTCTACATATGGGGTATTTCCGTACTCAAAAGAAATTGTGTTAGAATTTTTAAGGGTCTTTTTATTCTTTTATGAGGCTACAGCAGCACGGTAATGTAGAAAATGTAATTTTTCATGCTGGTGTAGCCTCCAACTTTTCTTTTTCATAAGGAGTAAAAGGAGAAAAAGCCCCCAAAAATCCATAACACAATTTCTCCCGAGGACAAAGATACCCCAACGATGTAGCTCTAAACTATTTCCTTGAAATACAACAGGGCACCATGCACATTTGAGGCCTAAATGAGGGATTTGCATACCCTACAGCAGAGTTTCCCAAACAGTGTGCCTCCAGCTGTTGCAAAACTGCAACTCCCAGCATGCCTGAACAGTCAATGGCTGTCCGTGTATGCTGGGAGTTGTTGTTTTACAACAGCTGGAGGCACACTGTTTAGAAAACAGTGTCGTACAACACATTTTTTTTTTTATTTGGGGGTGGGGGGAGCGTGGAGTAATTGTGGCTGTATATGTAGTGTTTTACACTTTATTTTGAGTTAGTGTAGTGTAGTGTAGGTGTTTTTTTACAGTAAGTACACACGGTGGATTTGAACCACGGCGGATTTTCCTCAACTAAAACTCTGTGCGGGAAACTTACTGTAAACCCACCATGTGCTCTAGCTGTTGTGTAATTACAACTCCCAGCATGCCCTGACAACCAAAGGGCATTCTGGGAGTTGTAGTTATGCAACAGCTGGAGGTACACAACTATAACCCCCAGCATGCCCTTTGGCTGTCAGCGCATGCTGGGAGTTGTAGTTATGCAACGTTTGGAGGCACACCATTACAACTCCCAGCATGCACAGACAGCCAAAGAGCATGCTGAAAGTTGTCGTCGTGTGCCTCCAGCTGTTGCATGACTTGCCCTTTGGCTGTGCATGCTGGGAGTTGTAACAATTCAACATCAGGTGGCACATTGGCCTCACCTCCTCCTGCTGCTGCCGCCAATCACTACACTTGCAGATCCTGCCGCCCCGTCTGGATCCCGCTGCTGCCTCTAGAGCCCAGGTCCTGCGGCCGCCTCTGACCCTGAAGCCGCCACTGAGATGAGACCCGCATCGCTCACCCGACCCTAGCAGGAGCTGTGGTTGGCCTTTCTCGGCCGACCAATCACAGCGATCTTGGGGTGGCACCAGTGCCATCTCACTCCTGCTGGGCAAGGGTGATTGGTGCTGTCTCGGACAGCACCAATCACCCTTATTCCGGGTCAGAAGTGACCCAAATGGCCCGGAATAGCTGGGATTCGCCAGTCAGAATTGACTGGCGAATCACAACGATTGCTGACAATGGGGATCTCAGGACCCCCCTAGGCGATATGCCGGGGTGGCTGTTGTTAAATCAGCAGCCATCTTGGCCCGATCACCGCGGCAGGAGACACGGTGATCCAGGAACGCAGCGCCATAAAAGTATTGTGGCATCTAAAAGGTTAATGCAGGGCATCGGTCCCATCAGCCATGCTCGGCATTAACCCTGGGTCCTGACTGCGGATAGCAGTTGGGACCCATGGGGTTTGAAGCGTTCTCCGCTTGTGAGAAAGCTTTAAACCCTGTTAACGGGAGCAGGGCGTACAGGTAAACCCTGAGTCCTTAAGGAGTTAAGGAAGACTAGATAGAGTTATGGGTGGTCACATCTATAACAGTGCCACCAGTATCCACTACCATCCATAGACCATAACTAAACAAAAAAAATACAAATCTGTCTATATTAGCTTAACTAATATAAGCAGAAATGGCTCTAAGGAGCACAGAAAAGCTGAATGGCATATCTGCTTATAATAGCTCAGTTATTATATATAGATTTACCTATAACCTTTAGTCAAATCTGTCTATAATAGCTGAGCTATTATAAGCAGATATGCCATTCAGGAGAATGAAAAAGCTAGGTGAGAAATTGTCACCTAGCTTTTCTATGTACCTGAATGGCAAGTCAGTTCATGACTGGTGGTGGTACCTTTTTGGGGGATTTCAGAGGCAGAGAACAATGACCGCTGGTGGGACCTCAGCCACTGTCACACAGTAACATTTTTGGACGGGCGGGGGCCAGGCCGGAAACCAGCACATACCATCCTCTTTCTGGCAGGGGGGAGGAGCGTCCTACGATACCGTGAGTCACGCTGGTCAGGAGGTTACCCAGCCCATGTGACCACCCAGGCAGGGGCCGACTGACAACACTCAGGGGTCTCCGACCAAATAAAGCAAGGGCCCCCTGTGAGGCTACGCCCATGGCCACACCTCTGCCACGCCCCCGTGGTAAGCCTCTGGGGTAGAGGTAGTGTAGTCAGGATTTTGCTTTAGTATTTCAGGGGTTAAGGTTAACCCTATAGTTCGTGACGCCAGGCTGAGGCCTAGTATGCTGAGGTAATTCTCCGGCCTATCGCCGCCCTTCCCAGTAACGATAGGTGCATGCAAATAATGACTGAAGGTCCACAAGGTAGCTGAACTTGGATAAACTTTACTTAAAGACTTGCGGTACATCCAATGAACAGTAACAGTCTAATCAATACAGTCTCTATACACTTCAGTGACTGGCAGTTGTTGGGGACCTTGACTTGGATTATAAGTCTCTGAATTTAGGGTTAATTGTGAAGATCCGTCCGGATTTAGTTGAAAGATAAGGTCCGGTGATCTTGCAGAGTGCTTAGGGATTGATACACTCACGGTTTGGTAATGATCAGCCGTTGCCGCAAGGCTCAGGCCTAAACTCACTGATGACAGCAGCGCAGATCCTTCTCTCACAACAGCCCACGAGGAAAAGAGATGCTTACTGGCAGCACAGGAACAAGAGAGAGCTATGGCCGCCGATCCCTTATATGGGCAGGGCCGATTTGATTGGTCCGAGTAACTGTCACTCACCGCTACAAGGAATGATGGGTGAAATACGTCATAGGGACTTCCAAAGGTCCTTAAGCAAAAACCATAGAGTTTACCTGACCACGTGACCCGCAGGTCCTGCCACGCTCTGTACAGGTAATCAACCAATCACATACATATGTACAATTACATCTATACAAATCCTGGATAAACTGCTAGATCTACTAATTCCTAGATGAGAGGTGACAAGGGGTGGACTAGATAAGAAGGACCCCGACGTCCTAGGGACTCTGGCTATGGGGACCTATATACAGGTACCGTATATAATGCAGTAACGGGACACCACACCCCTATCCCACCCAAATCCCTCCTAATGCTCCAACCTACACAAAATAAAAGAAAATATATAACAAGTTAACATAGGTAAGATAATTTTCCTTGACCAAGAATACCAGTATACAAGGAGGAAATGTATACCATCACACAATAATACCAGTATACAAGGAGGAAATATATACCATCACACAATAATACCAGTATACAAGGAGGAAATATATACCATCACACAATAATACCAGTATACAAGGAGGAAATATATACCATCACACAATAACTTGATAATACCACCATACTGTACTGTATGCAGACCAGTATTCCCCCACACAGTGCCCATATAGCGAAAGTTACCAGCTGTACACAGGATCTGCATACCATATAAGTGATTATATGCAAGACCAGGGCTGCTATCAGAAATGTTGGGGCCCCTTACACAACTCAAGGCCCCCCCTCTGCCTACTAACTTCCACATTATCTATAAAAAGAAATATTTAAAAACACAGGACAAGAAAAACAAGAGCCCTTTAGTTTATTGAGGAAGGAAAGAGGAATATACTCGGACCCCAGTGACCGTATATACCTGGACCCCAGTGACCGTGTATACCCGGATCCCAGTAACAGTATATACCTGGACCCCAGTGGCAGTATATGCCCGGACCCCAGTGACCGTATATACCCGGACCCCAGTGACAGTATATACCCAGACCCCCGGGGACCGTATATACCTGGACCCCAGTGACAGTATATGCCCGGACCCCAGTGACCGTATATACCCGGACCCCAGTGATCGTATATACCCGGACCCCAGTGACCGTATATGCCCACACCCCAGTTACAGTATATGCCCAGACCCCAGTGACCGTACATACCTGGACCCCAGTGACCGTATAAACCCGGACCCCAGTGACAGTATATATCCGGACCCCAGTGACAGTATATGCCCGGATAAGGAGGAAATATATACCATCACACAATAACTTGACAATACCACCATACTGTACTGTATGCAGACCAGTATATACAGACCAGTATTCCCCCACACAGTGCCCATATAGCGAAAGTTACCAGCTGTACACAGGACCTGTATACCATACACGTGATTATATGCAAGACCAGGACTGACATCAGCAATGTTGGGGCCCCTTACACAACTCAAGGCCTGCCCCCCCTCTGCCTACTAACTTCCACATTATCTATAAAAAGAAATATTTGAAAACACAGGACAAGAAAAACAAGAGCCCTTTAGTTTAGGAGGAAGGAAAGAGGAATATACCAGGACCCCAGTGACCGTATATACCCGGACCCCAGTGACCGTATATACCTGGACCCCAGTGACCGTATATACCCTGACCCCAGTGACAGTATATACCCGGACCGTATAAACCCAGACCCCAGTGACCGTATAAACCCGGACCCCAGTGACCGTATATACCCGGACCCCAGTGACAGTATATACCCGGACCCCAGTGACCGTATATACCCGGACCCCAGTGATCGTATATACCCGGACCCCAGTGACCGTATATACCCGGACCCCAGTGACCGTATATACCCGGACCCCAGTGACCGTATATGCCCACATCCCAGTGACCGTACATACCTGGACCCCAGTGACCGTATAAACCCGGACCCCAGTGACAGTATATATCCGGACCCCAGTGACAGTATATGCCCGGATAAGGAGGAAATATATACCATCACACAATAACTTGATAATACCACCATACTGTACTGTATGCAGACCAGTATATACAGACCAGTATTCCCCCACACAGTGCCCATATAGCGAAAGTTACCAGCTGTACACAGGACCTGTATACCATACACGTGATTATATGCAAGACCAGGACTGACATCAGCAATGTTGGGGCCCCTTACACAACTCAAGGCCTGCCCCCCTCTGCCTACTAACTTCCACATAATCTATAAAAAGAAATATTTGAAAACACAGGACAAGAAAAACAAGAGCCCTTTAGTTTAATGAGGAAGGAAAGAGGAATATACCCGGACCCCAGTGACCGTATATACCCGGACCCCAGTGACCGTATATACCCGGACCCCAGTGACCGTATATACCCTGACCCCAGTGACAGTATATACCCGGACCGTATAAACCCAGACCCCAGTGACCGTATATACCCGGACCCCAGTGACAGTATATACCCGGACCCCAGTGAGCGTATATACTCGGACCCCAGTGACAGTATATGGCCGGACCCCAGTGACAGAATATACCCGGACCTCAGTGACTGTATATACCCGGACCCCAGTGACCGTATATACCCGGACCCCAGTGACCGTATATACCCGTACCCCAGTGACCGTATATACCCGGAACCCAGTGACCGTATATACCCGGACCCCAGTGACAGTATATGCCCAGACCCCAGTGACAGTATATGCCCGGACCCCAGTGACTGTATATACCCGGACCCCAGCGACCGTATATACCCGGACCCCAGTGACAGTATATACCCGGACCCCAGTGAAAGTATATACCCGGACCCCAGTGACAGTATATACCCGGACTCCAGTGACAGTATATACTCGGACCCCATTGACAGCAGAGCCGTTTGAAGGAATTTGGGGGCCCCAAGCAAAATGGATATGGAGGCCCCCCCTTGATGTTCACGTACGTCACGCTCTAGGACCGGCGTCAGGACGTAGTAACGCCGGCCCTTGAATGCTGGGAGCGTGACGTGAGCGAACGTCTATACGAGGTCCCCACATTAGGTGCAGTATAGTTCCCCCACATTAGGTGCAGCACAGTTCCCCCACATTAGGTGCGGCACAGTCCCCCCCCCCACGTTAGGTGCGGCACAGTTCCCCATCATTGGGTGCGGCACAGTTCCCCCCATGTTAGGTGCGGCACAGTTCCCCCCACGTTTTTTTGTGGCACAGTTTCCCCCACGTTAGGTGTGGCACAGTGCACCCCACCTTAGGTGCGGCAGAGTTCCCCCCACATTAGGTGCAACAGAGTTCCCCCCACATTAGGTGCAGCAGAGTTCCCCCACATTAGGCTAGCAGTGTTCCCCCACATTAGGTGCAGCATAGTTCCCCCACATTAGGCAGTATAGTTCCCCACATTAGGTGCAATATAGTTCCCCACATTAGGTGCAGTATAGTTCCCCAGATTAGGTGCAGTATAGTTCCCCCACATTAGGCTGTAGTTCTCCCCACATTAGGTGCAATATAGTTCTCCACATTAGGTGCAGCATAGTTCGCCCACATTAGGTGCAGTATAGTTCTCCCCACATTAGGTGCAGTATAGTTCCCCCACATTAGGTGCAGTATAGTTCCCCCACATTAGGTGCAGTATAGTCCCCCACATTAGGTGCAGTATAGTTCTCCCCACATTAGGTGCAGTATAGTTCTCTCCACATTAGGTGCAGTATAGTTCTCCACATTAGGTGCAGTATAGTTCTCCCCACATTAGGTCCAGTATAGTCCCCCCACATTAGATGCAGTATAGTTCCCCCCATTAGGTTTGCAGTATAGTTTACCCCACATTAGGTGCAGTATAGTTCTCCACATTAGTATAGTCCCCCACATTAGGTGCAGTATAGTACTCCACATTAGGTGCAGTATAGTTCTCCACATTTGGTTGGCAGTATAGTTTACCCCACATTAGGTGCAGTATAGTTCTCCACATTAGTATAGTCCCCCACATTAGGTGCAGTATAGTTCTCCACATTAGGTGCAGTATAGTTCTCCACATTAGGTGCAGTATAGTTCTCCACATTAGGTTGGCAGTATAGTTTACCCCACATTAGGTGCAGTATAATTCTCCACATTAGGTTGGCAGTATAGTTTACCCCACATTAGGTGCAGTATGTTTCCCCACAGACATACAGCCTCCAGCTATACCGTGTATGGCTGAAGGCTGTATGCCTGTTTACTGCCCTACTTCAGTGTTCTGACCACTGCTCCTTTTGTCCGGCCACCATAGCAGTAGGTCCCGGGACTGGAGGAGTGGTGGTCGGAGCACTGAAGCTGATGTGCCGCTGGTCACTTACCATGCTGGCCAGCGCATGTCCTGTTCGCTGCTTCGCTCCTCCGTGTTGCTTTCCAATGGGCGCACGCACGGGATGGGGCAATTGTCCAGTTTCCCCCCCCCCCCCCACTTCCCTGGATCTGCCACAGCGTGCATGATATACACACACAGCACACTGTATGCATTACATACTGTACATGCATGCTTCAGACACACACAGATACTGTACACATTACATACTGCACATGCATGCTTCATACACACACAACACACTGTACATATTACATACTGTACATGCATCATACACACATACTGTACACATTACATACTGTACATGCATCATACACACACACCATACTGTATACATTACATACTGTACATGCATCATACACACATTGTACACATTACATACTGTACATGCATCATACACACACACATTGTACACATTACATACTGTACATGCATCATACACAAACATACTGTACACATTACATACTGTACATGCATCATACACACACACCATACTGTATACATTACATACTGTACATGCATCATACACACACACTGTACACATTACATACTGTACATGCATCATACACACACACATTGTACACATTACATGCTGTACATGCATCATACACACACACTGTACACATTACATACTGTACATGCATCATACACACAAAGATACTGTACACATTACATACTGTACATGCATCATACACATACACATACTGTACACATTACATACTGTACATGCATCATACACACATACAGTACACATTACATACTGTACATGCATCATATATACACACACACACTGTACACATTACATACTGTACATGCATCATACACACATACTGTACACATTACATACTGTACATGCATCATATACACACACACTGTACACATTACATACTGTACATGCATGCTTCATACACACACACACTGTACACACTACATACTGTACATGCATCATACACACACATACTGTACACATTACATACTGTACATGCATCATACACACACACTGTACACATTACATACTGTACATGCATCATACACACACACACTGTTCACATTACATACTGTACATGCATCATACACACACACATACTCTACACATTACATACTGTACATGCATCATACACACACATACTGTACACATTACATACTGTACATGAATCATACACACACACTGTACACATTACATACTGTACATGCATGCTTCATACACACACACACTGTACACATTACATACTGTACATGCATGATACACACACACATACTGTACACATTATATACTGTACATGCATCATACACACACACACTGTACACATTACATACTGTACATGCATCATACACACACACACTGTACACATTACATACTGTACATGCATCATACACACACACTGTACACATGACATGCTGTACAAGCATCATACACACACACACTGTACACATTACATACTGTTTATGCATCATACACACACTGTACACATTACATACTGTACATGCATCACACACACACACTACACATTACATACTGTACATGCTTCATACACACACAACATACTGTACATATTACATACTGTACATGCATCATACACACACACTGTACACATTACATACTGTACATGCATCATACACACACATAATGTACACATTACATACTGTACATGCTTCATACACACACACACATACTGCACACATTACATACTGTACATGCATCATACACACACACTGTACACATTACATACTATACATGCTTCATACACACAACACACTGTACACATTACATACTGTACATGCTTCATACACACACACACATACTGCACACATTACATACTGTACATGCTTCATACACACACAGATAGAATAGATCAGTGTTTCCCAACCAGGATGCCTATAGAGGATGCAAAACTACAACTCCCCGCATGCCCAGACAGCCTTTGGCTATCTGGGCATGCTGGGAGTTGTAGATTTGCAACAACTGGAGGCACCCTGGTTGGGAAACACTGGTATGGATACACACCTGCACTTTACATATAGTCATCCACAGTAGTAACACACACACGGGCACAGTACATAGACATACACATATGTACACACATATATATATCCACACACACGCTTATGCACAAATACATGCAGGACACCTACTATAGTCAGGCCCCATGTTGTACAGCCTCTGCGGTGCTCTCCTTTCCTCACAGCTCTGTGCTTCTCTCCTCCCCCCTCCCCCTCCTCCTGCTCAGACGGCTAAAGGCTGAGAGAAGAGTCTGGGGCAAAGGGAAAATACCAAGTGCAGCAGGGGTGGGGGGAGCGTGATTGTGCTGAGGTGAGAAGAACTCCAAAGCTGCAAATTAGTTTATTTTAAAAACATGTCAGACATTCGGGGGGCCCTCTAGTTTGGGTGCCTGGGGCCCAGAGCACAAACTCCAAGAGCAGGATTGTTAATCGCTACAGGACGGGAAAGCAATGGCTGTGCTCGGGGGCCCCCAGCCGGCTCGGGGGCCCCAAGCAATTGCTTGGTTTGCCTGTCCTGTAGCAACGGGCCTGAGTGACCGTATATACCCGGACCCCAGTGACAGTATATACCCGGACCCCAGTGACAGAATATGCCCAGACGCCAGTGACAGTATATGCCCGGACCCCAGTGACCGTATATACCCGGACCCCAGCGACCGTATATACCCGGACCCAGTGACAGTATATACCCGGACCCCAGTGACTGTATATACCCAGACCCCAGTGACCGTATATACCCGGACCTCAGTGACAGTATATGCCCGGACCCCAGTGACAGTATATGCCCAGACCCCAGTGACAGTATATGCCCGGATCCCAGTGACAGTATATGCCCGGACCCCAGTGACAGTATATGCCCGGACCCCAGTGACAGTATATGCCCAGATCCCAGTGACAGTATATGCCCGGACCCCACTGACAGTATATGCCCGGACCCCAGTGACCGTATATACCCGGACCTCAGCGACAGTATATACCCGGACCCCAGTGACCGTATAAACCCGGACCTCAGCGACAGTATATACCCGGACCCCAGTGACAGTATATGCCCGGACCCCAGTGACAGTATATGCCCGGACCCCAGTGACAGTATATGCCCGGACCTCAGCGACAGTATATACCCGGACCCCAGTGACAGTATATACCCGGATCCCAGTGACAGTATATGCCCGGACCCCAGTGACAGTATATGCCCCTGCCCATCAGGACTATCCACTATGTGGGACAGAGGAGCAGCCGGTGCACTGGGGAGAGTGTACTGTATCACTGGGTACACTGGTATATAGGGTACTCTGGTATATAGAGTACACTGGTATATTGGGTACACTAGTATATTGGGTACACTGTGTCACTGGGTACACTGTATCACTGGTATACTGAGTACACTGGAATATAGAGTACACTGGTATATAGAGTACACTGGTATATTGGATACACTGGTATACTGAGTACACTGGTATATAGAAAACACTGGTATATTGGGTACACTGGTATACTGAGTACACTGGTATATAGAGTACACTGGTATATTGGGCACACTGGTATACTGAGTACACTGGTATATAGAGTACACTGGTATATTGGGCACTCTGGTATACTGAGTACACTGGTATATAGAGTACACTGGTATATTGGGTACACTGGTATACTGAGTACACTGGTATATAGAGTACACTGGTATATTGAGCACACTGGTATACTGAGTACACTGGTATATAGAGTACACTGATATATTGGGTACACTGGTATACTGAGTACACTGGTATATTGGGTACACTGGTATACTGAGTACACTGGTATATTGGGTACACTGGTATATTGGATACACTGGTATATAGAGTGCACTGGTATACTGAGTACACTGGTATATAGAGTACACTGGTATATTGAGTACACTGGTATATAGAGTACACTGGTATATTGGGTACACTGGTATACTGAGTACACTGGTATATAGAGTACACTGGTATATTGGGTACACTGGTATACTGAGTACACTGGTATATAGAGTACACTGGTATATTGGGTACACTGGTATACTGAGTACACTGGTATATAGAGTACACTGGTATATTGGGCACTCTGGTATACTGAGTACACTGGTATATAGAGTACACTGGTATATTGGGTACACTGGTATACTGAGTACACTGGTATATAGAGTACACTGGTATATTGGGTACACTGGTATATAGAGTACACTGGTATATTGGGTACACTGGTATACTGAGTACACTGGTATATTGGATACACTGGTATACTGAGTGCACTGGTATATAGAGTACACTGGTATATAGAGTACACTGGTATATTGAGCACACTGGTATACTGAGTACACTGGTATATAGAGTACACTGGTATATTGGGTACACTGGTATACTGAGTACACTGGTATATAGAGTACACTGGTATATTGGGTACACTGGTATACTGAGTACACTGGTATATTGGGTACATTGGTATACTGAGTACACTGGTATATAGAGTACACTGGTATATTGGGTACACTGGTATATAGAGTGCACTGGTATACTGAGTACACTGGTATATAGAGTACACTGGTATATTGAGCACACTGGTATACTGAGTACACTGGTATATTGAGCACACTGGTATATAGAGTACACTGGTATATTGGGTACACTTTTATATAGAGTACACTGGTATATTGGGTACACTGGTATACTGAGTACACTGGTATATAGAGTACACTGGTATATTGGGCACTCTGGTATACTGAGTACACTGGTATATAGAGTACACTGGTATATTGGGTACACTGGTATACTGAGTACACTGGTATATAGAGTACACTGGTATATTGGGTACACTGGTATATAGAGTACACTGGTATATTGGGTACACTGGTATACTGAGTACACTGGTATATTGGGAACACTGGTATATTGGATACACTGGTATATAGAGTGCACTGGTATACTGAGTACACTGGTATATAGAGTACACTGGTATATTGAGCACACTGGTATACTGAGTACACTGGTATATAGAGTACACTGGTATATTGGGTACACTGGTATACTGAGTACACTGGTATATAGAGTACACTGGTATATTGGGTACACTGGTATATAGAGTACACTGGTATATAGAGTACACTGGTATATAGAGTACACTGGTATATTGGGCACACTGGTATATAGAGTACACTGGTATATAGAGAAGTCAGTACACTGGTACTGACTTCTGCGTTCCCTGCCGCCACCAAGCGCTAATCAGTTCTCACACCACTGGTTAGGTACACGCTTTTTTGGGGGCCTTTTTTGTGCTAGAAGTCCTTTTTTTTGTTTGTTTCTTTTTTCCCTTTTTATTTTATATTTTTTCTGTCAGGGCGGGTTTAGTTAGTTAGGTTAAGACGGGTTAGGGAGGTATTACTGTATATACCCGGACCCAGTGACAGTATATACCCGGACCCCAGTGACCGTATATACCCAGACCCCAGTGACCGTATATACCCGGACCCCAGTGACCGTGTATACTCGGACCTCAGCGACAGTATATACCCAGACCCCAGTGACAGTATATACTCGGACCCCAGTGACAGTATATACCCGGATCCCAGTGACAGTATATGCCCGGACCCCAGTGACAGTATATGCCCCTGTCCATCAGGACTATCCACTATGTGGGGCAGAGGAGCAGCCGGTGCACTGGGGAGAGTACACTGTATCACTGGGTACACTGGTATATAGGGTACTCTGGTATATAGAGTACACTGGTATATTGGGTACACTAGTATATTGGGTACACTGTATCACTGGGTACACTGTATCACTGGTATATTGGGTACACTGGTATATAGAGTACACTGGTATATTGGGTACACTGGTATACTGAGTACACTGGTATATAGAGTACACTGGTATATTGGGCACACTGGTATACTGAGAACACTGGTATATAGAGTACACTGGTATATTGGGTACACTGGTATACTGAGTACACTGGTATATAGAGTACACTGGTATATTGGGCACACTGGTATACTGAGTACACTGGTATATAGAGTACACTGGTATATTGGGCACACTGGTATACTGAGTACACTGGTATATAGAGTACACTGGTATATTGGGCACACTGGTATACTGAGTACACTGGTATATAGAGTACACTGGTATATTGGGTACACTGGTATATAGAGTACACTGGTATATTGGGTACACTGGTATACTGAGTACACTGGTATATAGAGTACACTGGTATATTGGGTACACTTTTATATAGAGTACACTGGTATATTGGGTACACTGGTATACTGAGTACACTGGTATATAGAGTACACTGGTATATTGGATACAATGGTATACTGAGTACACTGGTATATAGAGTACACTCGTATATTGGGTACACTGGTATATAGAGTACACTGGTATATTGGGTACACTGGTATACTGAGTACACTGGTATATAGAGTACACTGGTATATTGGGTACACTTTTATATAGAGTACACTGGTATATTGGGTACACTGGTATACTGAGTACACTGGTATATAGAATACACTGGTATATTGGGTACACTGGTATACTGAGTACACTGGTATATAGAGTACACTGGTATATTGGGTACACTGGTATATAGAGTACACTGGTATATTGGGTACACTGGTATATAGAGTACACTGGTATATTGGGTACACTGGTATATTGGGTACACTGGTATATAGAGTACACTGGTATATTGGGCACACTGGTATACTGAGTACACTGGAATGTAGAGTACACTGGTATATTGGGCACACTGGTATATTGAGTACACTGGTATATAGAGTACACTGGTATATTGGGCACACTGGTATACTGAGTACACTGGTATATAGAGTACACTGGTATATTGGGTACACTGGTATACTGAGTACACTGGTATATAGAGTACACTGGTATATTGGGTACACTGGATCACTGGTATATTGGGTACACTGGTATATTGGGTAAACTGTATCACTGATATATTGGGTACACTGTATCACTGATATATTGGGTACACTGGTATATTGGGTACACTGGTATATTGGGTACACTGTATCACTGGAATATTGGGTACACTGGTATATTGGGTACACTGGTATATTGGGTACACTGGTATATCGGGTACACTGTATCACTGGTATATTGGGTACACTGGTATATTGGGTACACTGTATCACTGGTATATTGGGTACACTGGTATATTGGGTACACTGTATCACTGATATATTGGGTACACTGTATCACTGGTATATTGGGTACACTGGTATATTGGGTACACTGTATCACTGGTATATTGGGTACACTGGTATATTGGGTACACTGTATCACTGATATATTGGGTACACTGTATCACTGGTGTATTGGGTACACTGGTATATTGGGTACACTGTATCACTGGTATTTTGGGTACACTGGTATATTGGGTACACTGGTATACTGAGTACACTGGTATATTGGGCACACTGGTATACTGAGCACACTGGTATATAGAGTACACTGGTATATTGGGTACACTGGTATACTGAGTACACTGGTATATAGAGTACACTGGTATATTGGGCACACTGGTATACTGAGTACACTGGTATATAGAGTAAACTGGTATATTGGGTACACTGTATCACTGGTATATTGGGTACACTGTATCACTGATATATTGGGTACACTGGTATATTGGGTACACTGGTATATTGGGTACACTGGTATATTGGGTACACTGTATCACTGGTATATTGGGTACACTGGTATATCGGGTACACTGTATCACTGGTATATTGGGTACACTGGTATATTGGGTACACTGTATCACTGGTATATTGGGTACACTGATATATTGGGTACACTGTATCACTGGTATATTGGGTACACTGTATCACTGCTATATTGGGTACACTGGTGTATTGGGTACACTGTATCACTGGTATATTGGGTACACTGGTATATTGGGTACACTGTATCACTGGTATATTGGGTACACTGTATCACTGCTATATTGGGTACACTGATATATTGGGTACACTGTATCACTGGTATATTGGGTACACTGGTATATTGGGTACACTGTATCACTGGTATATTGGGTACACTGATATATTGGGTACACTGTATCACTGGTATATTGGGTACACTGGATCACTGGGTACACTGTATCACTGGTATATTGGGTACACTGGTATATTGGGTACACTGTATCACTGGTATATTGGGTACACTGGTATATTGGGTACACTGGGTACACTGGTATATTGGGTACACTGGTATATTGGGTACACTGTATCACTGGTATATTGGGTACACTGGTATATTGGGTACACTGGGTACACTGGTATATTGGGTACACTGGTATATTGGGTACACTGTATCACTGGGTACACTGTATCACTGGTATATTGGGTACACTGGTATATTGGGTACACTGGGTACACTGGTATATTGGGTACACTGTATCACTGATATATTGGGTACACTGTATCACTGGTATATTGGGTACACTGTATCACTGCTATATTGGGTACACTGGTGTATTGGGTACACTGTATCACTGGTATATTGGGTACACTGTATCACTGATATATTGGGTACACTGTATCACTGGTATATTGGGTACACTGATATATTGGGTACACTGTATCACTGGTATATTGGGTACACTGGTATATTGGGTACACTGTATCACTGGTATATTGGGTACACTGTATCACTGATATATTGGGTACACTGATATATTGGGTACACTGTATCACTGGTATATTGGGTACACTGGTATATTGGGTACACTGTATCACTGGTATATTGGGTACACTGGATCACTGGGTACACTGTATCACTGATATATTGGGTACACTGTTTCACTGGTATATTGGGTACACTGGATCACTGGTATATTGGGTACACTGGTATATTGGGTACACTGGTATATTGGGTACACTGTATCACTGGTATATTGGGTACACTGGTATATTGGGTACACTGGTATATTGGGTACACTGGTATATTGGGTACACTGGTATTTTGGAAACACTGAGATATAATATAGATATTAGATACATAGATAGATAGATCAGTGTTTCCTAACCCGGGTGCCTTCAGCTGTTGCTAAACTATAACTTTCAGCATGCCTGGACAGCCAAAGGCATGCTGGGAGTTATAGTTTTGGAACAGCTGGAGGCACCATGGTCAGGAAATACTGAGATATAAGATAGAGATAAGATAGATATGAGATAGATAAATATGAGATAGATAGATAAATAGATAGATAGATATGAGATAGGTAGATAGATAGATAGATAGATAGATAGATAGATAGATAGATATGAGATAGGTAGATAGATAGATAGATAGATATGAGATAGGTAGATAGATAGATATGAGATAGATAGATATGAGATAGGTAGATAGATAGATAGATAGATAGATAGATAGATAGATAGATAGATAGATAGATATGAGATAGATATGAGATAGATAGATAGATATGAGATAGATAGATAGATAGATATGAGATAGATAGATAGATAGATAGATAGATATGAGATAGATAGATGGATAGATATGAGATAGATAGATAGATAGATATGAGATAGATAGATAGATAGATAGATAGATATGAGATAGATAGATAGATAGATATGAGATAGATAGATATGAGATAGATAGATAGATAGATAGATATGAGATAGATAGATATAAGATAGATAGATAGATAGATAGATATGAGATAGATAGATAGATAGATATGAGATAGATAGATATGATATAGATAGATATGAGATAGATAGATATGAGATAGATAGATAGATATGAGATAGATAGATAGATAGATAGATAGATAGATATGAGATAGATAGATAGATAGATAGATAGATAGATATGAGATAGATAGATATGTGATAGATATGAGATAGATAGATAGGATATAGATAGATATGAGATAGATAGATAGATAGATAGATAGATAGATATGAGATAGATAGATAGATAGATATGAGATAGATAGATAGATAGATATGAGATAGATAGATAGATAGATAGATATGAGATAGATAGATATGTGATAGATATTAGATAGATAGATATGATATAGATAGATATGAGATAGATAGATAGATATGAGATAGATAGATAGATATGAGATAGATAGATAGAAACAAAAAATGGCGACCGCAGCACCCCAAATAAATGTGAAAAAGAATTTATTCCAAGGTAAAAACAGGCAACGTTTCTGTGGCCTCACACCACCATTTTCAAGCAGTGACTGAGTGATTCAAGGAGCCTTAAATAGCAACACACATCAGGGCTCATCATACATAATTAGAAGGGAATAATTTAAAAAAAGACAGTAGCATAATAAAAAATTGTAAATAGTGATACAATATAAGAGGCCTGAAGGGCCAGTATACATAAAGTTAAGGTGCTAGTACAATAAAAGTGACACTAGTGCATTAAAAACATATAATCTACTAATGAGGATCAGGAAAATCAGGTGGTATAACTAATTAAATATAAGGAGGGAGGCGGAGCTTACCGCACAGAGGAGCAATAAAGAGCCATAATCGCCATACAGTAATGTATGTCGGCGTCCACGCTGCTTCCACTTCCGGGATAGTGACACCGGCCAATCACATGATAAACTGACGTGTAACTCACGTCAGTTGTGCGTCACTCGCGCATGCGCAACGGGGAATCTAAGTCCCGTGCAGCCATGCAGACAAAGGGCATAAGTCAATATATGAAAAGAAAATGAAGTGGGAGTATATAATAATTCGCTATATATTTGCTCTGCACATAAAACAGTAGTCCAAAAGTAATGAGAACGAAAGTAAGAAGGATAAAAAAATAATAAAAGACAAAATAAATGTAGTAGTAAGCCTGGTCCTGAACCCATGACATTCATGTTCAAGCACCTCAGCACAATTTTCTCCCCACCCCGTCACTTGCATGCTTCACCACCATCTCCCAGGACTGGGTGAGGAGGCAGAAGAGTCCTATCTCAGGGCAGTGTTGGATATCACCTTATGAGGCAGGATGATCATGTTGTGACGTCATGGGGCCACATATTACTGTGTGGAGAGTGCTGCACTCGTTAATGACAATCATTCTGTGGGAAAGACAGACACAATTCGCCATTTTTTGTCTCTATTGCCCTTTGGACCCAGGACCGGGGTCCCAGAGACTGACTGCACCCACGCACAGTTGGCTTGGGAGTGCTGCTCTTCAACTCGAATATGGAACCTGGTCATCAGAGCGTGCACCCACCTACTATGGATTTACCTTCAACTACCGGTACGAGTATTCCAGTTAATACGTTTTCTTATTCTACTGGGGACATTGACAGAATCTTTTGTGACGTTGGAACTGATACTGCTGCTTTTTTACAACTGCCATCCATTGTAGACCCGTCAAGGCAATATGAGTTTGAATCAAAACGTTTGCTATCTTTGAAATTACATCTTGCCACTTTATGTCAATACTATTGAACCCAGATGATACCTAGAGGACTGAGATCCCAGCCACGGGAAAATGCATATGGATCCGATTTGGATTATAGATCCAAGTTTGAATTAATTTCTAACAAATACGCCTTTGATTTAATTTTGCTGAATATAGAATTTCTTCAGAAAAACATCTCCGCGACATCCACACGCCTGGCTATGACAGAACAAACCCTATCTACCTTCAACAAGGAGAATTATGATAAGTTGGTGGAAAAACAATCAAAATTTCTAGACAAATTGAAGAATGAATTGGAACAGACGAAACGACATAAGTGGCATAGGGACACTACGGACTATACCACGGGCAAAGTTTACACTTGGGGATCATCCAATACAATACAACCTAGACGACAGCGCAAATCAAGAGACATTCCATCTTTTACTTCACCGCGAGAGACTGCATCCAATGATAATATGGACAATACTAACAATAAATCTTTTTTAGGATTAGGTCCAAACAAAGACGCCGAAAAACCCGTCGGGGCGGTCAACGCCATCGACGCCCCCGTACAGACCAGAGCACAGAGGACAAACAAGACAATACAACGGAAGCAGGACCCCAAGAGGAGATGAACAAGCCGATTACGGTAAATATCTCATCTACTACTCTTTCTGAACACCAACTTGATTTACTTACCAAGGGACTTAGTTTTTGCCCACAATCCAATACGGACTGGTTTCAGTTAGAATTGGACTTTATTCAATTTATTCGCCATTTAAAACTTAAAATATGGTTTTCTCAACATCCATCTTCTGTATCTGAATATGTACCATCCTCTGCACCTGACTCTGCTGGGGACGGTTTTTCTTTCTCAGACTATGACTTACAACTACCCTGTCATTTCAACCCGACCTTTTCCAACAGTGCATTGGATACCTATTGTGATTTAGTGAAGCAAGAAATTGCACATATACAAGAACATCCAAAATCTCGTACGTATCACAATCTTACAAAGAATCAAATGGAGGCACTTAATTCCCTGATCCATGACCACAACCTAGTGGTAAAACACGCGGACAAGGGTGGAGCCATCGTGGTCATGGATCGGGGAAAATATATCAAGGAGGCGTTACGCCAACTTGATGACACTGCTACATATTTCAAGTTGAGTAGAGATCCAGTACGTGCAATTAGTCTGAGAATTAAGACCGTCCTCGACAATGCTCTAAGTGAGAATTTGATTGACAAAAAACTGCATGATTATTTATTTGTTACTCATCCCATTACACCTTTACTTTATTTGCTCCCGAAGATCCACAAGTCGCTGGTGGACCCCCCTGGCAGACCTATTGTGTCTGGCCGGGGGTCCATTACCAGCCACTTGTCGATCTTCGTGGAGCAAATTTTACGTCCTTATGCCGTTCAGGCTAGGTCTTATTTACGTGACACCTCTGATTTTTTGTTGAAAATTGCCGATATTACATTACCACCAGGTGCCATCATTGCCACGCTGGACGTCGTCAGCCTGTACACCTCCATCCCAAACAATGGGGGTGTGCAGGCTGTGAGGTCCAGCGTGGAAAAAGACTTTTCTGTTCACAAAACCAATTTCATCATCTCCCTCTTGGAGTTGGTCCTCAAAAACAATTACTTCATGTTTAATGACTCCTTTTATCTCCAGACCTCCGGCACCGCCATGGGCATAAACGTGGCGCCCACGTATGCTAATGTGTTCATGGCGGTGCTGGAGGAGTCTGGTGTTTATGTGTACCACCACTCCAGCAATTTGCTGGGGTGGTGTAGATACATTGATGATGTGTTTCTGGTTTGGGGAGGCGATATGGAACATTTACATCTTTTCCATACTTACCTGAATACATTAAATCCTAATATAAAATTTACGCTACATGCATCTAAAACTGAGGTGTCATTTTTGGACACCCTTGTCAGGATTGATGCTGACCATCTTGTTACCGAATTATATGTGAAAGAGACTGATTGTAATTCTATTCTACACTTTGCAAGTTGTCACCCTCGTCCGATGGTGCGATCTCTACCCACCAGCCAGATGCTGCGGGCGAGACACATCATCGGCGTGGAGGACAGACTTGAACCGTCTCTAGATAGAATGATTCACAACTTTGCTCAACGAGGTTACCCTAAAAAATTGCTTCATGATGGTAAAACCCGGGTTCTCGCTTTAAATAGACAAGATTTGTTACAAACCTCCAGTAATAAATCAAAGAAGTCAAATTCTCGTATCCCGTTTGTGTCCACATATAATGGCCATTCCAAAGAGATTGCTACTGTACTTAATAAACATTGGGATATTTTACAAAAAAGCTTCCCAGAAATTCCTGAATTTCAAATCCGCCCTCTATTATCCTATAGACGAGGAACTAACCTTAGGGATAAGTTGGTAAAATCGGATGTGTCCTTGAAAGTAAATCCACAAAAGTACCTTAGCGTTGCCGGCCGGGCTCATACCCCTGCCGGCTATGCGTAAATTGCAAATACATGATTAAAGGCCCTAATTTTGTACATCCAGATACAGGTAGGATCTACAAGATTAGACATTATTTGACTTGTACGTCGGACTTTGTTGTGTAAGTCCTGGTCTGTCCATGTGGTCTCCTCTATGTGGGGGAGACCACATGTGACTTCAAGACCAGGATAAACCAACACAGATACAGCATTCGCAAAAGGTGGTTAGATCTTCCTGTGGCTAAGCATTTTGTGGATGCCAACCATAATGAACAAGATCTCAGATGTATTTTAATTGACCATATCCCTCTGCCAAAACGGGGGGGGGGGGGAGACCGTATCAGTCTTTTAAAAAAAAGGGAACTTAAGTGGATACATGAACTCCAATCTTTGAGACCAAAAGGTTTAAATGTTGATTTTACGGTCACACCGCAGATTTACACAGCGTAAATTCTGATGTATGACTCTGAATATGCCCCCATTAGAATTGACTATTTGTAGTGATTCTTTAATTAATATTTTGTTTATTTATTTATTTTTTTCAGATCATTATTGGAATATGGTGGAGTGTTATCAAACAGAGGAGAACTTGCTGTTTTCGCGTCCTATTTTTACATATATATTAGTTTAATATCTATTGTGTTATAGTATAACTTTACTTCTTTGTTTCCCCCCCCCCCCCCCCCTTTCCCTTGATGGGGATAGTACACCGAGCAATCATATATATAATATATATACTTTCGCTATATATATTACCATACTATAGCATATATTTGCTAGCACATTATGGTCCAATAAAACTTATACTATTTACAGGATTTATTCTTTTTTTGTTTACTTGATTTTTCATTTTTATTATTATTATGCTCCATTTTCTTTATTTATATATATATATTTTTTTTTTAAATAATATTCTCTGTGAATCGTGTCCGTCTTTCCCACAGAATGATTGTCATTAACGAGTGCAGCACTCTCCACACAGTAATATGTGGCCCCATGACGTCACAACATGATCATCCTGCCTCATAAGGTGATATCCAACACTGCCCTGAGATAGGACTCTTCTGCCTCCTCACCCAGTCCTGGGAGATGGTGGTGAAGCATGCAAGTGACGGGGTGGGGAGAAAATTGTGCTGAAATGCTTGAACATGAATGTCGTGGGTTCAGGACCAGGCTTACTACTACATTTATTTTGTCTTTTATTATTTTTTTATCCTTCTTACTTTCGTTCTCATTACTTTTGGACTACTGTTTTATGTGCAGAGCAAATATATAGCGAATTATTATATACTCCCACTTCATTTTCTTTTCATATATTGACTTATGCCCTTTGTCTGCATGGCTGCACGGGACTTAGATTCCCCGTTGCGCATGCGCGAGTGACGCACAACTGACGTGAGTTACACGTCAGTTTATCATGTGATTGACCGGTGTCACTATCCCGGAAGTGGAAGCAGCGTGGACGCCGACATACATTACTGTATGGCGATTATGGCTCTTTATTGCTCCTCTGTGCGGTAAGCTCCGCCTCCCTCATTTAATTAGTTATACCACCTGATTTTCCTGATCCTCATTAGTAGATTATATGTTTTTAATGCACTAGTGTCACTTTTATTGTACTAGCACCTTAACTTTATGTATACTGGCCCTTCAGGCCTCTTATATTGTATCACTATTTACAATTTTTTATTATGCTACTGTCTTTTTTGAAATTATTCCCTTCTAATTATGTATGATGAGCCCTGATGTGTGTTGCTATTTAAGGCTCCTTGAATCACTCAGTCACTGCTTGAAAATGGTGGTGTGAGGCCACAGAAACGTTGCCTGTTTTTACCTTGGAATAAATTCTTTTTCACATTTATTTGGGGTGCTGCGGTCGCCATTTTTTGTTTCTATTGCCCTTTGGACCCAGGACCGGGGTCCCAGAGACTGACTGCACCCACGCACAGTTGGCTTGGGAGTGCTGCTCTTCAACTCGTAGATAGATAGATAGATAGATAGATAGATAGATAGATATGAGATAGATAGATAAGACATAGATAGATATGAGATAGATAGATAGATATGAGATAGATAGATAGATATGAGATAGATAGATAGATAGATAGATATGAGATAGATATGAGATAGATAGATAAGACATAGATAGATATGAGATAGATAGATAGATAGATATGAGATAGATAGATAGATAGATAGATATGAGATAGATATGAGATAGATAGATAAGACATAGATAGATATGAGATAGATAGATAGATAGATATGAGATAGATAGAGATAGATAGATAGATTGATACAGACAAAGAATAAGTCAGCCAGCACTTTAGTTGATACCAAACTATTATATGGACCTGGCCTACAGGTGCACGCTACTAGGCTAGATATACAGCAACAGAAGAATACAGCAGCACACTGCCAGCACAAGGATATAGGTGCAACATGAATATGCAGATAAAACATGGAGAGCTATACAGCTATGGTGTAATAGATGCAAATGTGAAACTATGAAATAGTGAGGCACTTAGCTCGCAAATTTGTCTCCGCCGGCGGTCAAATAGCTTGGACCATCCCACCGCGATAAGGTGGCCTCCTGGGACGGACCCTACACTGTGAATATGCCTCTGTGTGAACAGTTCAGTAAGCATGGCAGGGTCTGGAACATCCAAGACACCTTATATACACACCTGATAGAGGTGGGTGGGGTGCAAGGCCAACATGGAGGTAGCCACTCCCCCGTATGTGCAATACAGACAAAGAACAAGTCAGCCAGCACCAAGCTATTTGACCGCCGGCGGAGACAAATTTGCGAGCTAAGTGCCTCACTATTTCATAGTTTCACATTTGCATCTATTACACCATAGCTGTATAGTCTCCATGTTTTATCTGCATATTCATGTTTCACCTATATCCTTGTGCTGGCAGTGTGCTGCTGTATTCTTCTGTTGCTAGATAGATTGATAGATATGAGATAGATATGAGATAGATAGATATGAGATAGATAGATAGATATGAGATAGATAGATATGAGATAGATATGAGATAGATAGATATGAGATAGATAGATAGATAGATATGAGATAGATAGATATGAGAGAGATAGATAGATAGATAGATATGAGATAGATAGATATGAGATAGATAGATATAAGATATATAGATATAAGATAGATAGATATAAGATAGATATGAGATAGATAGATAAATAGATATGAGATAGATAGATATAAGAGATAGATAGATATGAGATCGATTGATAGATAGATATGAGATGGATAGATAGATGTGAGATAGATAGATAGATAGATAGATAGATATAAGATAGATAGATAGATAAATATGAGATAGATAGATATGAGATAGATAGATAGATATAAGATAGATAGATATGAGATAGATAGATAGATATAAGATAGATAGATATGAGATAGACATATCTGTTAACATACTTATCGTGGGCGGGGGGGGGCGGTCTATACGGGCCGCCTGTGCAGGCCGCTGGGATTATTTTCATGTAGGGGCCTGGAGCGGCAACTCCGTCCGCCCCTACGTGGAGGTAGCCACTCCCCCGTATGTGCAATACAGACAAAGAACAAGTCAGCCAGCACCAAGCTATTTGACCGCCGGCAGAGACAAATTTGCGAGCTAAGTGCCTCACTATTTCATAGTTTCACATTTGCATCTATTACACCATAGCTGTATAGTCTCCATGTTTTATCTGCATATTCATGTTGCACCTATATCCTTGTGCTGGCAGTGTGCTGCTGTATTCTTCTGTTGCTAGATAGATTGATAGATATGAGATAGATATGAGATAGATAGATATGAGATAGATAGATAGATATGAGATAGATATGAGATAGATAGATATGAGATAGATAGATAGATATGAGAGAGATAGATAGATAGATAGATAGATAGATATGAGATAGATAGATATAAGATATATAGAGATAAGATAGATAGATATAAGATAGATAGATAGATAGATAGATATGAGATAGATAGATAAATAGATATGAGATAGATAGATATAAGAGATAGATAGATATGAGATCGATTGATAGATAGATATGAGATGGATAGATAGATGTGAGATAGATAGATAGATAGATATAAGATAGATAGATAGATAAATATGAGATAGATAGATATGAGATAGATAGATAGATATAAGATAGATAGATATGAGATAGATAGATAGATATAAGATAGATAGATATGAGATAGACATATCTGTTAACATACTTATCGTGGGCGGGGGGGGGCGGCCTATACGGGCCGCCTGTGCAGGCCGCTGGGATTATTTTCATGTAGGGGCCTGGAGCGGCAACTCCGTCCGCCCCTACGTTAATCCAGCCCTGTCCGTGCCACCAGTAGCAGGCGAGTACTGTGTGGACGGACCGTGCCTCTGTGTGCGGCCTGCCCCACCGCTGTCAGTGATTTATCACTGATCATCTTTTTTTGGGGGGGTTCAAGTGGGTGCATTTTTTGGGGGTTAAGCGTTTTATTATTATATTTTTCGGGTATTTTGTGTGGGGGTCTGTGTAAGTGCCACCAGCCACTGTTCTTGGCCGAGTGGCCGGACCCCCCCCACTGACTTCTGCGTTCCCTGCCGCCACCAAGCTCTAATCAGTTCTCACACCACTGGTTAGGTACACGCTTTTTTGGGGGCCTTTTTTGTGCTAGAAGTCCTTTTTTTTGTTTGTTTCTTTTTTCCCTTTTTATTTTATATTTTTTCTGTCAGGGCGGGTTTAGTTAGTTAGGTTAAGACGGGTTAGGGCGGGTTAGGGAGGTATTAGCGCACCACACCACACGCAGCACACACAAATAAAGTTTCCCCCCCCCCCCCCCCCCCACATATTTACACTTCACCCCCATTAGAGTAGGAAAATGGCCCGCAGGGCGTTTTCAGCAGAGGAGTTATATGCCATACTTGTCTCCAACACTGAAAGCGCCTCAGAGGACAAGAAAGACCCCACCTTCCTTATTTCCTCGTCCTCCTCATCATCTAGTTCTGATGATGAATCACCAAGGCGGTGGAGACTCCACCAAGCGGATCCACAAACCTCCTCTGCTCCTGACCCTGTGCCCCATGCTAGTATGAGTACCCCTTGCGCTCATACTAGTAAAGCCCCCCAGCCAAGTTCACTGGTGCCCCGTACCAGAGAACTTGTCTGGACTGAGCCAGCGGACCATGAGCCTGTGATTCCTGAGTTTGTTGGCGACTCAGGAAACAAGATTGACATCATCGGGTTCACTGAAATGGATTACTTCAGTTTTTTTTTTTTCAGTGATGACTTTGTCAATCTGATCGTTACTCAGACGAATCTGCACTCCCAACAGTTTGTCGTTGCAAACCCAGGCTCATTCTTCGCTAGGCCTGGTGGTTGGTTCCCAGTGGATGCAGCCAAAATGAGGACATTTTGGGGCCTTGTGCTGCATATGGGCCTGGTCAAGAAACCCAGTGTCCAGCAATATTGGAGTGGGGACGTCCTTTACCAGACCCCGCTCTACAGTATGGCCATGGCACATACCCGGTTTGAGGCCATACAGAAACGATTGCATTATGCTGATAATGTGGCATGTCCCCCCCCCTCCCCCCCCCAAATTGATCCAGAGTTTGACCGCCTATATAAAATCAGAAAATCAGGCCGGTCATCAATCACTTCGGGCGCCAAATTTTGGGAGGCCTATGTCCTTGGAAGGGAAGTCACTATTGATGAGTCTCTCATCAGCTTTAAGGGGAGACTCAGCTTCCGGCAATACATCCCTACCAAGCGGGAGTGGTATGGCGTGAAGATGTATACACTTTGCGAGAGTACCTCAAGGTTTATGGTGTATGAGGGATGAGATTCCCGTATTGAACCCCCAGAATGTCCCACCACTCTGGGTGTTAGCGGGAAAATCGTTTGGGGCCTTTTGCACCCATTGCTAGATAAAGATTACCACCTTTACGTGGATAACTTTTATACTAGTATCCCTCTCTTCACATCCCTCTCCACCAGATCCACGTCCGCTTGTGGGACAGTCCGGAAGAATCAAAGAGGCCTTCCTTCCTATCTCCTGCAGACTCCTATCCCCCGGGGTGAGTCCCGTGCCTTTTCCCATGAAAACCTGTTGCTGGTCAGGTATAAGGACAAGAGGGATGTGCTTATGCTCACCACACTTCATGGGAAGGGCAGCACCCCTGTCCCTGTGCGAGGTAAAGTGGGACCGGTCCTCAAGCTCGATTGTATTCTGGACTGCAATCGGTATATGGGGGGAGTTGATCTTTCTGATCAAGTCCTCAAGCCATACATGGCCATGCGGAAAACGAAGGCATGGTACAAAATAAGTTGTGGTCTACATGGTACAGGTTGCCAAGTACAACTGTTTTGTACTGTCCCAGTACGCTGGCAACACAGGGACATACCTGGAGTTTCAAGAGGAAGTTCTAAAGACCCTCATCTTTGATGATCGCCAAAGAGCGGGTCAGGGCACCTCTGGAACTGTGGGCCCCGGATCGTCCCCGGCCAACACTTTCCAGGTGAGGTCCCCCACACTGGAAAGATGAGACGATCCAAGAAAATATGCAGAGTGTGTCGCAAGAGGGGGATTCGTAAGGACACCACCACTCAGTGCGACACTTGCCCCGGTCATCCGGGCTTCTGCATTAAGGATTGCTTCAGGGAGTATCACACTTCCATGGAGTACTAAATTTTTAATCCTTTCACCTGATTTTCATTCCCCGGAATTCGACTCCAATGTTCCAGTCCAGAGTACATTGTCTTCCAAATTTTGAAACCAAAACATGGGTCATGGGACACAGAGTCACCAGCATTGGAGGTTTGCAGTTGCCTCAAATGCGCAACGCTCTCTCCCCACCTGAGCGGGTTGTGCATTTGAGGTAACAGAATAGGGACGGCCACACACATCCCTAGGAGGTGTACTGTTTGTAGTATTCTCACATGTGGGTGTTCCTTTCTTGTATTTTCCTCTGAATGTATGTAACTGTTAGGTCCGTAACAAACCTCCGCCTCAAATTTCTCCAATTACCCCTTGTGAAAATTTTAAAAATTGGGTAACCCCTGCATTTTAGTGTAAAAAAATCAAATTTTTCAATTTACGGCCCACTGTTCAAAAAACCTGTGAGGTATAAGTAATCACTGTACCCCTTGTTACCTTCCTTGAGGGGTGTAGTTTCAAAATTGTGGTCACTTGCCGGGGTTTTATTTTAGATTTTACATTAGAACCTCAACCATTGCAGTGCAAAGCACCACTTTAGTCCTCAAATCTCATCGGTGCTGTCTCACTCCTAAGCCCTGTTTTGTACCCGCATAGAGCTTTACCGCCATATATGGGGTATATTCTCATTCTGGAGAAATTGGGCTACAAATTTTGTGGAGCTTTTTTCTCTTACTGCTTGTGAAACAAACAAAAAAATTTGGTTAATACCAGCAATTTAGTATTAAAAATCACATTTTTCACTTTTCAGGCCCACTGTTCAAAAAACCTGTGAGGTGTAAGTACTCACTATAACCCTTGTTATGTTCCTGGAGGGGTGTAGTTTCCAAAATAGTATGCCATGTGGTTTTTTTTTTTTGTTTTTTTTTGCTGTTCTGGCACCATGGGGGCTTCCTAAATGCAACATGGCCCTCAAAGACCATGACAGCAAAATTTGTTTTAAAAAATCCCACAGTTGCCCTCTCCCTCTTGAGTCATGTTGTGAGCCCGCAGAGCACTTCATGTCAACATTTAAGATATTTCCATACTCGAGAGAAAATTGGGCTACAAATTTTTTTTCCACCTAATACCACTTTTAAAAATGAAAAAAAATGGGGCTACAAGAACATGTTTGTGTAAAAAATGCAGATTTTGATTTTTCTCCTCCACATTGCTGCTATTCTTGTGAAACACCTAAAGGGTTAACAAACTTTCTTTATGTCATTTTGAATACTTTGAGGGGTGTAGTTTCTATAATGGGGTCATTTATGTGGAATTTCTCACAGAAAGGCCCCTTAAATCCACTTCAAACATAACTGGTCCCTGAAAACTTCAGATTTAGAAATTTTCATGATTTTTTTTTTTTTTAATTGCTGCTATACTTTGAAGCCCTCTGGTGTCTTCAAAAAGTAAAAACATGTCAACTTTATGATGCCAACATAAAGTAGACATATTGTATTTGTGAATCAATATAAAATGTATTTTGAATATCTATTTTCCTTACAAGCAGAGAGTTTCAAATTTAGAAAATGCTAAATTTTCCAAATTTTCATGAATTTTTATGATTTTTCACCAAGAAAGGATGCAAATAACGACAAAAATTTACCACTATGTTAAAGTAGAATATGTTACAAAAAAGCATTCTCGGAATCAGAATAATCGGTAAAAAGCATACCAGAGTTATTAATGCAACAACTGACAGTGGTCAGAATTGCAAAAAAGGGCTGAGTCCTTAAGGGGTTAATATAAAAATTGTGCCATCAGGTGACCAGTTACAATTAGAAACCTGGTTGCCAGAACCTCTTGTATCGGAGATGGACAAGTGTGGAGCATTTTCTATTGTCCAAAAAATAAACCATTTAACCCTTTACTGACACAGCCTTGTCTTGGCCCTTAAGGGTTTATGTGGTGTTACACGTGCCCAGGCTGACGGCATTAATTCAGAGTAACCAGACTTACCTCCAGCTGCTCCCCTGGTGCCTCCGGTATTCTGCTCCCTCCTCCGTTGCAGTCCTCTTCCTTGTAGATGGGGTCAACACGTCAGACTGCCAATCAGCCAATCACTTGCCCAGGTGGGACATTTCTGTGGAGGTGTAGGCAAGGGACCCTCTGGCCATCATCACAGTTATTACAGACCCCCGATCATACTGTGGTGGTCCCGATTAGCCCCCTCAACCACACCTGCACCAGATAATTTGCCCGTTAGATATTGTATTGCAGGATCTAATGGGTTACCACCGGGCATTGGCAAGATCATCACTGCCATTAGAGGTCAGTCCTGCCTGATTATTGCAGCCATTTCTGACTATGAGGCAAGGGCCGCTCCCGCGCTCACTTCTAAGATGGTTGATGTGACATGATGTAAATATTCCTCATTTCGTGTTAAACTATTTCCCCACATGACAGGAAAGGGTTGAAATTCACTTTCATATTTTTGTCCCTAAGAATAAAATTGTGAAAATGTTCTTCTTAGCTACATCCCATATAACAGAGATCCATCTGGTTCACCCATAGTGGAGGTGATGATCTGTGGACGGCTCAGCCCCAGGCGCCATCATACAAGGTCACTTCAGCCCCTTGTCACCTCTTCCCACCATAATGATAGGAGGTGAATTTCCAGACATTTTATCTCTATAGCTCATTCCTGTTTATTATTCTTTTATTGTAGAAAAAAGAAGATCTGGATATTAAAGTGATTTTAAAATCACTGGTAAGAAAAAGTTTCTTTTGTTAAAAATAAAGATTAAACACAATATATTCTACAATGATAACGATTCCGATTCCAAATGGTTTTAGTAGAAAAGTTTTATGATATAAAAGTTTTCACCATTGATAAGTGGCCCCAGATTGTCCCCAGACATGACCAATAGACAAGACTGTGAGCATTGAGGAGCCGGATGAGCCTACACCGAGGCCGTCCAGTGTGAGGCTCCATCATGTAGGGGCACAGTACGGCTGATACTACGTGATAACAGGGATAGAATGGAGCGGCCGTCACCTCTACATGACATCAGGGTGTCTGACAGGAGAACAGGCTGATGGTTACCAGTAGAGGTCACAATGGATTCAGCCCTATAGGTCACATTATCTGATCACATGAAATAGAAGAAACAATCTTTATATTTTACTGTCATTACCTGATCCCATCAATAGCGACAGAAACCTCAGAACACTCAGACCATGTGACCAGAAGAATAAAAATCAAAACTAATGGTCGACTTTTTTTCTCTATTTTTATTAGCATGATGTCGGCTGTGAGATAGAGGACGATCCATCGGTAAGAGTCTTCAGTCCATAACATAAATATCTATAGAAATTATTATATAAAAGAGTCTTAGATATGATCATCCTCCATCTTATCGATGCGCTCCATCACATCACATATATCAGATTATTGTACAGAATATTAGAATTATTATACATCCTCTATATCCTCAACCACATTGGACAGAGAACATAGATTCTTCCAATGGGGGGCAGGGATTTAAGCAGTGCTGAACAGGATCGGCAGAAAGACATAGAGATAAGAACGGACTTCTTTATTTGGATAATGCGATGTGTTTCGTTGCTTGTAACAAAGCTTCCTCAGGCCTGTCCTGGTCCTGTAATCCCCCCCATATCATTATTATCCTGGTCCAGTAGTCCCCCCCCCATACCATTATTATCTTGGTCCTGTAATCCCCCCATATTATTATCTTTGTCGCCTCCTCTGCCCCCTCTCCAGTTCAGTCATGTCCTATACACAGGGGCCCTAAACTGTACACAATCCTCCATATGTGGTCTGACTAATGATTTATACAGAGGTAACTATGTCCTTGTCCTGAGCCTCTATCCCTCTCTATACATCACATGACTTTGTTATCCTTGGCAGCCGCTGCCTGGCACTGATCACTAAAGTAGAGTTTACTGTCCACCAGTCCCCAAAGTCTTTTTCGGTAGAAGTTTTACCCAATGTCTTATTATTCAGCTCATCATTGTACATTTCATTTTTATGGCCCAAGTCCATCACCTTACATTTATCCACATTAAACATTATTTTCCATGTCTGTGCCCCGCGCTAGAGATGAGCGAATGGAACTTGACGAACCCGAATTCGTTAAGAAAATTCGATTCGCAACAAATACGAATATCGCCGCGATTCTATCGCACGAATCGCTTCATTAAACTCCATTTTACAGCGTTCCAGGCAATTGTAGAGCTAAGATGGTGGATCCACATGTGAGTACATGGAGCAGGGGATTATGGGAGGGCGGGAAACAGCGGCGGGAATGAAGGTAGGCGGGCTGACCCTGAATCACATGTGAGATGCAGCCTATCAGTGTTCACTGACCCCTGTGATGTCAGAGCCCCTATATAATCGGTGGCCATCTTGCCTCTCTTCATTTCATCTATGCAGTCAGATGGAGAGGACGGGACTGTGTGTGTGTGAATAGCTCATACCACAGCGTTACACTGCAACTGCTAGTCACATCAGCATTAGGGAAAGGCAGGAGTGCAGAGTGCTGTGCTGTTACTCTGAGAAGGATCATTGATTGCTAAACCTCCTATTCACGTTATTGAGCATTGCAGCAGAGAGGGGCAGATAGCTGTCAGCTGCCTCATACAGATCTCCAAGCTGCCTCAACTTTATCAACCATCTTATCGCCTCATTTTTCAGCTCTATTGAGTTTTTTTTTTGCTCCACAAATCTTCTGCTGCTCAGAATTGTGTGACAGAGTCAATTTAGGGTTTAATCCCTGGATTTTTTTTGTGGTGCTGCACTGTTGGGTCCTGCTGCTGTTCAGAAATAAGTCATATTAGTGTGGACTTTAGTGCCTTTTTACCATTTTTCACCTGTTACTTTGTCTCTGTGCTAAATGCAGTGTTATACCACACGTTATATACCTGCCAGTGTATTAAAGAAAAAAAAGGTTTTCCTGCGTAAAAATACGCTTAACAGTGCGCTCATCATTGCAAAGGGCGTACATACAACCAAGTAGTGTACTATTTAGTACCTGTATTTCTGTCTCGGTGCTAAATTCCGTGCTATTCCACACATTAGTATACACTGGCTGGTGTATACAACAAAAAAATAGTTTTTTTCTGCGTATAAATACACTTAACAGTGCGTTCATCAGTGCAAAGGGCATACATACAACAAAGGATTGTACTATTTAGTAACTGTTATTCTGCCTAGGGCCTATATACTTTGAAAGGATAGCCGTAAGTAATCGCCTGCTGCTGTTCTATACCCTCATAAACGCACTAAGTATGTCAGGCAGGGAAGTGCCAGGACGTGCACAGAGAAGTGGCAGAGGCCTACATACGTCAGGCAGAGTTGGCAGCAGACTTGGGGCGAGTGGCAGCAGGAGTCGCAGCAATAGGCCTGAGCTCCCGTTAACACCCAGCGGTCGTGTCATCGACCCATCTCTCCTCGTCAATTGGTTTGCACACTCATCCACATCATCACAAGCGACATCTCACAACCCCAGTCAAGAGTCGGTGGGTTCCTCAGACACAACCCTCAGTTGGCATGGCCCGGGAGCAGTCTCTGTAATCCCATTGCCTTTGTCCTATGCTGTTCCCTCTCCCAAAGAAGTATCTCATGCTTTGGGTTCAGCTCCACTATTTAGCGAGGACGATGTAATAGAGGACAGTCAGCATCTAATGGGCTGCCAAGAATGTGAGGAGACATGCAAGGCGGGCAAGTATTGATGCGGAGAGTGACGTGGGAGGCGGTGTCTCATTTGTTCAGGATCCTGAGGCAGACACTGTTGTGGAACACGAGGAGGACATCAGTGACGTGCACACATCTTTTGATGATGATGAAGCCGATCGCATTAGGGAGACGGGTGCAGAAGCCGGGGCTTCATCATCATCAGGAGAAGAGATTTGCTCTTTGTCCATGAGGCAGCAAGGCGGTAGCACGGTTGGCAATCAACGTGGTGGTGGCAGTAGTGGAAATTCAGGAGCCAAACGTGCCATGGGGAGACCACCTGCTTCGCGGCAAGCTACCATTCAGGGAGGTAGTGGAACAGGGGTTCCTGGAGATGGCGCCAATAGCAGTGAAATAGTGCGGACTGTGGGTGGGAAAATCAGCTACTGTGCGTTGTGGTTGTTCTTCATAAAGAATCCAGAGGACCTTAGCGTAGTCACATGCAAAATCTGTCGGCAGATAGTGAAGCGTGGCCAGGGTCCCAATGTCGGCACCACGGCACTGTGTCAACTCATGATTCGCCACCATAAAGCGGCCTGGGATAACCGTGGCTCCGAGGTAGTGGTCCAGCCAGCCACATCACCCAGTGGCCATCCGCTCTCTCCGTCATCCAGCCAAGGCTCCACCAACTCAGCCAAAGGGAGCATTGTGTCAAACCCTCCTTCTTGCGCTCCTGCTTCCTCCGCTCGTAGTCAGCCATTCCGCCAACAATCGATCGGCGAAGCCATGTCCAAGTGACAACAGTATGCGCCCACTCATCCAACGGCGCAGAAGTTGAATGTGCTCCTGTCCAAGTTGCTGGTGTTGCAGTCCCTCCCTTTCCAACTGGTGGACTCTGCAGCTTTCAGGGAATTGATGGCTTGTGCCGAGCCGAGGTGGAGAGTCCCAAGCCGTAATTTCTTTGCGAAGAAGGCAGTACCAGCCCTGCATAAGTTTGTACAAGAGAAGGTGGGCCAGTCCTTGAGCCTGTCGGTGTGTTCAAAAGTGCACGGCAGCGCCGACGTGTGGAGCCGTAACTACGGGCAGGGACAATACATGTCTTTTACGGCCCACTGGGTAAATGTTGTTCCTGCACAGCCACAGCAGCAACTTGGACAGGTCACACCGCTTCCTCCTCCACGCTCTTGCTCCCAGGCAGTTGGTCCTTTTACATTGTGCGCCTCCTCCTCCTCCCCCGTGTCCTCGGCCTCCACTGCACATCCAAATCTTGGTGGCCTTTCATCGTACCACGTGTGTAGGGCACAGCGGTGTCAAGCCGTCCTTCACATGGTTTGCCTTGGCGAACGGAGTCACACAGGGGAGGAACTGCTGAAGTTCATTAGGGAAGAAATCCGAGTATGGCTTACTCCACGAAATCTGGAAATGGGAACCATGGTGACCGACAATGGGAAGAACATTGTGGCCGCGCTGCGACAAGGAAGTGTGAACCATTCGCCCTGCATGGCACACGTGTTGAATCTGGTTGTCAAGAAGTTCATCAAGTCTTCACCCCATTTGCAAGACGTCCTGACAATGGCAAGGAAACTGTGCATGCACTTCAGCCACTCGTACACTGCCAAGCACACCTTCCTTGAGCTGCAGCGTCAGAACGGTATCCCACAACAAAGTCTCATTTGTGACGTTGCCACATGTTGGAATTCCACCCTCCATATGTTGGACAGACTATACGAACAAAGAAAAGCCATCACGGATTTTTTGATGATACAAGCAGATAGGAGTACTCCCCTGTGTAACTTCAATGTGAATGAGTGGCAGCTCATAAGTGACACCTGCCGTTGCTGAGGCCCTTTGAGGAAGCCACATTTTTTGTTAGTCGCTCGAATTACGCCATGAACGACGTAATTCCACTCCTACATTTACTCCAAAAAATGATTGAAAACATGGCTGGTCACGGCAATGGAGATGTTGCGCCTACATCAGAAGGCTACATGAGTCCTGTGGGGGATGAACTGGAGGAGGATGATGAGGGGCAGAGCGGAGCAAAGTTTACGGTGGATGAGATGACCGGTGTTTCTGGTCATTGGACAAGAGAGGAGGAGCAGGAGCATCCAGAGGAGCTGGAGGGTTATTACAATGGAGGCGAGACAGAGGACTCAGACACACCGTGGCAGTATGCAGTGGAGATAGAGGCAGGTAGTCCCAGCGAGTCACTGTCACAAATGGCACGATGCATGCTGAGTTGTTTGCGTAGTGACCCCCGAATTGTCAAAATTCGTCAGCGCGATGACTTCTGGATCTCCTCCTTATTAGACCCTCACTATCGGCCCAGAATGGGGGCCTTTTTTACACCCACTGAGAGGGAGGACAAACTGACCTACTTCAGGGAGCTTCTACGTAGTCGGTTGGCCGATGGATCGGCCACATGGTCCATCCACTTGCAGGTCTGACTCGGGGGGCCCTCTGCGCTCACCTTCCACTGCCACGGCTGCTGGGGAGGGGAGTGGTGGCAGGAGCAGTACCGGCTCAATCAGCAGCAGCCTGAGTCTACAGTCGCTGATGAGTAGCTTCCTTCAGCCGCATAGTGAAGCTACTCATCAGCAGCAGGTGGACATGGAGCAGGACCTGAACCAGCAGGTGGTGGCTTACCTTGACATGACCCTGCCAACAACCGTTAAAGATCCGCTGGACTTCTGGGCAGCCAAACTCGATTTGCCCTGGAAAAGCTGTCCTGCCCGGCCAGTAGTGTGCCATCAGAGCGGGTGTTTAGTGCGGCCGGGGCCATAGTCACCCCAAGGCGAACTCGTCTGTCCACTAAAAATGTGACGAGACTGACGTTTGACAAGATGAATCAGGGATGGATCAGCCAGGATTTCCAGCCACCAATGACAGATGGGTCTGAGTAGATTGACCATGTTCCTACAACAAAATTTTCTCTATTGTGGTTGGTTATAAAACCCTCTGGGGCAGACCTGGGCATTGTACAGCCCGCTTGACACATACGGCCCTTTGATTGGCTATGACTGGCCCGCGCTGATTGGGGAACAACTATGCTGCCTACTCTGGGTGACATATATGCTGCCTACTATGGGGGACAAGTATGCTCCTAATCTGGGGGACATCTATGCTGCCTAATCTGGGTGACATCTATGCTGCCTACTCTGGGGGACAAGTATGCTCCTAATCTGGGGGACATCTATGCTGCCTAATCTGGGGGACATTTATGCTGCCTACTCTGGGGGACAACTATGCTCCTAATCTGGGGGACATCTATGCTGCCTAATCTGGGTGACATCTATGCTGCCTAATCTGGGAGACAACTATGCTCCTAATCTGGGGGACATCTATGCTGCCTAATCTGTGGGAAAACTATGCTCCTAATCTGGGGGACATCTATGCTGCCTAATCTGGGTGACATCTATGCTGCCTAATCTGGGGGACAACTATGCTCCTAATCTGGGGGACATCTATGCTGCCTAATCTGGGTGACATCTATGCTACCCACTCTGGGGGACAAGTATGCTCCTAATCTGGGTGACATCTATGCTGCCTAATCTGGGGGACAACTATGCTCCTAATCTGGGGGACATATATGCTGCCTACTCTGGGGGACAAGTATGCTCCTAATCTGGGTGACATCTATGCTGCCTAATCTGGGGGACAACTATGCTCCTAATCTGGGGGACATCTATGCTGCCTAATCTGGGTTACATCTATGCTGCCTAATCTGGGTTACATCTATGCTGCCTACTCTGGGGGACAAGTATGCTCCTAATCTTGGTGACATCTATGCTGCCTAATCTGGGGGACAACTATGCTCCTAATCTGGGTGACATCTATGCTGCCTAATCTGGGGGACAACTATGGTCCTTATCTGGGTGACATCTATGCTGCCTAATCTGGGGGACAACTATGCTCCTAATATGGGGAAAACTGAAGCTTTTGGCCTATAATTTTTTGAAGTTTAGCAGTAGCTAAATACATGCTTAATGCAAATGTCAACATTGATCTTTAAATGTAAGGGGTTATGAAACCCTCTTGGGTACTGCGAATGACTGCTCCAGACTCATTCTGTGTCTTTCACAAACTACTTGCCTCCCTGGTGCCTCAGGCCTTGGGCCTATAATTTTTTTAAGTTTAGCAGTAGCTAAATACATTTAAAGATCAATGTTTACATTTGCATTAAGCATGTAAGGGGTTATGAAAACCTCTTGGGTACTGCAAATGCATGCTCCAGACTCATTCTGTGTCTTTCAGGAACTACTTGCCTCCCTGGTGCCTCTAGCCTTGGGGCTTAAATTTTTGGATGTTTAGCAGTAGCTAAATACATGCTTAATGCAAATTTCAACAATGATCGTTAAATTCTTGGCGCTCTGCCAGGGCCTTCTCCTACCCCATCCGAGGACCTCACTAACCAACTGACTAACTAATCCAATCGCTTATAGCGACGGGCGGTGTGTATCACGAACTGGTTTCAGCGTGCAACACGCACCTGTCCTTGAAAGATAGAGACACGCTAATCCGTTCAGTGGAGCGTTAGTGCGGCCCCGGAAATCTGAGGGCATAACACACCTGGTATTGCTCGATCTCGCAAGGTAAGGGGTTATTAAAGCCTCTTGGGTACTGCTGAGGCCTACTCCTGACTGCTCCTGGTGCAATGTATGGGGTAATTAAATACTCTTGGGTAGTGTTATTGGTAAATTTACTGGTAATTTTATCAGTAATAAAATTGAATTTTGCAGAATGCTAATTGTTACACAACGGAACGCTTGTTGCGTGTGATTTTTTAATGAAAAAAATAAATAAATACATGGAGAGGGATTAACTCTGCTTAATCATTTTTGGCGATTAGAATCCTTTTGCCATCTGATTTTTTGGAGACAGATGCACTAACACACATGTAATAATTTTTTTAACCAAATTTCAAACATTGTGTGGTTTATTATTTTTGAGAAGAATGTCTTTTGGTGGTCCACCGTCCTGCATTATAGAGTCTTCTGAACTGCTGTATATGCACTTGTTTTTTTTTAAAAAAAAAGGTATTTTTTCCAACAATTTCGACAAAATTTTGCGTTTTTTTGGGGTGGATTGTGAAGCCCGGGTAATGGGTGTGTAGTGTGTACTCGTGCATCAGTCAACTCCAGTCTGTGTCCGTTAGGCAATATATGGATTACTGATGCAGCAGAGGTGGGGCCTTGGTCTTGGAATTTCGATTATTTAGAATGTCTTTGGGTGGTCCACCGTCCTGCATTATAGAGTCTTGTATAGGTATTTCTTTAAAAAATGTCTAAAATGTTGTTGTTTTTTCGAGGGGATTGTGAAGCCCGGGTGTGTACTGGTGCATCAGCCAACTCCAGGCTGTGTCATGCAGGCAATATATGGGTTCCTGATGCCGCAGAGGTAGGGCCTGGGTCTAGGAATTTCAAATTTTTGGATAGCGGGTGCTACCAATGAGAAAACTTTGACAAAAATTTCATATATTGTGTTGGTTTTTTTGGGGGGGGGATTGTGAAGCCCTGGTGTGTACTCTTGCATTAGCCAACTCTAGGCTGTGTCATGCAGGCAATATATGGGTTACTGATGCCACAGGGGTGGGGCCTGGTTCTGGAAATTTCAAATTTTTGGATAGCGGGTGCTACCAATGAGAAATCTTTGAAAAAATGTCTCTTTGTGTTGATTTTGGAGGAGGGATTGTGAAGCCCTGGTGTGTACTCTTGCATTAGCCAACTCCAGGTTGTGTCCTTCAGGCAATATATGGGTTCCTGATGCCGCAGAGGTGGGGCCTGGGTCTGGAAATTTCAAATTTTTGGATAGCGGGTGCTACCAATGAGAAATCTTTGACTAAAATTTCATATATTGATTTTGGGGGGGGGGGGGGGTTGTGAAGCCATGGTGTGTAGTGTACTAGTGAATCAGCCAACTCCACTGTTACGCCGAGCGCTCCGGGTCCCCGCTCCTCCCCGGAGAGCTCACAGCGTTCTCCTGTTCGCAGCGCCCCGGTCAGACCCGCTGACCGGGTGCGCTGCGATAATGTCCCTAGCCGGGATGCGATTCGCGATGCGGGACGCGCCCGCTCACGGTGCGCATCCCGTCCCGCTTACCAGACTCGCTCTCCGTCTGTGCTGCCCCGGCGTGCGCGGCCCGCTCCCTAGGGCACGCGCGTGCCGGGTCTTTGCGATTTAAAGGGCCGGTGCGCCACTGATTGGCGCATGGGTTTTATTAGTGTCTTCACCAGTGCACTTCCCTATATTACCTCACTTCCCCTGCACTTCCTTGCCGGATCTTGTTGCCATTGTGCCAGTGAAAGCGTTCCTTGTGTGTTCCAAGCCTGTGTTCCAGACCTCTTGCCGTTGCCCCTGACTACGATCCTTGCTGCCTGCCCTGACCTTCTGCTACGTCCGAGCTTGCTCTTGTCTAATCCCTTGTACCGCGCCTATCTCAGCCGTCAGAGAGGTTGAGCCGTTGCCGGTGGAGACGACCTGGTTGCTACCGCCGCTGCAAGTCCATCCCGCTTTGCGGCGGGCTCTGGTGAAAACCAGTAGCAACTTAGAACCGGTCCACCGACACGGTCCACGCCAATCCCTCTCTGACACAGAGGATCCACCTCCAGCCTGCCCAATCCTGACATCCACGCTGTGCCATTCAGCCACTAATGGTCTCCTCTTGCTGCCAACATGTCCACGCTATGCCATTCAGCCACTATATGGTCTCCTGACACTGATGCCACTACCAGGCTCTGTCATTGTGCTGCTGTGCGGCAGTGATTCTAAGAGCGATGCCGGTAATCTGCATGTTATTCTGAATAACAGTATTATTTCACTACCCCGGCACACTCCATATGCGTTTTAGGACACAGTAAAGTGTTCTATACCCCTATAGAGGCTGTATGTAGGCTAGAAATAGCCTTTTTTAACATCGATTCGCCGCGAATAAATTCGGATCGAAACAAACTTTTCGGGAAAATTTGGCGAATTGGCCGAAGCGGCCGAATCGAAATTTTGAAAAGTTCGCTCATCTCTACCCGGCGCCTCCAGCTTCCCTCTGTAATATTATGTTATCCTCCTTTGTGATAATCACCCTGCCCAGTTTAGTGTCATCTGCAAATATAATATTCTCCTCTGAAATCCCTCTACAAGGTCATTTATATACATATTGAAAAGGGGACCCAGTACTGCCCCCTGTGGTCCCCACTAGTAACTGTCACCCAACCAGAGTAACTTCCATGGACCCCCACCCTCTGTTTCCTGTCACTGAGCCAGTTGCTGACCTATTTACATATGTCCTCCCCCAGTCCCAGCTCCTCATTTATGTACTAACCTTTTATCACAGTATCAAATGCTTTAGAAAAGTCCAGATATATAATATCCACAGCTTCACCCCGATCCAATCTATACCTGACCTCCTCATAGATGATCAGATTAGTCTGACCGATCCCTCATACACGGCTTCACCCCGATCCAATCTATACCTGTCCTCCTCATAGATAATCAGATTAGTCTGACCGGTCCCTCATACACGGCCTCACCCCGATCCAATCTATACCTGACCTCCTCATAGATGATCAGATTAGTCTGACCGATCCCTCATACACGGCCTCATCCTGATCCAATCTATACCTGACCTCCTCATAGATGATCAGATTAGTCTGACCGATCCCTCATACACGGCCTCATCCTGATCCAATCTATACCTGACCTCCTCATAGATGATCAGATTAGTCTGACCGATCCCTCATACACAGTCTCACCCCGATCCAATCTATATCTGACCTCCTCATAGATGATCAGATTAGTCTGACCGATCCCACATGAACCTTTGTTGTTGCTGTGTCAGAGGGTTTATTTTATTAAGATATTTGAGAATAGGGTCTCTCAGAAAACCCTCAAAAATGTTACCTACAACAAATGTTAAACTTACAGGCCTGTTGTTCCCAGGATCCATTTTGACCCCCTGACCCCTGAATTTACTATCATTACCTGATCCCATCAATAGCGACAGAAACCTCAGAACACTCAGACCATGTGACCAGAAGAATATAAACTTATCAAAACTAATGGTCGACTTTTCCATCTGTTTTTATTAGAAAGATGGCGGCTGTCTGTGGGATAACGTGGCGGGAACTGACGATGCATTGGTAAGAGTCTTCAGTCCATAAACATGAAATATCTATAAAAATGATTATATAAAAGAGTCTTAGATATGATCATCCTCCATCTTATCGATGCGCTCCATCACTATATCAGATTATTGTACAGAATATTAGAATTATTATACATCCTCTATATCCTCAACCACATTGGACAGAGTACATAGATACTTCCAATGGGGGGCAGAAATTTAAGCAGTGCTGAACAGGATCGGCAGAAAGACATAGAGATAAGAACGGACTTCTTTATTTGGATAATGCTCGTAACGCAGCTTCCTCAGGCCTGTCCTGGTCCAGTAATCCCCCCCATATCATTATTATCCTGGTCCAGTAATCCCCCCCATATCATTATTATCCTGGTCCAGTAGTCCCCCCCATACCATTATTATCTTGGTCCTGTAATCCCCCCATATTATTATCTTTGTCGCCTCCTCTGCCCCCTCTCCAGTTCAGTCATGTCCTATACACAGGGGCCCTAAACTGTACACAATCCTCCATATGTGGTCTGACTAATGATTTATACAGAGGTAACTATGTCCTTGTCCTGAGCCTCTATCCCTCTCTATACATCACATGACTTTGTTATCCTTGGCAGTCGCTGCCTGGCACTGATCACTAAAGTAGAGTTTACTGTCCACCAGTCCCCAAAGTCTTTTTCAGTAGAAGTTTGACCTAATGTCTTATTATTCAGTTCATCATTGTACATTTCATTTTTATGGCCCAAGTCCATCACCTTACATTTATCCACATTAAACGTCATTTGCCATGTCTGTATCCCGCGCCTCCAGCTTCCCCAGATCCCTCTGTAATATTATGTTATCCTCCTCTGTGATAATCACCCTACCCAGTTTAGTGTCATCTGCAAATAAAATATTCTCCTCTGAAATCCCTCTACAGCAGTGGTTCTTAACCTTGTTGGAGGTCCTGAACCCCACCAGTTTCATATGCACATTCACTGAACCCTTCTTAATTGGAAAAATAAAATGTGATTTTTTCAAATTCAAAGGTATATATTTACCTTGGCAAGTGCCACTCTCATGTCATTTTTGCAACAATGGCAGTGTTCCCCCACATAAGGCAGGCAGAGTTCCCCCACATTAGGCAGGCAGAGTTCCCCCACATTAGGCAGGCAGTGTTCCCCCACATTAGGCAGACAGAGTTCCCCCACATTAGGCAGGCAGTGTTCCCCCACATTAGGCAGGCAGTGTTTCCCCACATTAGGCAGGCAGTGTTCCCCCACATTAGGCAGGCAGTGTTCCCCCACATTAGGCAGGCAGTGTTCCCCCACATTAGGCAGGCAGTGTTCCCCCACATTAGGCAGAGTTCCCCTACATTAGGTTGGCAGTGTTCCCCCACATTAGGCAGACAGAGTTCCCCCACATTAGGCAGACAGAGTTCCCCTACATTAGGCAGACAGAGTTCCCCCACATTAGGCAGACAGAGTTCCCCTACATTAGGCAGGCAGTGTTCCTCCCACATTAGGCCGACAGAGTTCCCCCACATTAGGCAGACAGTGTTCCCCCACATTAGGCAGGCAGTGTTCCCCCACATTAGGCAGGCAGTGTTCCCCCACATTAGGCAGGCAGTGTTCCCCCACATTAGGCAGGCAGTGTTCCCCCACATTAGGCAGAGTTCCCCCACATTAGGTTGGCAGTGTTCCCCCACATTAGGCAGGCAGTGTTCCCCCACATTAGGCAGGCAGTGTTCCCCCACATTAGGCAGAGTTCCCCCACATTAGGTTGGCAGTGTTCCCCCACATTAGGCAGACAGAGTTCCCCCACATTAGGCAGACAGAGTTCCCCTACATTAGGCAGACAGAGTTCCCCCACATTAGGCAGACAGAGTTCCCCCACATTAGGCAGGCAGTGTTCCCCCACATTAGGCAGGCAGTGTTCCCCCACATTATGTAGGCCAGTGGTCTTCAACCTGCAGACCTCCAGATGTTGCAAAACTACAACTGCCAGCATGCCCGGACAGCCAACGGCTGTCCGGGCATGCTGGGAGTTGTAGTTTTGAAACATCTGGAGGTCCACAGGTTGAAGACCACTAATGTAGGCAGTGTTCCCCCACAGACATACAGCCTCCAGCCATATACAGTGTATGCCTGTGTACTGCCCCACTTCAGTGCTCCAACCACCGCTCCGGCTATAGCAGTAGGTCTTGGGACTAGTGGTCGGAGCACCGAAGATGACGTGGCGCTGGTCACTTACCAAGCTGGCCAGCGCGCGCCTTCCTCCTTATCTATCCTCTGGTCCTCGGCGCCTTCGTTTCTATGTTTTTAAACTTAACGCGGGGCCGCAGGGAGTTAATAGTGATGGGGGAAATTGCCCCGCCGCTACACGACGGGCAAACACCGGTTCAGCTCGGGGCCCCAAGCAATTGCTTGCTTTGCCTGTCCTGTTGCGACCTCCCCCGCTGAACCCCGGGACTGACTCACCGAACCCCTGGGGTTCGATTGAACCCAGGTTAAGAATCACTGGTCTACAAGGTAATTTATATACATATTGAAAAAGGGACCCAGTACTGCCCCCTGTGGTCCCCACTAGTAACTGTCACCCAACCAGAGTAAGTTCCATTGATACTCACCCTCTGCTTCCTGTCACTGACCGGTTATAACCTATTTACATATGTCCTCCCCCAGTCCCAGCTCCTCATTTATGTACTAACCTTTTATCACAGTATCAAATGCTTTAGAAAACTCCAGATGTATAATATCCACCGCTTCACCCCGATCCAATCTATACCTGACCTCCTCATAGATGATCAGATTAGTCTGACCAATCCCTCATACACGGCCTCACCCCGATCCAATCTATACCTGACCTCCTCATAGATGATCAGATTAGTCTGACCGATCCCTCATACACCTCACCCCCCCCCCCAATCTATACCTGACCTCCTCATAGATGATCAGATTAGTCTGACCGATCCCTCATACACCTCACCCCCCCCCCCAATCTATACCTGACCTCCTCATAGATGATCAGATTAGTCTGACCGATCCCTCATACACCTCACCCCCCCCCCCAATCTATACCTGACCTCCTCATAGATGATCAGATTAGTCTGACCGATCCCTCATACACCTCACCCCCCCCCAATCTATACCTGACCTCCTCATAGATGATCAGATTAGTCTGACCGATCCCTCATACACCTCACCCCCCCCCCAATCTATACCTGACCTCCTCATAGATGATCAGATTAGTCTGACCGATCCCTCATACACCTCACCCCCCCCCCCAATCTATACCTGACCTCCTCATAGATGATCAGATTAGTCTGACCGATCCCTCATACACCTCACCCCCCCCCAATCTATACCTGACCTCCTCATAGATGATCAGATTAGTCTGACCGATCCCTCATACACCTCACCCCCCCCCCCAATCTATACCTGACCTCCTCATAGATGATCAGATTAGTCTGACCGATCCCTCATACACCTCACCCCCCCCCCCAATCTATACCTGACCTCCTCATAGATGATCAGATTAGTCTGACCGATCCCTCATACACCTCACCCCCCCCCCAATCTATACCTGACCCCCTCATAGATGATCAGATTAGTCTGACCGATCCCTCATACACCTCATCCCCCCCAATCTATACCTGACCTCCTCATAGATGATCAGATTAGTCTGACTGATCCCTCATACACCTCACCCCCCCCCAATCTATACCTGACCTCCTCATAGATGATCAGATTAGTCTGACCGATCCCTCATACACGGCCTCACCCCGATCCAATCTATACCTGACCTCCTCATAGATGATCAGATTAGTCGGACTGATCCCTCATACACGGCCTCACCCCGATCCAATCTATACCTGACCTCCTCATAGATGATCAGATTAGTCTGACCGATCCCTCATATACACCTCAACCCCCCCCAATCTATACCTGACCTCCTCATAGATGATCAGATTAGTCTGACCAATCCCTCATACACCTCATCCCCCCCCCAATCTATACCTGACCTCCTCATAGATGATCAGATTAGTCTGACCGATCCCTCATACACATCTCATCCCCCCCCCAATCTATACCTGACCTCCTCATAGATGATCAGATTAGTCTGACCGATCCCTCATACACGGCCTCATCCCCCCCCAATCTATACCTGACCTCCTCATAGATGATCAGATTAGTCTGACCGATCCCTCATATACACCTCAACCCCCCCCAATCTATACCTGACCTCCTCATAGATGATCAGATTAGTCTGACCGATCCCTCATACACGGCCTCACCCTGATCCAATCTATACCTGACCTCCTCATAGATGATCAGATTAGTCTGACCAATCCCTCATACACCTCATCCCCCCCCCCAATCTATACCTGACCTCCTCATAGATGATCAGATTAGTCTGACCGATCCCTCATACACATCTCATCCCCCCCCCCAATCTATACCTGACCTCCTCATAGATGATCAGATTAGTCTGACCGATCCCTCATATACACCTCAACCCCCCCCAATCTATACCTGACCTCCTCATAGATGATCAGATTAGTCTGACTGATCCCTCATACACAGCCTCACCCCGATCCAATCTATACCTGATCTCCTCATAGATGATCAGATTAGTCTGACCGATCCCTCATATACACCTCAACCCCCCCCAATCTATACCTGACCTCCTCATAGATGATCAGATTAGTCTGACCGATCCCTCATACACGGCCTCACCCTGATCCAATCTATACCTGACCTCCTCATAGATGATCAGATTAGTCTGACCGATCCCTCATACACCTCACCCCCCCCCCCAATCTATACCTGACCTCCTCATAGATGATCAGATTAGTCTGACCGATCCCTCATACACGGCCTCACCCCGATCCAATCTATACCTGACCTCCTCATAGATGATCAGATTAGTCTGACCGATCCCTCATACACCTCACCCCCCCCCCAATCTATACCTGACCTCCTCATAGATGATCAGATTAGTCTGACCGATCCCTCATACACGGCCTCACCCCGATCCAATCTATACCTGACCTCCTCATAGATTATCAGATTAGTCTGACTGATCCCTCATACACACCTCATCCCCCCCCAATCTATACCTGACCTCCTCATAGATGATCAGATTAGTCTGACTGATCCCTCATACACATCTCATCCCCCCCCCAATCTATACCTGACCTCCTCATAGATGATCAGATTAGTCTGACCGATCCCTCATACACCTCATCCCCCCCAATCTATACCTGACCTCCTCATAGATGATCAGATTAGTCTGACCAATCCCTCATACACGGCCTCACCCCGATCCAATCTATACCTGACTTCCTCATAGATGATCAGATTAGTCTGACCGATCCCTCATGCACCTCACCCCCCCCCCAATCTATACCTGACTTCCTCATAGATGATCAGATTATTCTGACCGATCCCTCATACACACCTCCTCCCCCCCAATCCATACCTGACCTCCTCATAGATGATCAGATTAGTCTGACTGATCCCTCATACACGGCCTCACCCTGATCCAATCTATACCTGACCTCCTCATAGATGATCAGATTAGTCTGACTGATCCCTCATACACGGCCTCACCCTGATCCAATCTATACCTGACCTCCTCATAGATGATCAGATTAGTCTGACCGATCCCTCATACACGGCCTCATCCTGATCCAATCTATACCTGACCTCCTCATAGATGATCAGATTAGTCTGACTGATCCCTCATACACGGCCTCACCCCGATCCAATCTATACCTGACCTCCTCATAGATAATCAGATTAGTCTGACCGATCCCTCATACACGGCCTCACCCCCCCCCCCCCCAATCTATACCTGACCTCCTCATAGATGATCAGATTAGTCTGACCGATCCCTCATACACACCTCATCCCCCCCCCCAATCTATACCTGACCTCCTCATAGATGATCAGATTAGTCTGACCGATCCCTCATACACGGCCTCACCCCCCCCCAATCTATACCTGACCTCCTCATAGATGATCAGATTATTCTGACCGATCCCTCATACACACCTCCTCCCCCCCAATCTATACCTGACCTCCTCATAGATGATCAGATTAGTCTGACTGATCCCTCATACACGGCCTCACCCCGATCCAATCTATACCTGACCTCCTCATAGATAATCAGATTAGTCTGACCGATCCCTCATACACGGCCTCACCCTGATCCAATCTATACCTGACCTCCTCATAGATAATCAGATTAGTCTGACCGATCCCTCATACACATCTCATCCCCCCCAATCTATACCTGACCTCCTCATAGATGATCAGATTAGTCTGACCGATCCCTCATACACGGCCTCACCCTGATCCAATCTATACCTGTCCTCCTCATAGATGATCAGATTATTCTGACCGATCCCTCATACACACCTCCTCCCCCCCAATCTATACCTGACCTCCTCATAGATGATCAGATTAGTCTGACTGATCCCTCATACACGGCCTCACCCCGATCCAATCTATACCTGACCTCCTCATAGATGATCAGATTAGTCTGACCGATCCCTCATACACGGCCTCACCCCCCCCCCCCAATCTATACCTGACCTCCTCTTAGATGATCAGATTAGTCTGACCGATCCCTCATACACACCTCATCCCCCCCAATCTATACCTGATCTCCTCATAGATGATCAGATTAGTCTGACCGATCCCTCATACACACCTCATCCCCCCCCAATCTATACCTGATCTCCTCATAGATGATCAGATTAGTCTGACTGATCCCTCATACACACCTCATCCCCCCCCCCAATCTATACCTGACCTCCTCATAGATGATCAGATTAGTCTGACCGATCCCTCATACACACCTCACCCCCCCCAATCTATACCTGACCTCCTCATAGATGATCAGATTAGTCTGACTGATCCCTCATACACAGCCTCACCCCGATCCAATCTATACCTGATCTCCTCATAGATGATCAGATTAGTCTGACCGATCCCTCATACACCTCATCCCCCCCCAATCTATACCTGACCTCCTCATAGATGATCAGATTAGTCTGACTGATCCCTCATACACGGCCTCACCCCGATCCAATCTATACCTGATCTCCTCATAGATGATTAGATTAGTCTGACCAATCCCTCATACACCTCATCCCCCCCCAATCTATACCTGACCTCCTCATAGATGATCAGATTAGTCTGACCGATCCCTCATACACCTCATCCCCCCCCCCAATCTATACCTGACCTCCTCATAGATGATCAGATTAGTCTGACCGATCCCTCATACACCTCATCCCCCCCCAATCTATACCTGACCTCCTCATAGATGATCAGATTAGTCTGACTGATCCCTCGTACACGGCCTCACCCCCCCCCCCAATCTATACCTGACCTCCTCATAGATGATCAGATTAGTCTGACCGATCCCTCATACACATCTCATCCCCCCCAATCTATACCTGACCTCCTCATAGATGATCAGATTAGTCTGACCGATCCCTCATACACGGCCTCACCCCGATCCAATCTATACCTGACCTCCTCATAGATGATCAGATTAGTCTGACCGATCCCACATACACATCTCATCCCCCCCCAATCTATACCTGACCTCCTCATAGATGATCAGATTAGTCTGACCGATCCCTCATACACCTCACCCCGATCCAATCTATACCTGACCTCCTCATAGATGATCAGATTAGTCTGACCGATCCCACATACACATCTCATCCCCCCCCAATCTATACCTGACCTCCTCATAGATGATCAGATTAGTCTGACCGATCCCTCATACACGGCCTCATCCTGATCCAATCTATACCTGACCTCCTCATAGATGATCAGATTAGTCTGACTGATCCCTCATACACCTCACCCCGATCCAATCTATACCTGACCTCCTCATAGATGATCAGATTAGTCGGACTGATCCCTCATACACGGCCTCACCCTGATCCAATCTATACCTGACCTCCTCATAGATGATCAGATTAGTCTGACTGATCCCTCATACACCTCTCCCCGATCCAATCTATATCTGACCTCCTCATAGATGATCAGATTAGTCTGACTGATCCCTCATACACGGCCTCCCCCCGATCCAATCTATACCTGACCTCCTCATAGATGATCAGATTAGTCTGACTGATCCCTCATACACCTCACCCCGATCCAATCTATACCTGACCTCCTCATAGATGATCAGATTAGTCTGACTGATCCCTCATACACATCTCATCCCCCCCAATCTATACTTGACCTCCTCATAGATGATCAGATTAGTCTGACTAATCCCTCATACACCTCACCCCCCCCCCAATCTATACTTGACCTTCTCATAGATGATCAGATTAGTCTGACCGATCCCTCATACACACCTCATCCCCCCCCCCAATCTATACTTGACCTCCTCATAGATGATCAGATTAGTCTGACTAATCCCTCATACACCTCATCCCCCCCCCCCAATCTATACTTGACCTCCTCATAGATGATCAGATTAGTCTGACCGATCCCACATGAACCTATGTTGTTTCTGTGTCAGAAGGTTCATTTTATTAAGATATTTCAGAATAGCGTCTCTCAGAAAACCCTCAAAAATGTTAAACTTACAGGCCTGTAGTTCCCAGGATCCATTTTGACCCCTTTTTGAATATTGGTGCCACGTTTGCTGAGCACCAGTCCTGTAGAACAATCCCTGTTATTAGAGAATCTTTAATTATAAGGAATATGGGTCTGTCTAGCACAGTAATTAAAGGGGTACTCCGGTGGAAAACAGATTTTTTTTAAATTAACTGGTGCCACAAAGTTAAGTATATTTGTAAATTACTTTTATTTAAAAATCTTAATCCTTTCAGTACTTATCAGCTGCTGTATACTAAAGAAGAAGTTATTTCTTTCTGGAAATCTTTTCAGTCTGACCACAGTGCTCTCTGCTGAAACCTCTGTCCAAGTCAGGAACTGTCCAGAGCAGGAGAGGTTTGCTATGGGGATTTGCTCCTGCTCTGGACAGTTCCTGACATCGACAGAGGTGTCAGCTGAGAGCACTGTGGTCAGACTGAAAAGATTTCCAGAAAGAAATAAAATTCATGTAGAGCATAGAGCAGCTGATAAGTACTGGATGGATTAAGATTTTTAAATAGAAGTAATTTACAAATCTATTTAACTTTCTGGCACCAGTTGATTTAAAAAAAATGTTTTCCACCAGAGTACCCCTTTAATTCCTACAAACCCTAAGATGCATGTCATCTGGGCCCAGTGATTTGTGTATTTCATCTTATCATTTATCATATACCTAACTGTGTTAATTAGCTAAATTGGTTTTCTCCTATTTCTAACACATTTACTCCCCTAGGGTTTATGTTGTTCACAAGATATCAAAAGGCATGCTGGGCGCTGTAGTTATGCAACAGCTTGAGGCCCTTTTTTTCAAGCAAAAAGTGTTCCTCCAGCTATTGCATAATTACAACTCCCATCATACGCAGACAGCCGAAGGGCATACTGGGAATAGGAGTTATACAACAGCTGGAGGCACACCAATACAACTCCCAGCATGCACAGACAGCCAAAGGACATGCTGAAAGTTGTAGTCGAGTGCCTCCAGCTGTTGCATGACTTGTCCTTTGGCTGTGCATGCTGGGAGCTGTAATAATTCAACAGCAGGAGGCACACAGGCCTCACCTCCTCCTGCTGCCGCTGCGGTTCACTACAGTTGCAGATCCTGCCACCCCCTCCAGATCACACCGCTGCCTCTGGAGCCCAGATCCCGCACCACTGACCCCAAAGCCGCCACTGAGAGGAGGCCCGCATCGCTCACCGGAACCTAGCAGGAGCTGTGGTTGGCCCTTCTCGGCCGACCAATAACAGCGATCGTGGGGTGGCACCAGTGCCATCTCACTCCTGCTGGGCAAGGGTGATGGTGCTGTCTTGGACAGCACCAATCAATCTTATTTTCCGGGTCACAAGTGACCCGAATGGCCCGGAAAAGCCATGATTCACAACAATTGCAAAAAAGGGGGGGTCTCAGGATATGACAGCAGCCATCCTGGCCCAATCACCGCTTCAGGAGACATGGTGATCCAGGAATGCAGCGCCATAAAAGTATCACGTCGTCTAAAGGGTTAATGCCAGACATCAGTCCGATCAGCCATGCTCTGCATTAACCCTGGGTCCCGACTGGGAATGGTCGGGACCCATGGGGTTTGAAGCGTTCCCTGCTTGTGAGAACACATTAAACCCTGTTAACGGGACCAGGGCGCACAGGTACGGCCTGAGTCCTTAAGGAGTTAAGGAAGAATAGAGAGAGTTATGGATGGTCACATCTATAACAGTGCCACCAGTATCCACTACCATCCATAGACCATAACTAAAAAAATTAAAAAAATACTTTTAAATAGGTGGTTTTGTATTAATATAAAAATTGCGCCATCAGGTGACCAGTAACAAATAGAAACCTGGTTGTGAGAATCTCTTGTATCGGAGATGGACAAGTGTGGAGCATTTTCTATTGGCCAAAAAAGAAACCATTTAAGCCTTTACTGACACAGCCTTGTCTTGGCTATTAAGGGTTTATGTGGTGGTACACGTGCCCAGGCTAACGGCATTATATCACAATAACCAGACTTACCTCCAGCTGCTCCCCCGATGCCTCCGGTATCCTGCTCCGTCCTCCGTTACAGTCCTCTTCCTTGTAGCTGGGGTCAACACGTCAGACGGCCAATCAGCAGTTGCACAGGTGGGACATTGCTGTGGAGGTGTCCACAAGGGACCCTCTGGCCGTCATCGCTAGAGATGAGCGAATCAAAGCAGACGAACCTGAGTTCATTACGAATTTCATGATTTATTCGATTGGCAATGAATGCGAATATCGGCGCGATTCTATTGCGCGAATCGCTTCATTAAACTCCATTTAACAGCGTTCCAGGCTCTGGGACACCTAAAATGGCAGATTCATATGTCAGTACATGGGGCAGGGGATGCTGAGGAGGCGGGTAAGGGAGGTAAGTGTGATGACCCTGAATCACATGCGGGATGCAGCCTATCAGCATTCATTGACCCCTGTGATGTCACAGCCCTATATAATCGGCAGCCATCTTGCGGCTGCTCATTTCATGCCCCATACACTGCAGAGATAGGACAGACTGCGTGTCTGTGTGTGTTACATAGAGATGCTGAATTGATCATACCGCAGCATTCCACTGCCAACTGCTAGTCACATCAGCGTTGTGGACAGAGAGCAGTGCAGTGCTTTACTTGTTGTCACTGAGAAGGATTTTGACGCCATTAACCTCCCAGTCACTTCATTCAGCATTTCATCAGAGGGGCAGATAGCTGTTCATTGCCTCATACATATCAACAAGCTGCCTGAACTTCATGAACCTTATCACAGGAGGCAGGAAAGATTTTTCAGCGCAAATCTGTGTATTTTTCCCACAAGAAATCATCTGCTGCTTATACTAGTCTGTAGACGGTATAAAAACCAGTTCACACCATTGTTAATACTCTGTGACAGAGTTTAATTTTGGGTTTAATACACATTTTTCTTTTTTTGTGTGGTGCACTGTTGTGTCTTGCTGCTGTGCAAAAATATGTTTTTTCAGCGGACTGTAATGCATTTTTCTGCATATATATATTTATACATGCATACCACATGCCTACATCAAAGCCGTCTACTATTTTGTATCTGTAACAAGTCTAGATACAGGGAAAGTGCTGGCAAAAGTAATAACTGGCTTGTGTTTTACAAAAATACAGAGTTTTCTGGCGTATTGTAGCGCATTTTTCTGCCCTTATCAGTGCATACCGCATACGTACATCCAAGTAGTGTACCATTTGGTACCTGTTAATCTGTCAAGGGCCTATATACTGTGAAAGTCCAAGCAAAAGTAATCACCTGCTGCTTTTCTAGACAAATACTGTTTAAAGAGTAGTGAAGTGTATTGTAATACCCTCATAAACGCACTAAGTATGTCAGGCAGAGAAGTGCCAGGACGTGCACAGAGGAGTGGAAGAGGCCTACATACGTCAGGCAGAGTTGGCAGCAGACTTGGGGCGAGTGGCAGCAGGAGTCGCAGCGAGAGGCCTGAGCTCCCGTTATCAACCAGCGGTCGTGTCTCCACAAGCAACCCATCTGCCGTTACCGATTGGTTGACACGCTCATCCACATCATCACAAGTGACATCTGACACCCCCAGTCAACAGTCGGTGGGTTCCTCAGACACAACCCTCAGTTGGTATGGCCCGGGAGCAGTCCCTGTCCTCCCATTGCCTTTGTCCTATGCTGTTCCCTCTCCTAAAGGGAATCTCATGCTTTGGGTTCAGCTCCACTATTTACTGAGGACGATCTAATAGAGGACAGTCAGCAGCTACTGGACAGCCAAGAAGGGGAAGAGACATGCACCGTTTGCTCCGCTAGGAGGCCAAGTAGTGATGAGGTTCAGGGTCCTGAAGCAGACACTGTTGGGGAACCTGAGGAGGACATCAGTGACAAGCAGACACTTGTTGATGATGATGAAGCCGATCGCAATTGGGAGCCATGTGCAGAACTGGTTTCATCATCATCAGGAGAAGAGAGTTGCAGGTTGCCCATGAAACAGCAGCTGGGCCAGCAAGGCGGTAGCACGGTTGGCAGTCCGCGTGGTGGCAGTAGTGGAAATTCAGGAGCCAAATGTGCCCGGGGGAGATCACTTGCTTCGCGGCAGCCTACCTTTCTGGGAGGTAATGGAACAGGGGTTCCTGCAGATGGCGCCAGTAGCAGTCAATTAGTGCGGACTGTAGGTGGGAAAATCAGCTACTCAGAGGTGTGGAAGTTTTTCATCAGGCATCCGGAGGAGGTTCACGTAGCCACATTCAAGATATGTCGGCAGAAGGTAAAGCGTGGCCAGGGTCCCAATGTCGGCACCACGGCCCTGCGTCAACACATGCTTCGCCACCATAAAGCGGCCTTGGAGAACCGGGGCTCCGAGGTAGTGATCCAGCCTGCTGCATCACCCAGTGGCCATCCGCTCCCTCCTTCATCCAGCCAAGGCTCCACCACCTCAGCCGAAGGGAGCTGTGTGTCAAACCCTCCTTCTGTCGCTCCTGCTTCTCCCGCTTTTAGTCAGCCATTCTGCCAACAATCCATCGGTGAAGCCATGTCCAAGAGACAATTGTATGCGACCACTCATCCAACGGCGCAGAAGTTGAATGTGCTCCTGTCCATGTTGCTGGTGTTGCAGTCCCTCCCTTTTCAAGTGGTGGACTCTGCACCTTTCAGAGAATTGATGGCTTGTGCCGAGCCGAGGTGGAGAGTACAAAGTCGTCATTTCTTTGCGAAGAAGGCAGTACGGTACCAGCCCTTCACAATTTTGTTAAAGAGAAGGTGGGCCAGTCCTTGAGCCTGTCGGTGTGTACCAAAGTGCACGGCAGGGCCAACGTCTGGAGCTGTTACTATGGTCAGGGACAATACATGTCCATTATGGCTCACTGGGTGAATGTGGTTCCTGCACAGCCACAACCCCAACTTGGACAGGTCACGTCGCTTCCTCCTCCACTCTGTTAGCCCGTTGGTCCTGTGACAGTGTGCGACTCCGCCTCCTCATCCTCCACCGTGTCCTCAGCCTCCACTGCCCGGACAAGTCTTAGTGGCCCTTCAGCATACCATGTGTGCAGGGCACGGCGGTGTCACGCTGTTCTTCACATAGTTTTCCTTGGCGAAAAGTGTTGGAAACAATGGATGGTCAGTGCAATGGAGACGTTACACCTACATCTCAAGGCCACATGGGCCCTGTGGGGGCTTTTTAGATTTGTCCCTTTGTACCCACATGCCGGGGTACTGGACACTAAAACTTGGGAGTTAAAAGTTAAATTTCAAAATCATTAATTTAAATGTCAAAATCTTAAATTTAAATTAAAAAAATCATACATTTCAATGGTTTCCTCATGCTTCAGCCAACTCCAGGCTGTGTCATTCAGGTAATATATGGTTTACTGATACCGCTGCTGGGTCTGGGAATACATTTTTTTGTTATGGTAGGTAGCACCAGTCATCCAAAATCTTCATTTTAAATTTCCAAAATTCTTGTGTTTTTTCTTTGGGATTGTGAAGTCCTGGGGTCTCCTCATGCTTCAGCCAACTCCAGGCTGTGTCATTCAGGCAATATATGGTTTACTGATACTGCTGCTGGGCCTGGGTCTTGGAATAAAAATTTGTCTTATGGTAGGTAGCACCAGATATCCAAAATCTTCGGTTTAAATTTCTGAATTCATCTTTTTCTTAGGGATTGTGAAGGCCTAGTGTCTACTCATGCTGCTGCCAACTCCTGGCTGTGCCATTTAGCCACTATATGGTCTCCTCATGCTGCCAACACCTCCACGCTGTGTCATTCAGCCACTATATGGTCTCCTCATGCTTCAGCCACTTTCAGGCTGTACCATTCAGACACTATATGGGCTCCTTATGCTTTCCCCACCTCCAGGCTGTGTCATTCCTCCAATATATCGTTTTCTGATGCTGCTGGGACTGGGATATTAGCTCAATATATGTTATGGTAGCACTAGCTAACATAAATGCTTAATTGAGATTTCAACATTGATCTTTCAATGTAAGGGGTTAAGAAACCCTCGGGTGTACTGCTGATGCCTGTGCCGGAAGGCTCCTGTGTCTTTCAGGAACTACTTGGCTTACTGATGCTTCTGGGCTTGGGTCTTAAATTTTTGATGGTAGCACTAGCTAACATGCATCTTCAATAGAGCTTTAAACTTTCACCTTTTAATGTTAGGGGTTTTGAACCCCTCTTGTGTGCTGCTTCCTGCTCCACTCTGTGTGTTTCAGGAACTACTTGGCTTACTGTTGCTGCTGGGCCTGGGCCAAAAAACGTTTTGATGGTAGCACTAGCTGACATACATCTTCAATAGAGATTTCAACATTCATCTTTTAATCTTAGGGGTTGTAATTTTTTCAAGACTGAGGCCCTTTGGCACTCGACGTCATATGACCTGTGGAATTATCACAAGAATCCAATGAAACATGTTGGAGCAATAGCAATGAACCATAATTGATTAAATGAAACATTCGTACTTTCATAATCAAGGGGGCACTGAGGGGCAGGGGTTGGAACAGGTGGTATCTCGCCTGGCGGAGGGCCGCCAGGTCGATGATCGGCAGAATGGGTAATGTAAAAATTTAATTTTCACATCAAATTACATTACAGTGGGGATCAAAAGTTTGGGCACCCCAGGTAAAAATTTGTATTAATGTGCATAAAGAAGCCAAGGAAAGATGGAAAAATCTCCAAAAGGCATCAAATTAGACATTTTTATAATATGTCAACAAAAGTTAGATTTTATTTCCATCATTTACACTTTCAAAATAACAGAAAACAAAAAAATGGCATCTGCAAAAGTTTGGGCACCCTGCAGAATTTATAGCATGCACTTCCCCCTTTGCAAAGCTGAGACCTGCCAGTGTCATGGATTGTTCTCAATCATCATCTAGGAAGACCAGGTGATGTCAATCTCAGAAGGTTTTAAATGCGCAGACTCATCTGACCTTGCCCCAACAATCAGCACCATGGGTTCTTCTAAGCAGTTGTCTAGAAATCTGAAACTGAGGCATTGGCAAGATCATCGCTGCCATTAGAGGTCAGTCCTGCCTGATTATTGCAGCCATTTCTGATTATGAGGCAAGGGCAGATCCTGGACTCACTTCTAAGATGGTTGATGTGACATGATGTAAATATTCCTCATTTCGCATTAACGTATTTCCCCACATGACAGGAAAGGGTTGAAATTCGCTTTCATATTTTTTGTCCCTAAGAATAAAAAAATAGGAAAATGTTCTTCTTAGCTACATCCCATATAACAGAGATCCATCTGGTTCACCCATAGTGGGGGTGATGATCTGATGGACGGCTCAGCCCCAGGCGCCATCATACAAGGTCACTTCAGCCCCTTGTCATCTCTTCCCACCATAATGATAGGAGGTGAATTTCCAGACATTTTATCTCTATAGATCATTCCTGTTTATTGTTCTTTTATTGTAGAAAGAAAAAAATCAAGATGATAAACAAACTATAGAAACAATGGTAAGAAAAAGTTTCTTCTTTTGTTAAAAATAAAGAATAAACACAATATATTCTACAATGATAACGATTCCGATTCCAAATGGTTTTAGTGGAAAAGTCCACTGTTCTGGCTCCATAGGGGCTTTGTAAACGCACATGGCCTTCAATTCCAGCTAAATTCTCTCTTCAAATACCAAATTTTGCTCCTCCTCAGGGGAGCCCTGTAGTGCGCCCGCAGAGCACTTTACCTCCACATAAGGGGTATTTCCATACCCTAAATAAATTGTGTTCAAATTTTTTTAAGGCTTTTTTTTATTCTTTTTGAGGCTACAATTTGGTGTAGCCTCCAATTTTTTTTTTTCATAAGGGGTAAAAGGAGAAAAAGCCCCCAAAATCCATAACACAATTTCTCCCGAGGACAAAAATTCCCCATATGTGGCACTAAACTATTGCCTTGAAATACAAAAGGGCACCATGCACATTTGAGGCCTATATGAGGGATTTGCATAACCTACAGTAGAGTTTCCCAAACAGTGTGCCTCCAGCTGTTGCAAAACTACAAATCCCAGCATTCCTGAACAGTCAATGGCTGTCCGTGTATGCTGGGAGTTGCTGTTTTGCAACAGCTGGAGGCTCTGTTTAGGAAACAGTGTCATACAAGGCATTTTTATTTGGGGGTGGGGGGAGCGTGGAGTAATTATGTAAGTGTAGCTGTATATGTAGTGTTTTACACTTTATTTTGTGTCAGTGTAGTGTAGTGTAGTATAGTGTAGGTGTTTTTTTTACAGTAAGTACACACGGTCGGGTTTACAACAAGTTTGAGCCACGGCGGATTTTCCACAACTCAAACTCTGTGCGGGAAACTTACTGTAGACCCACCAAGTGCTCTAGTTGTTTAACTACAACTCCCAGCATGTACGGACAGCCAAAGGGCATGCTGGGAGTTGTAGTTATTCAACAGCTGGAGGTACATAACTATAACCCCCAGCATGCCCTTTGGCTGTCCGTGCATGCTAGGAGTTGTAGTTATGCAACAGCTGGAGGCCCACTTTTTGATAGAAAAGAAGGGCCTCTAGCGATTGCCTAACTACAACGCCCAGCATGCCTTTTGACTGTCCGTGCATGCTTGGAGTTGTAGTTATGCAACAGTTGAAGGCTCTGAAAGTTATAGTTGTGTGCCTCCAGCTGTTGCATAACTAAAATGCCCAGCATGCCTTTTGATTGTCCGTGCATGCTGGGAGTTGTAGTTATGCAACAGTTGGAGGCCCTTATTTTTTTCAAGCAAAAAGTGTTCCTCCAGCTGTTGCATAACTACAAGTCCCATCATGCGCGGACAGCCAAAGGGCATAATGAAAGCTGTAGTCATGTGCCTCCAGCTGTTGCATGACTACAACTCCCAGCATGCCTTTTCGCTGTTCATGCTGGGAGTTGTAATAATTCAACGGCTGGAGGCACACAGGCCTCACCTCCTGCTGCTGCCGCCGCCAATCACTACACTTGCAAATCCTGCCGCCCCCTCCGGATCCCGCCACTGCCTCTGGAGCCTGGATGCCGCAGCCGCCTCTGACCCTGAAGCCTCCACTGAGATGATTTACCTCAACTCAGCCCAAAAGGACTGAGCAAAAAGTCCACTTTTTATCCCTCACTTTGATAAAACTTAACTTTTATTTATAAGTGATTAAACAATAATGTGAATAAACCGAGCTATAGGTGATTTAACATTGTTCCCTAACCTCTGAAGACGTCACTCTGGTGGCGAAACATGTTAGGAGGGACAGTGTGAGAGTATTTTAAATATCAGCATAGCACCCATAATCAGCACATTCTGCAGATGTGCTGAGTAGATCCTACATTTCCAGTTGGTCCCTAGGGACAACAAGTTACATTAACACATGTGGTGCTAAAAATGCTGTTTTTTTTTAAATCACCTATAGCTCTGTTTATTCACATTATTGTTTAATCACTTATAAATAAAAGTTAAGTTTTATCAAAGTGAGGGATAAAAAGTGGACTTTTTGCTCAGTCCTTTTGGGCTGAGTTGAGGTAAATAAATAAACTTGAACAAAGTAGAACAAAAAAGAGAAGTCGGCGACTCACCGGAGTTGATTTTCAAGCAGTTTCTTCTTTATTAATACTCACATACATGGGGAGAGAAAGACGTACAGGGGGTACAGCTGTCTGGCAACGGGACCGTTTCACATGTTTCACATGCTTCGTCTGGCCTGAGCTGAATAACTAACACGTGACTATAAATACAGGTAAGGACCTCCTATTAACCTATTACCTGCTGACACGTGGTCAGTGACGGACAAGATGGGTGGTAACTAAAATAGTACTGGTCCATCTATAGAAGTTAAAATCATGTAATACAAGACTGTATAGAAAAATACCTTTAAAAACAAGGAGCTAAATCGACTCGGTCATTCAGACCCAAAGGGCCGGTTGCTTCCGTTTTTAAAATCCAATAGGTTTCTCTCTGAAGTAAATACTTATCACGTGACATACCTGGTCTATGTTCCACTCTTTCTATTCCCGCAAAGGATATGGCCTCTGGATTCGCTCCGTGCGCTTCCAACAAAAATAAACCAGAAAATCGCAATGAAAACGCAACCTCAACTCCACAAAATGAACGTAACCCACGCCAAGCCGAGGTCCCTTTAGGAAGGAACACACAAGGAGGAGCAGAAGGAAGATTACCAAGAGATCAGAGAAAGAGAAAGATACCCCCCTGGAACCACCAAAATTTATATCTAATGTAATAAATCTTACTAAAGAAGAATTCCCAGACGAGGTTATATCTCTGCTATCAAGAGGTTTGAACTTTGGACTAACGGAAAGTTTCGACGCAGTGCAATTCGAAATAGATCTAGCTAAATCCCTGAGAGACATTCATTTACATAAGTATTTTGTGAACAAAAAACCATATGAGCATTAAATATGTGAAGGTGACTTACCCGCATGTATAGGTGATCTGGGTTTCTTTCCAGGCGAATGTAGTGATTTGGAAAGAGAATGCATAGTTTTTTTAGCATCAGACTTTGCCGATGTAGAATTAAAGAATACAGTAGAAATACAAAATTTTACGAAAGGTGAAAAGTCTAACTTTAACCCTCCCATTCAACCAGGTGGCCACCTTGATTTATTTAAAAATGCAGTGTTGAAAGATGTAAAATCTATAATTTACCAGAATAAGCACCCAAATTTGACACCTAAGGAAACTCAAGCTCTCAGAGAGTTAAAATCAAGGGATGATCTAGTTATTATAAGAGCTGATAAAGGGGGGAGTGTAGTCCTTATGTACAAGGAAATGTATAACAAAGAAGCCGAAAGGCAATTAAAGGATACTTCTACATACACCCCCCTCAAGAAAGATCGCACATTTAAAATACTTAATGACTTAAAATCTTTCCTTCACAGAAAAATAACAGAAGGTATATTATCTAAGAGAAATGCGGAGAAACTGATTCCAGACATGCCCAAATCACCATCATGGTATCATCTCCCCAAAGTACATAAGGGACAGAGCCCCCCCCGGGCAGACCTATAGTCTCGGGGGTGGGCTCCGTCACCGAACATTTATCCCACTATACTGACTGGTTATTATGTCCTCTATTAACAGCTATACCAGCTTACATAAAGGACAACCAGCACTTACTTCAGTTAGTGGGTGACTTAAAATGGGAGACAGGATGGTTATTATGTTCAATTGACGTCGTAAGTTTATATACCCGCATCCCCCATGAAGCGGGGGTGCGGGCAGTACGACATTTTTTGGAAAGCACTGACAAAACAGCTGAGTATATTAACTTCGTCTGCTAATCTCTATATTTTATTCTGACGAACAGCACGTTTAAATATGAGGAGGATTGGTACAGACAGGACACCGGGACCCCGATGGGGACACCGGTGTCCTGTACGTACGCCAATATCTTCCTAGCGATGCTAGAAAATAGTTATGTTTATTCTAGTAAAAATCCCTTTATTCAATACATCCAGTCATATTCCAGATTCGTGGATGACATCTTGATAATCTGGTCAGGGACAGAGTCCCAATTCCAGGAATGTGTCACATATCTAAATAACATTAATGATATGAATATGTCTTTTACGTCTCAAGTTGGGGGAGAATCAATAGAATTTCTGGACGTTCGCTTGTTAGTAACAGAAAATAAAATAACAAGCCAAGGTTACCGAAAAAGTGTAGCCAAAAACACAATACTACACTACGAAAGCTCGCACCCTGAATGTGTTAAAAAGGGAATCCCTTATGGACAATTTGTCCGGCTCAAAAGAAATAACACATCAGAAAATATGTATAGAGTTCAAGCAGATGAATTACAAATAAGATTAAAAGAAAGGAAATATCCCGATACAATGTGAATAACAGCTAGAAAAAGAGCAGACAATTTAAAAAGAGAGTCTAAGAATAAAAGAAAGAAAAAAGAGGATGATAAGAGGTTTATATTTACATTCAAAAATTCACCAGTGAATAAAGTGATCGAGCAAGTGATCAGGAGAAATTGGTTTATAATAGAAGGCGATGAGGACCTGAGAAATGAAGCAAAAAGGAAACCACTAATAGCATATAAAAAAAATAAAACACTGGGAGATGCTTTGAAAAATCACACAAAGAAATCTAAAACTACAAAAGGATCTTGGTTTAATGATATTGTTCCTGTAGGTAACTATCAATGCAAAAGTTGTAATTTTTGTAAACTGAATAATGGTCTAAAAACTATGCGCATAGGACCCGTAACACATACTGTAACTACCCTCATTACTTGCCGCACAAAATATGTAGTGTATGTAATATTTTGCCCGTGCGGCTTTTTCTATGTGGGAAAAACTATCAGACCTTTATTTAATCGCATACGCGAACATATTTATTCTTTACGTACCCGAAAGGGTGCGCCGCGTCTGATTAACCACATTGTGGAAGCGCACGGAGCGAATCCAGAGGCCATATCCTTTGCGGGAATAGAAAGAGTGGAACATAGACCAGGTATGTCACGTGATAAGTATTTGCTTCAGAGAGAAACCTATTGGATTTTAAAAACGGAAGCAACCGGCCCTTTGGGTCTGAATGACCGAGTCGATTTAGCTCCTTGTTTTTAAAGGTATTTTTCTATACAGTCTTGTATTACATGATTTTAACTTCTATAGATGGACCAGTACTATTTTAGCTACCGCCCATCTTGTCCGTCACTGACCACGTGTCAGCAGGTGATAGGTTAATAGGAGGTCCTTACCTGTATTTATAGTCACGTGTTAGTTATTCAGCTCAGGCCAGACGAAGCATGTGAAACATGTGAAACGGTCCCGTTGCCAGACAGCTGTACCCCCTGTACGTCTTTCTCTCCCCATGTATGTGAGTATTAATAAAGAAGAAACTGCTTGAAAATCAACTCCGGTGAGTCGCCGACTTCTCTTTTTTGTTCTACTGTTACAAGACTATTGCTTAGTGTCAAGTCAGAGCACCACCAAGGTTTCACAGAAGCAGCCCACCCAGTTATCCCTTTTTCCACTAGTCCCACTTAAACGTCACAGACTGAGCAGTGCCGATCTCTCTTGCCTACTTTACCTGTGTAAATAAATAAACATATCTTTAGTCCACCCCTCACTAGGGTCATTGATCCTTGTGATCTATAATTTTGAGTTAGCCACTGAGATGAGGCCCGCATCGCTCACCCGACCCTAGCAGGATGCTTTCTTGGCCGACCAATCACATCGATCGTGGGGTGGCACCAGTGCCATCTCACTCCTGCTGGGCAAGGATGATTGGTGCTGTCTTGGATGACTTGGTGGGAACTGACGATACATTGGTAAGAGTCTTCAGTCCATAAACATGAAATATCTATAGAAATGATTATATAAAAGAGTCTTAGATATGATCATCCTCCATCTTATCGATGCGCTCCATCACTATATCAGATTATTGTACAGAATATTAGAATTATTATACATCCTCTATATCCTCAATCACATTGGAGACTATGTAACAACCAAAGAATAATGCGGACGATCCCCTTATAGATCCCGTCTATTCGTTTCCACAAGATTCCTGCTCGTAGGGGTGAGGGAAGAGTTCTCAGCGCTCCGTGTATGAGTAACATTAGATTCTAGGATCAGGATTCTTCCCAGAGAAGTCAGTGGAGTTCATAGACCTCCAGGAGGGAGTATGAAAATCTTTATGGATTGTTTTAATTTGTTATAAAAAAATATATATTTTTGTCTATCTATGTACCTACCTATCTTTTTATATATCTGATTGGAGTATATACTGTCATCTATAACATAACATCTTCCAGGAAAATCTGACTGAAGATGTTGGTGAAGCTCTCGCTCCAGCAGTGAAGGACGTTGTGAGGACTCTAAGGCTAGGTTTCCACTTGTTTTTTGTTTGTTTTTTTATTCATATTTCCCGCAGAGAGCTGTGATTGGACAGATGGTTCCAGCCACTCACAACTTTCTGTGGGAAATATGAATATGTGTATATATACTTCAGTGCAGGGGACCATAGAAGAGCGGCCGCCACATCTACACATTATACAGGAGGATCACAGTGGGTGTCAGGAGTGACATGGGCGATCTGTCTATTAATGCAGGTACTACAGCTCCCAGCAGGGAGCAGAGTGTGCTCCATGTTGGGAGTAGTAGTACCTGCAGTTCAAGACAGATCACAGCGGGTATCACTCCTGACACCCAATGGGATCGTCCTATCTATAGCAGAGATGTGGAGCGGCTTTCTCCTGCACTCCGTGATATGAATAGAACATCACTCATTCATATTTCCGGCAGAGAGCTGTGATTGGCTGCAACCATCCGGCCAATCACCACTCTGGGTGGGAAATATGAATGAGTAGTTTTCTATTCACATCACTGGCCGGAGTATAGTGCAGAGATGTGAGCGCTGTATAGAGCAGCTCCGCATCTCTGCTATATTATGGACATCGCATCTGGTGTCAGGAGTGACACCCGGGGCGAACTGTCTATTAGTACAGGAACTACTACTCCTATCATGGAACAGTGTGTTCCGTGCTGGGAGTAGTAGTAGTACCTAAAATATATTTTTTTAAAATAGGAAAAAAAAGTGAAAAACACACACACTGATGCTGAAATGTAATTCTATATATTTTAATAATGCAGGATAACCCCCTTACTGGTGGCATTGTGAAGTTATTATGTGTGGTAGCCAGGAGGATGTAGGGTATGGGGAGTGTAGCTGTGCGGTAGTTAACCCCTTAAGGACCGGGGGGTTTTCCGTTTTTGCATTTTCGTTTTTTGCTCCTTGCCTTTAAAAAATCATAACTCTTTCAATTTTGCACCTAAAAATCCATATGATGCTTATTTTTTGGGCCACAAATTCTACTTTGTAATGACGTCAGTCATTTTGCCCAAAAATCTACGGTGAAACGGAAAATAAATCATTGTGCGACAAAATTGAAAAAAAAATGCCATTTTGTAACTTTTGGGGGCTTCCGTTTCTACGTAGTACATTTTTCTGTAAAAATGACACCTTATCTTTATTCTGTAGGTCCATACGATTAAAGTGACACCCTACTTATATAGGTTTGATTTTGTCGTACTTCTGGAAAAAATCATAACTACATGCAGGAAAATTAATACGTTTAAAATTGTCATCTTCTGACCCCTATAACTTTTTTATTTTTCCGTGTATGGGGCGGTATGAGGGCAAATTTTTTACGCCGTGATCTGAAGTTTTTAACGGTACCATATTTGCATTGATAGGACTTATTGATCGCTTAACTTTTGCTATTCGTGACGCCAGGGTGAGGGCTCCTCAGTAATGCTTTTCCTATCGCCTCGCTTACCAAAAGCGAGGGAGGTAGAGAATAATAGAATGTCCACAACTGGAGAGTTTTCTGAAAACAAGTATAACTTTTACTGAAGGTTTTCTGCAAGCTTCAATAACGGAACAGTCTCAATGCATACAAGTGCTTTCTTTGGAGATTGACAAAGGTTGGGACTTTAGCAATTTAGAGTCTTTAAGTATTATGCGCTGTTCCCCTGGATTTAGGGTATTAATTGCAGTCCAGTAGTCATGCTATCTTTAGCGGGGGTAGATTAGAACTCACGGTTTTAGTTCTGCTGAGGCCGGTAGGTTTTTGAGGCCTAGCATGTCTTTGAAAGTTGCGTAGATCCGTCCTGCTTGTCTGGCATCCATGATAGCAGCAACCCAAGAAAGCGATAATTGGCTACAGCTCCCTTATATGGGCAGGGGCTAGACTAGTGCTAATTGGTCCATTACTGATGTCAATCACCATTACAAAGATCTATGGGTAACACGTAACCCAAGGACCTCCTAAGGTCCTCCAACAAACCATAGAGGAGATTTTCATGGTCACATGACCGAAGGTCCTGCGACGCTAAACAAGGTAAGTACTATACATTATTCTATTTATACTATTACGAAATATATATACATATATTAAAATTAGATAATTAGACTTAAGAAGAGGCGACTAGGGGCTGTCCCACCTGAGGGACCCTACCTGAGCGTCAGGGGCGGACACAGACAGCAGAGGGCCCCTGTGCAAGGAATGTGCCTGGGCCCCCCCCCCCCCAGCACTGTGCCCCCTCATGTACCCAGACCCCACCGGGGGGGCCTCCACTTACCCCGCGTGTGTAGTGTCGCCACTTGCCTTGTCCAGTACAGGTGGATGGAACGGCTCCTGAGGTGGGCTCCGGGTGGCCCTGTCCCTCTCAGTGTGCGGCCCAGGCCCCGTGAGTACTCCCCCAGGTCAGCCTGACCCGTATCTAGCTGGGATTCAGAGGGCAGTGCTCCCCTTTACATTCGCACCCCTGGACTTAGCACGACACCCCTTGGCACCCCCTGGTTCCTTGGCTTCTTATCCTTAGTGATAGAAGTGACTTACAGGCAGGGCCAGACTGGGACCAAAAATAGGCCCAGGCATTTTAAAATAAACAGCCCATTTTTATGGTGGGGGTCTGACTCATGGGACCCCCACCAATCACCTTGGTTCAAGTGGCTCCCCAGATGTTGGAAAGCTGCAACTCCCATCATGTCTGAAGTGACTACAGCTGATGGGACAGTCAGGAGACTACACAATGATATCAGTGACTACAACTCTGATGGGACAGTTAGGAAAATACACAATGATATCACTGACCTGAGTGACGTCTTCTCTGTTGTCTTTACTTTTCTTCATCTGGTCCAGACACCAGGATTTCTTCCATCTTCTCTGCAGAGTCTGACATCTGGACATCATTGGTTCCTTAATTTGTCAGTAGATACTCATCCTCTGTATGATGACAGTAATCATTATAACCTTGCCAAATACTGTACCCCCTGAATATAATACTGCCAACCACTGTACCCCCTGAATATAATACTGCCAAATACTGTACCCCTGAATATAATACTGCCAAATACTGTACCCTGAATATAATACTACCAACCACTGTACCCCCTGAATACTGCCAACCACTGTACCCCTGAATATAATACTGCCAAATACTGTACCCCTGAATATAATACTGCCAACCACTGTACTTCATGAATATAATACCGCCAACCACTGTACCCTGACTATAATACTGCCAACCACTGTACCCTGACTATAATACTGCCAACCACTGTACCCTGAATATAATACTGCCAACCACTGTACTCCATGAATATAATACTGCCAACCACTGTACCCTGACTATAATACTGCCAACCACTGTACCCTGAATATAATACTGCCAACCACTGTACCCTGAATATAATACTGCCAACCACTGTACTCCATGAATATAATACTGCCAACCACTGTACCCTGACTATAATACTGCCAACCACTGTACCCTGACTATAATACTGCCAACCACTGTACCCTGAATATAATACTGCCAACCACTGTACCCTGACTATAATACTGCCAACCACTGTACTCCATGAATATAATACTGCCAACCACTGTACTCCATGAATATAATACTGCCAACCACTGTACCCTGAATATAATACTGCCAACCACTGTATTCTATTAATTTAATACTGCCAACCACTATACACCACTGAATCACCCCATACACCCCACGCACTCCATCCTCAGTCTCCTCATCACCCCATACACCCCACGCAACCCATCCTCAGTCTCCTTATCTCCCCCATACACCCCACGCACCCCATCCTCAGTCTCATCACCCCATACACCCCACACACTCCATCCTCAGTCTCCTCATCACCCCCATATACCCCAACCTCAGTCTCCTCATCACCCCATACACCCCATCTTCAGTCTCATCACCCCATACACACCGCACAACCCATCCTCGGTCTCCTCATCACCCCATACACCCCATCCTCAGTCTCCTCATCACCCCATACACCCCACGCACCCCATCCTCAGTCTCCTCATCACCCCATGCACTCTATCCTCATTCTCCTCATCACCCCATACACCCCATCCTCAGTCTCCTCATCACCCCATACACCCCACGCACCCCATCCTCAGTCTCCTCATCACCCCATGCACTCCATCCTCAGTCTCCTCATCACCCCATACACCCCATGCACTCCATCCTTAGTCTCCTCATCACCCCATACACTCCATCCTCAGTCTCCTCATCACCCCATGCACTCCATCCTCAGACTCCTCATCACCCCATACACCCCATGCACTCCATCCTCAGACTCCTCATCACCCCATACACCCCACGCACTCCATCCTCAGTCTCCTCATCACCTCATACACCCCATGCACTCCATCCTCAGTCTCCTCATCACCCCATACACCCCATGCACTCCATCCTCAGTCTCCTCATCACCCCATGCACTCCATCCTTAGTCTCCTCATCACCCCATGCACTCCATCCTCAGTCTCCTCCTCACCCCATGCACTCCATCCTCAGTCTCCTCATCACCCCATACACCCCATGCACTCCATCCTCAGACTCCTCATCACCCCATGCACTCCATCCTCAGACTCCTCATCACCCCATGCACTCCATCCTCAGTCTCCTCCTCACCCCATGCACTCCATCCTCAGTCTCCTCATCACCCCATACACCCCATGCACTCCATCCTCAGACTCCTCATCACCCCATGCACTCCATCCTCAGTCTCTTCCTCACCCTATGCACTCCATCCTCAGTCTCCTCATCACCCCATACACCCCACACACCCCATCCTCAGTCTCCTCATCACCCCATACACCCCATGCACTCCATCCTCAGTCTCCTCATCACCCCATACACCCCACGCACTCCATCCTCAGTCTCCTCATCACCCCATACACCCCACGCACTCCATCCTCAGTCTCCTCATCACCCCATACACCCCATGCACTCCATCCTCAGTCTCCTCATCACCCCCATACACCCCATGCACTCCATCCTCAGTCTCCTCATCACCCCATACACCCCATGCACTCCATCCTCAGTCTCCTCATTACCCCATACACCCCATGCACTCCATCCTCAGTCTCCTCATCACCCCATACACCCCATGCACTCCATCCTCAGTCTCCTCATCACCCCATACACCCCATGCACTCCATCCTCAGTCTCCTCATCACCCCCATACACCCCATGCACTCCATCCTCAGTCTCCTCATCACCCCATACACCCCATGCACTCCATCCTCAGTCTCCTCATCACCCCCATACACCCCATGCACTCCATCCTCAGTCTCCTCATCACCCCATACACCCCATGCACTCCATCCTCAGTCTCCTCATCACCCCCATACACCCCATGCACTCCATCCTCAGTCTCCTCATCACCTCATACACCCCATGCACTCCATCCTCAGTCTCCTCATCACCCCATACACCCCACGCACTCCATCCTCAGTCTCCTCATCACCCCATACACCCCACGCACTCCATCCTCAGTCTCCTCATCACCCCATACACCCCATGCACTCCATCCTCAGTCTCCTCATCACCCCCATACACCCCATGCACTCCATCCTCAGTCTCCTCATCACCCCATACACCCCATGCACTCCATCCTCAGTCTCCTCATTACCCCATACACCCCATGCACTCCATCCTCAGTCTCCTCATCACCCCATACACCCCATGCACTCCATCCTCAGTCTCCTCATCACCCCATACACCCCACGCACTCCATCCTCAGTCTCCTCATCACCCCATACACCCCATGCACTCCATCCTCAGTCTCCTCATCACCCCCATACACCCCATGCACTCCATCCTCAGTCTCCTCATCACCCCATACACCCCATGCACTCCATCCTCAGTCTCCTCATTACCCCATACACCCCATGCACTCCATCCTCAGTCTCCTCATCACCCCATACACCCCATGCACTCCATCCTCAGTCTCCTCATCACCCCATACACCCCATGCACTCCATCCTCAGTCTCCTCATCACCCCCATACACCCCATTCACTCCATCCTCAGTCTCCTCATCACCCCCATACACCCCATGCACTCCATCCTCAGTCTCCTCATCACCCCCATACACCCCATGCACTCCATCCTCAGTCTCCTCATCACCCCATACACCCCATGCACTCCATCCTCAGTCTCCTCATCACCTCATACACCCCATGCACTCCATCCTCAGTCTCCTCATCACCCCATACACCCCATGCACTCCATCCTCAGTCTCCTCATCACCCCCATACACCCCATGCACTCCATCCTCAGTCTCCTCATCACCCCATATACCTTAAGCACCTCATCAGTATTACACAGCTGACACCCCCCCCCCCAGTCCTTCTCATCAACATTAAACCCCCTAATCACTACACCCCTGACCCCCCTTCTGGTCCTCCTTATCAACACTACGTTCTCCCAGACCCCCAATCCTTCTTATCATTACACCACCAACCTCTTCAACACCCCCCCCCCCCCCGCCCTGCACCCGACCGTCGCTCTCCTCACCTTATCTGTTCAGTGATGCGGCTGTGAGGCGGGAGGGTTTGCTGCTCCTGTCGCTTCTGCCGGGGTCAGAGGCCATGACACGTGACATCAGGGGCTTGGAACAGACGTGCGTGCCTGCGCGGGGCACGTCTGTTCCCATCAGCCCCTGGCCTGTCCGTCTCGCCCGGCCGGTTTAAAGGCAAATTACTGCTGTCAGCGGCAGGTCCGGGACCTGTTGCTGCAGCATTTAGTACGAAGTACTGGAAGGGGGCCCTGCAGGGGCCCAGATTGTGAGATGTGACCTGGGCTACTAGGGGGGCCCCCTAACACTCTGGGCCCCTGTGCAGCCGAACCGGCTGAACAAGTGATATGTCCGCCCCTGCTGAGCGTAGTTACTCTGACTTTGGGGACCTCTACACTAGGTACGGTATGTAATACGGTACCGGGCCACCACATATGCCCAGTGGTAAGTATGGTCAATATGGTCGGAATCTTTTTTGCAATACATGGGTCATCTTATGGGGTAGGCGCTGTCTGTCTTAGGTCACTTACACAAGAGGTTATTACACCCAAGTGTCCCACCCTGACCAGAGGGGCGACTGACCTGATCTCACACATTGCAGACCCCAATGATGCTGAGTCCAGGTCAGTAAAGCTGCAGTCAAGACGGGACACTTGGCCATAATACACACGTGTGAATCTGTATTGATGTATTTGTTGTGTGACTGATCCATAGAAATCTCATGCAGGGATCGTATACAGACATCTCTATGTGTTTCTGCTTCGGAAAGTCTATGATAGTTTGACCTTCGGCTGGTCACACTCAGAAGGACGACTTCTCATTCATGGTCGGACAGTGAAATGAGACATAAGTTCAAATTTATCAGCATTTCTGATCCATCCATTTACCTGCTTTATTATTTATACGTCTGTCTAAGCAATATAGACCTCACTTCCTGTAGGTGACTTTTCTGCCCAACTTTGGTGTTTGTGATGATTTCCAATAATTTTTTTAATGTTTTATTCAGAAAACTTGTATAAATATATTAATAAATTGCCCCATTGAGGTCTTCAGTACTAAGGTCGGGGCTGCACGGCTGTAATAAAGTCAACAGTGAAGAAGGGGACAGTCAAGACACAAATTATTTTAGTCACATGACTTAGATAGGATTTGCTGTTTCTGTGACCAAAGTCATTGTGTAGCCCTATCCTAATACCAGGGCATGGCTGTGTGCATGATTGTATTCACCTGTATGTAACAGGAGTGGCTGAAACACCTGAACAATGAGGAGGGGGTTCACATACTTTTGGTCATAGAGAATAGATCAGTAGTCGGTTAGAGATGAGCAGAACAGGGGATATATCTCTATAAACAAGAACATTCACTAGAAGCAGCGGAAAGTTTGTAGATTGTGAGGAATAGACATAAAGGAATATTCCACAATGTCACAACCTTCCCTTATATACAGAGTATTACGTGTTGTAATGATAGAAAACAAGAGCGTTTCCTCTCTTATTTAAATAAAATCCTTATTCCTTTAACAGGGAGAACGTGTGGGTCATTTATTGAATGGAGGCGATGATGGTCCCCTAAATGGTGTTTTTGGAGGCCTCGATGATCAACTTGTTGGTGGTTTCCATGCAGGAGGCAATGGTGGTCTTGGTCTTCGTCGCAGATACTTGGGCAAACAAAACTTCACATAGTTTTGGTGAGTATTAAACAAATGCTGCAATTTAGCTCCTTAACCTCTTAAGGACGCAGGGCGTATGGATACGCCCTGCATCCCGAGTCCTTAAGGACGCAGGGCGTATCCATACGCCCGTGGGAATTCCGGTCCCCACCGCTAGCCAGTTGGGGACCGGAGCCGGATGCCTGCTGAAATCGTTCAGCAGGCATCCCGGCATATCGCCCAGGGGGGTCATTATGTCCCCCCATGTCGGCGATCGCCGCAGATCGCTGGACAATTCAGTCCAGCGATCTGCGGCGATTCCGGGTCAATCGGGTCTCCAGTGACCCGGTGACCCGGAATTACTGGCTGTTCGGGGCCGTCTCTGACGGCCCCGAACAGCCAGAGCCTGCAGGGGTGAGGTGGCACTGGTGCCACCTCACGATCGCCCTGATTCGTCAGCCGGATTACCGGCCGACCAATCAGGGCGCCTGCTGCGGGTGTCACTCCCGCACCCGCTCCGCCCCTCTTCCGGAGGGCGTGAGCGGGTGTGGGAAGACGACCCCGGGTGCTGGGGACCCCGATCCCCGGCGTCAATGTTGGGATCGGGGCCCCAGGAGCGACGGCGGCGGCGAGGGACAGTCCTGTGATGAAGCAGCAGCAGGAGGTGAGTGACAGCCTCCTGCTGTTGCTTAGCAACAGCTCCCAGCATGCAAAAAGGGCATGCTGGGAGCTGTAGTTATGCAACAGCAGGAGGCAGACCCCCACAACTCCCAGCATTCCCTTATGGGCATGCTGGGACTTATGGTTTTGCAACAGCTGGAGGCACATTTTTTCTATGGAAAAGTGTACCTTCAGCTGTTGTATAACTACAACTCCCAGCTTGCACAAACAGCTAAAGTGCATGCTGGGAGTTGTAGTGGTGCATCTGCTGGTTGCATAACTACAACTCCCAGCATGCCCGTTGGCTGTCGGTGACTGCTGAGAGTTGTAGTTTTGCAACAGCTGAAGGCACACTGGTTGTGAAACTTAGAGTTTTTTTTTTTTACCTAACTCAGTGTTTCACGACCGGTGTGCCTCCAGCTGTTGCAAACTACAACTCCCAGCAGTCACCTTACACCATGCACCGTACATGCTGGGAGTTGTAGTTTTGCAACAGCTGGAGGCACACTGGTTTTGAAACACTGAGTAAGGTCACAAATTCCGTGATACATAACCAGTGTGCCTACAGCTGTTGCAAAACTAAAACTCTCAGCATGTACAGTCTGTCAGCGCATGCTGGGAGTTGTAGTTTTGCAACAGCTGGATGTCCCCCCCAATGTGAATGTACAGGGTACACTCACATGGGCGGAGGCTTACAGTAAGTATCGGGCTGCAAGTTTGAGCTGCAGCAAATTTTCTGCAACAGCTCAAACTGCCAGCGAGAAACTACTGTGAACCCCCGCCCGTGCGACTGTACCCTAAAAACACTACACTACACTACACTACCACAAAAAATAAAATAAAAAGTAAAAAAACACTACATATACACATACCCCTACACAGCCCCCCTCCCCTCCCCAATAAAAATGAAAAACGTCTGGTACGCCACAGTTTCCAAAACGGAGCCTCCAGCTGTTGCAAAACAACAACTCCCAGTATTGTCGGACAGCCGTTCACTGTCCAGGCATGCTGGGAGTTTTGCAACAGCTGGAGGCACCCTGTTTGGGAATTACTGGCGTAGAATACCCCTATGTCCACCCCTATGCAATCCCTAATTTAGGCCTCAAATGCGCATGGCGCTCTCACTTTGGAGCCCTGTCGTATTTCAAGGCAACAGTTTAGGGTCACATATGGGGTATCGCCGTACTCGGGAGAAATTGGGCTTCAAATTTTGGGGGGTATTTTCTGCTTTTACCCTTTTTAAAAATGTAAAGTTTTTGGGAAAAGAAGCATTTTAGGTAAATTTTTTTAATTTTTTTTTACATATGCAATAGTCGTGAAACGCCTGTGGGGTATTAAGGTTCACTTAATCCCTTGTTACATTCCCCGAGGGCTCTAGTTTCCAAAATGGTATGCCATGTGGGCTTTTTTGCGGTCCTGGCACCATAGGGGCTTCCTAAATGCGGCATGCCCCCAGAGCAAAATTTGCTTTCAAAAAGCCAAATGTGACTCCTTCTCTTCTGAGACCTGTAGTGCGCCAGCAGAGCACTTTTCACCCCCATATGGGGTGTTTTCTGAATCGGGAGAAATTGGGCTTCAAATTTTGGGGGGTATTTTCTGCTTTAACCCTTTGTATAAATGTAAATTTTTTGGGAAACCAAGCATTTTAGGTAAAATTTTTAATTTTTTTTTACATATGCAAAAGTCGTGAAACACCTGTAGGGTATTAAGGTTCACTTTACCCCTTGTTACGTTCCCTGAGGGGTCTAGTTTCCAAAATGGTATGCCATGTGTTTTTTTTTTGCTGTCCTGGCACCATAGGGGCTTCCTAAATGCGGCATGCCCCCAGAGCAAAATTTCCTTCAAAAAAGCCAAATGTGACTCCTTCTCTTCTGAGACCTGTAGTGCGCCAGCAGAGCATTTTTCACCCCCATATGGGGTGTTTTCTGAATCGGGAGAAATTGGGCTTCAAATTTTGGGGGGTATTTTCTGCTATTACCCTTTTTAAAAATGTAAAACTTTAGGGAAACCAAGCATTTTAGGTAAAATTTATATTTTTTTTTTACATATGCAAAAGTCGTGAATCACCTGTGGGGTATTAAGGTTCACATTACCCCTTGTTACGTTCCCCGAGGGGTCTAGTTTCCAAAATGGTATGCCATGTGGGGGTTTTTGCTTTTCTGGCACCATAGGGGCTTCCTAAAGGTGACATGCCCCCCAAAAACCATTTGACGCTCCTTCCCTTCTGAGCCCTCTACTGCGCCCGCCGAACACTTTACATAGACATATGAGGTATGTGCTTACTCTAGAGAAATTGGGTTTCAAATACAAGTAACATTTTTCTCCTTTTTACCCCTTGCAAAAATTAAAAAATTGGGTCTACAAGAACATGCGAGTGTAAAAAATGAAGATTGTGAATTTTCTCCTTCACTTTGCTGCTATTCCTGTGAACCCCGTAAAGGGTTAAAACGCTTACTGAATGTCATTTTGAATACTTTCGGGGGTGCAGTTTTTATAATGGGGTCATTTATGGGGTATTTCTAATATGAAGACCCTTCAAATCCACTTCAAACCTTAACTGGTCCCTGAAAAAAAGAGAGTTTCAAAATTTTGTGAAAAATTGGAAAATTGCTGCGGAACTTTGAAGCCCTCTGGTGTCTTCCAAAAGTAAAAACTCATCAATTTTATGATGCAAATATAAAGTAGACATATTGTATATGTGAATAAAAAAAAAATTATTTGGAATATCCATTTTCCTTACAAGCAGAGAGCTTCAAAGTTAGAAAAATGCAAAATTTTCAAATTTTTCATCAAATTTTGGGATTTTTCACCAAGAAAGGATGCAAGTTACCCAAAAATTTTACCACTACGTTAAAGTAGAATATGTCACGAAAAAACAATCTCGGAATCAGAATGATAACTAAAAGCATTATTAATGTTTAAAGTGACAGTGGTCAGATTTGCAAAAAATGGCCGAGTCCTTAAGGTGAAAAAGGGCTCAGTCCTTAAGGGGTTAAATAATTCCTCCATAAAACAGCAAGGAACATCTGCGCCAGGAGAAAAAATGTGTAAAGAATTTACTGTGTTAGGGAATTGTTCAGATTATTGTCACTTATATTTCCCTCCTGACTGAAAATCAAAACACAAATCGTCTCCATTCAGTAAGGCGGATGTTGTCCTGTATTTATGGGGCATTTTCCCAAGGAATTCCCATAGAATAAGTGATTTGCCTCTTATTCCACCATATTGGAATTGATGCCACAGTATTTTTATATCGATGAAATATTCAAGAACATTATCACTTTCTTCCAGTGTTCATTAAAAAACAATAGTATATGGCTCCATTCACACTGTGTCTTGTAGTGTCCATTAGAGGTATATGTAGGGTGATCCTGACAGGTATACCTCGCAATGTCTCTCTGTGTACATTTTCTGCTGTATACCTGTTTATAGGGAAACACAGTAGACTGCACTATTCCATACAGCTATAAACCCAACATATACCGGCCCCCGGAGGTCAGGAGGACACTATTTTGGCCTCTATCAAGTGAATAGGAGTCTATGCGGCTAAGAGGCTATCCAGGAATCGGAAAAAAGAGCTAATTTCTTTCAAAGACCGCTCCCCATCTGTCTCCAGTTTGGGTGCGGTTCTGCAGCACAGTTCCATTAAAGTGAATGGAGCCAAGTTGTAATACCACACACAGCCTGGAGACAGACAGGGAGTGGTCTTTGAAAGAAAAAAGGGCTGTTTTTTGATTCCTGGAAAACCCCTTTAACATTTTTTGCTGAGAACGTTCCAGGCACTTACAGCAAACACACAGGAGAAGCGCAGTGTGAATAGAGCCGGAGGTGAAATCTCTGTATTCTGAATCTGTTCCCGGTGACTTTGTCATCAGCTTCAGCTTTGTACATGACTCCGGACTCCATGTTATCTCTATAATCCAACATCTGCTCCTTTATATTCTACAGGAACTCAGGATCCCAACACCGATGAGTCCGACACCGAACAAATGGATCACATGACGATTTTCTGAAAATTCTCTTAATCGTCTCTTTACAGATTTCTCTAATTCTTTATCGTTGATTGTTACCAAATTTTCTCTCTTCTAATCAAATCTTATATCAGAAAATTAATTTTCTTCTAATCAAACTTTAAATCAATACATTTCCTGCATATTGACTTGTGTGTCGAGTGGTTTAATGATCATTCAGTATTAGGACATATGGGCGTCATAGAGGGTCCATGTATTACACTGCGGGGGGAACTCCGGGGGGTTGGTTCTCATTGGGGAGATCCAGTTGGTATATGGAGTCTCACAGACAACGCTCCATGGGGAAAAAAGATGAGAATTTGGTCTCCTCCAGAAGGAAGAAAACTGTCTAATGTTACCCGGTTCAGGGGCAGATCCAGGGTCTAGTCTCGGGAGGGGCATTATTAGAGTATTTTGTGTTGGCGGACAGAAAAAAAGGTGTTGCTTAGGTTACTTACAATATTATTAAATGTATCATACAGTCCTAACCTTGTTTAAGACTCATAGACCATGTTCACATGCCAGAATTTCCAATGCGGAATTTGGCACGGACATTCCGCTGTATTTAACAGGATTTTGCTGCGCTGTGCTCACGGCAGAATATCCATGCCAGATGTTTCCAGCATGGAAATTCCGTTTTCTGTATCCGCAGAAAGAATGAACACATTCATTCTTTCCGCAGACACCGCATGGAATGCTTAGCTATCTAGGAGACGGCTGTCCGCACAGAGATTTTCCCTGCGGACAGGTAGGATATGATTAAACAGATAAATCAATATTACAAAGATCATAAGACATTTTAAGCAGTTTACATATAATATATTAGAATATTTACATAAACAGGACGACACATAGGACACATGGTCACACATTTAGTGGGAGATTTATCAAAACCTGTCCAGAGGAAAAGTTTACCAGTTGCCCATAGCAACCAATCAGATCACTGCTTTCACTTTTCAGAGGCCCTTCTAAAAATGAAAGCAGCGATCTGATTGGTTGCTATGGGCAACTCAGCAACTTTTCCTCTATACAGGTTTTGATAAATCTCCCCCTTAGACTGGAAGAAAGGAGTTTTTTTTCTAAGGTAAAGGAAAGGGGTTTTTACACTAAGAACAACAAGGATGTGGAATCCTCTGCCTGCAGATGCAGTTTTATTAGAGTCTGTACAGACATGGAAACAACAACTGGATGAATATTTGCAAAAACATAACATGAAGGCCCTGATTTGTTTAGCATGTTGTGATGCCCGCGCTGTAGCATGTTGCGATGCACGCGGTGTAAGATGTTGCAGAAAATTATTTCCAGTATAATTATTAAATGTACCAATTGCCACAGAATGGGAAAGTGCTAAAGAAGTTTTTACCATTTAAAACTACAGCTCCCAGTATGACTTTAACCTCTTAAGGACGCAGGGCGTACCTGTACGCCCTGCGCCTGGTATATAATGCTGGGTCACGCCGTGACCCTGCGTCATACCGGGTCGGTCCCAGTGGCTAATCACAGCTGGGACCCTGGGCTAATAGCATGCAGCACCAATAATTGTGCCGTGCGCTATTAACCCTTTAGACACAGCGTTCAAAGTTGATTGCCGTGTCTAAAATGAAAGTGGAAGCTTCCCGGCAGCTCAGTCGGGCTGATCGGGACCATCACGGTGAAATTGCGTGCATCGTGTCCTGAAATCCAGGCTTGAGCAATCGACCGCCGATAACACTGATCTTTGCCATGCTAATGCACGTCAATGATCTGTGTAGCATATCACTGTGTGCGGTGTAATAGCCACTAGGGGGGGGGCTATATAGCGTAATTTTGGTCACTTTTTATATCATGAAAAAATGAATAAAAAGCGATCAAAAAGTCTGATCAATATAAAAATGGTACCGATAAAAACTTCAGATCACGGAGCAAAAATTGAGTCCTTATACCGGCCCATATGCAGAAAAATTTAAAAGTTATAGGGGTCAGAATATGACAATTTTAAATTTAAAAGTTTTCCTGCATGTAGTTATGTTTTTTTTTTTTTAGAAGTACGACAAAATCAAACCTATAAGTAGGGGATCATTTTAACCTTATGTACCTACAGAATAAAGAGAAGGTGTCATTTTACCGAAAAATGCACTGCGTAGAAACGGAAGCCCCCAATAGTCACAAAATGTCTTTCTTCAATTTTGTCACACAATGTATTTTTTTTCCGTTTCTGTGGATATTTTGGTAAAATGACTAATGTCACTGCAAAGTAGAATTGGTGGCGCAAAAAATAAGCCATCATATGGAATTTTAGGTGCAAAATTTAAAGTGTTATGATTTTTAGAAGGTGATGAGGAAAAACTGAAAATGCAAAAACGAGAAAACCCTGCGTCCTTAAGGGGTTAAGTATGTGGTAAGGTTATGCTGGGAGTTGTTATTTCACCCATCATTACTGCAGAACTTACAAGTGACTACAGCTCTTATAGGACATAGTGAGGAGAATACACAATGATTAGAGATGAGCGAACTTATGAAAAATTTGATTCGGTCAATTCGCCGAATTTTCCGAACAAATTTGGGTCGATCAGAATTTATTTGTGGTGAATCTACAGCATGAGGAGACCATATAGTGGCTGAATGACACAGCATGGAGGTGTTGGCAGCATGAGGAGACCATATAGTGGATGAATGACACAGCTTGGATGAGGCTGAAGCATGAGGACACCATAGAGTGGCTGAATGACACAGCGTGGAGGTGTTGGCTGAAGCATGAGGACACCATAGAGTGGCTGAATGACACAGCGTGGAGGTGTTGGCTGAAGCATGAGTAGACCATATAGTGGCTGAATAGCACAACCAGAAGTTGGCAACAGCATGAGTAGACTCTAGGGCTTCACAATCCCTAAGATCAAAAGATGAATTCTGAAATTTAAATAGAAGATTTTGGATAGCGGGTGCTACTATAACAACATTTTCATTCCCAGACCCAGGCCCAGCAGCATCGGTAAACCATATATTGGCTGAATGACACAGCCTGGAGGTGGCTGACGCATGAGAAGACCATATAGTGTCTGAATGGCACAGCCTGGAGTTGGCAGAAGCATGAGGAGACCATTGAAATTTAAGAATTTTAAGTAGAAATTTAAGATTTTTAAATTGAAATTGAGTGTTTTGAAATTGAACTTTTAACTCTCAAGTTTTAGTGTCACGGCACCGGCGTGTGGGTACAAAGGACCAAATCTAACAAGGAGTCACATGTCACATGGCAGCACAATGACAGAGCCTGGAGGTGGCATCAGTAGGAGACCATATAGTGGCTGAATAAGACAGCCTGGAGGTGGCATCAGTATAAGAAGACCATTTAGTGTCTGAATGACTACCTGGAGTTTGTGGCAGCATGGGGAGACCGTATAGTGTCTGAATGGCACAGCCTGAAGTTGGCGGCAGATGAGGAGACAATAGGGCCTCACAATACAAAAGATGAATTTTAACATTTCCATTAAAGATGTATGGTACCTAGTGCTACCATATATAGGTAATGTCCTAAGCCAAGCAGCATAACTAAGCCATGTAGTTGCTGAATGACACAGACTGGAGCTGGCTGAAGCATCAGTAAACCATATATTGGATGAATGGCACAGCCTGGAGGAGGCTAAAGCATGGGGAGAGCATATAGTGCCTGAATAACTCAGGCTTGAGTTGGCTGAAGCATGAGAAAAGACCATCTAGTGGCTGAATGAGACAGCCTGGAGGTGGTAGCAGCAGCACCAGGAGTCCTGAAAGTGACCCGGTGAGTGGTGCGTTGGGTGGCAATACCAGTACCCGGTGACAAAGGTGGGTGAAAAAAGGTCTGATGCGGAGGAATGTTTGTAAACTGGGAAGCAGCGCCTTAAATCTGTTTGGCACCATCCATATTTGTGAAGTGTTGGTGTGGCACCATGGTCAATCTACTCTGATGCATCAGGCATTGGTGGGTGGAAATCCTGGCTGATCCATGCCTGATTCATCTTCACAAATGTCAGTCTCTACACATTTTTCGTGGACAGACGAGTTCTCCTTGGGGTGACTATGGCCCTCGCCGCACCAAACACCCGCTCTGATGGCAAACTACTGGCCCGGCAGGACAGCTTTTCCAGGGAAAACTCTGCTAGTTACGGCCACAAATCAAGTTTGGCTGCCCAGAAGTCCAGCGGATCTTCAAGGTGTGAAGGTGTGTTGGCATGAGCATGTCAAGGTATGCCACCACCTGCTGGTTCAGGTCCTGCTCCAGCTTCACTATGCGGATGAAGAAATGTACTCATCAGCGACTGTAGACTCTGCCATGGCTGCCACCCCACCCCTCCCCAGCAGCCATGGCAGTGGAAGGGGAGCCCAAGGGGCCCCCCCCTTCAGACCTGGGAGAGGATGGACGATGGCACCAATAGGCATTGGCCAACTGACTACATAGGATGCCTCTGTAGTAGGTCATTTTGTCCTCCCTCTCAATGGGTGGACCCAGCGAGGGTCCAATAAGGTGGAGATCCAGAAGTCACCCCCCCTGCCGAATGGTGACAATTTGGCTGTCACTACGCAAGCAGGTGAGCATGCATCGTGCCATTTGTGCAAGTTACTCGAAGGGACTCTGTAGTGAATATAGGCTGAGGATATCATTTTTAGGAAGATATGGTGCATAATCTCTTGCTCCTAATTGTCTGGGGCCCTGTTTGAAATGCATATGTATCCCCTGGACCTCTGATTGTTTCCCTTTGTCTGCAACCCCCTGCTTGTCTCCATATGTTTGTCACTTTGTATCCTGTTGTCAGTTATTTTACATATCCTTTGACGCCTAGCTGTGAGGAGCCTCAAGACAGCTAGTTTGCTGATTGGGTTAATCGTGCACATCCTGCCAGTTTGGTGCCAATTGGAACAAAAGGTTTACATTTTAAATATAGTGAAATAAGTCCCAGTAGAAATATGTGTTCAGGGTTCCTCTTATTAGCCATCATTATATATATCCCCCAGAATCACAATCCCCAAATATTAGGCTTTATGTAGACCCCAAACATGACCCCATTGTACCCCTGGATTAATCTGTATGTATCCCTAAGCTGTATGTACCCTATACCTATGTATAACCCTATTATGTCTCCTATCAAAATGTGCATTATAATGTCACTGTATCAATAAGTGTACTGCTCTCTATGCCACATCTTTTGGGTAGGAGAGGCGTTATGAATTATGGACTGTCAATCAACGTTGGAGAGGAGGTTGGGACATTTGGGAGGTGGGATGATGTGGGCTGATCTAGGAAGAAACTGGAGACCTCCCTTATAACCCAACCCTCTGCGGCCCCATAAAAGTGGTGCTCCAACCCCAGCTCATTGTTACAAGTTTGGGGCCCATTCTGAATGGACTTGTGCCGCTATTTTTCTTCCTTGGCCCCAAGGACGGATTAGGACTTTACTCAACGACGTTAAGTATGGAACACTTCTGATTTTTATTTCCCTTTTATTTTATAACTGTTTCGCACATTTTGTATGTCTGTTTCTTTAATTCTTTTTGTAACTAAGTACTGCACCCTTTATGTACATTAAAGCCATAACTTTAATGCGTAGCCTTGTATGCTCTAACGAACCTATGGCCTTATAGCTTATATAGTTGTATTAATGTATTAATGTATAAGCGTGGCTCGTTACTATAGTTTTGGTGTCAAAGCGCAGAGTGCAAGAATCTGTGTATGAACGGAGGCATTCTATTGGCCTACTGATAGATGGTGGCAGCATATTGGTGTGTGGGCATGTGGACTGGTTTTGGGGTGCGTGTAGCTAATTTTTGGGGCCTATTGTGGTAGGTGTGTGTGAAAGTGAGTGTGGAAGCAGTGTACCCCTATACCTTCCCGGCCAAGGTCACGTGTGCAGGAAAGACACGGGGACCTACACACAGTGTGTGTTTAAGCTGGTTCACTGGCTCATAAGGGAGCAGAGTGTGCTCAGGGGAGCCAAGAGTGAACGTACCACGGTGGCAGCTTAGAGGTAGAATATTAGAGTACATATTCTGCTGGGTTTTGTGTTTATTTTGTCCGCTCACTCTTTTCTGAGAGGCGTGGACGTGTAGCTTAGAGGTGGAATATTAGAGTTGATATTCTGCTGGGTTTTGTGATACTTTTGTCCGCGCACTCTTTTCTGAGAGGCGTGGACGTGTCCGTACGCCAGGTCGTGAGGGCTGTACGTGACAGACTCCCTGCCTCCATCTCCACTACATACTGCATCGGTGTGTCTGGGTCCTCTGTCTCGCCTTCCTCATAACCCTCTAGCTCCTCTGGCTGCTCCTGTTCCTCATCTCCTGTCAGATTACAAGAAAAAATGCCCATTTGGCAAAACCTAAACTGTGCTCCACTGTGCCCCTCCCGGTCCTCCAGTTCAGCCCCCACAGGGCTCATGTGGCCATGAGATGTAGGCGCCACGTCTCCAGTGCCCTGACCAGCCATTGTTTCCAACACGTATTGTAAGAAATGAAGCAGTGGAATGATGTCATACATCCCGTAATCCTGGCAACTTACTAATAATGAGGCTTCCTAAAATGGCCTGAGCAAACGGCAGGTGTCATGTATGAGCTGCCACTGGTTCACATTGAAGTTACACAGGGGAGTACCCCTATCCGCTTGGATCATCAAGAAATCGGTGATTGCTTTTCTCTGTTCGTACAGTCAATCCAACATATGGAGGGTGGAATTCCAACGTGTGGCAACGTAAAAAAATCAGACTATGTTGGGTGATAACGTTCTGACGCTGCAGCTCAAGGAGGGTGTGCTGCGGTGTACGAGTGGCTGAAGTGCATGCAAAGTTTCCTTCCCATTGTTAGGATGTCTTGCAAATGGAACACTTCAGGGACTGCTTCACAACCAGATTGAACATGTGTGCCACGCAGGGCGCATGGCTCAGCCTTCCCAGTCGCAGCGCATGCAAGATGTTCTTCCCGTTGGTCAGCATGGTTCCCATTTCCAGTTTTCGTGGAGTAAGCCATGCTCCGATTTCTTTACAAATGAGACTTGTCCGGGCAGTGGAGGCTGAGGACACGGTGGAGGATGAGGAAGCGGAGTCGCACACTGTCACAGGACCAACGGACTGAGAGCATGGAGGAGGAAGCGGCGTGACCTGTCCAAGTTGGGGTTGTGGCTGTGCAGGAACCACATTCACCCAGTGAGCCGTAAAGGACATGGATTGTCCTTGACCATAGTTACAGCTCCAGACATCGGCACTGCCGTGCACTTGGTACACACTGACAGGCTCAAGGACTGGCGCACCTTCCCCATCTACAAAATTGTGCAGGGCTGGTACTGCCTTCTTCGCAAAGAAATGACGGCTTGGGACTCTCCACCTTGGCTCGGCACACGCCATCAGTTCTCTGAAAGGTGTAGAGTCCACCACTAGAAAAGGGAGGGACTGCAACACCAGCAACTTAGACAGGAGCACATTCAGCTTCTGTGCCGTTGGATGAGTGGGCGCATACTGTTGTCTCTTGGACATGGCTTTGCCGATGGATTGTTGGCGGAATGGCTGACTAAAAGTAGGAGGAGCAAGAGCATCAGGAGCGACAGAAGGAGGGTATGATACACAGCTCTCTTCGGCTGAGGTGGTGGAACCTTGACTGGCTGAAGGAGGGAGCGGCTGGCCACTGGGTGATGCAGCAAGCTGGACTACTACATCGGAGCCAAGGTTCTCCCAGGCCACTTTATGGTGGCGAAGCATGTGTTGACGCAGGGCCGTGGTGCCAACATTCACCTTCTGCCGACATATCTTGCATGTGGTTATGTGAACCTCCTCCAGATGCTTGATGAAAAACTGCCACACTGCCAAGTAGCTGATTTTCCCACCAACAGTCCGCACTAATTGACTGCTACTGCCGCCGTCTCCAGGAACCCCGTTCCACTACCTCCTGAAAAGGTAGGCTGCCGCAAAGCAGGTGCTAGACTCCAATATGGAGCGAGATGCGCGGACGGGATGTAAACAAAACATCCCGTGGAGTCGCAAGAGGATAGAGAGTGCGCATGCGTGCATCTACCAAGAAATGATCCGCAATACATATACCCGTATCTAGCAACCCGAGGTCACGTGGCGAATACGTCACTCGCGTCACCTGGAGGCAGGAAATACGCGAATTGGAAAGCGTCCGCCAACCAGTGACGCGGCAATCGCCATACCAACTGTACTCTTGATAAAGCTAGGTTGTCTAGCGGAACGTCGAGGCAGGGTGTACGGATTTTAGCCAGGAGTGTGAACTAGGACTCAAAATGATCTCACCATACCAATGAGTAACTGGAATATTGAAAATAACCAGCAATTTAGGCTGGAGCTTGTATAACAGCACCACCTAGTGGACTGAAATTCACAGTGCCCTAACACATTACCTGATCATTTAATTTTTTTTTTCTTTCCTTCTGTATGTTATATATATTTTAGAAATATCAATAAAAGTTGTATTTTAAGTGGGTCCTTAGTCTAGGGTACTACTCCCCACAGGGGCAACCATCCAGAAGGGGATTTGAAATTTTTGGATATTAACCCAGAGATCCACCAGGACAATTTTTTGTATGCCGTGAAGCAGGTGGTCTCCCCCGGGCACGTTTGGCTCCAGAATTTCCACTTCTGCCACAATGCTGACTGCCAACCATGCTACTACCACCTTGCTGGATCAGCTGCTGCCTCACGGGCAACCTGCAACTCTCTTCTCCTGATGATGATGAAGCCCCTTCTGCATCTGGCTCCCAATTGCAATCGGCTTGATCATCATAAACAAGTGTCTGCTTGTCACTAATGTCCTCCTCAGGTTCCTCAACAGTGTCTGCTTCAGGACCCTGAACCCTGGCAACACCACCTCCCATGTCACTCTCCTCATCACTACTTGCCGGCCTAGCGGAGGAGGCAGCGGATGTCTCCTCCACTTCTTGGCCGGGCAGTAGCTGCTGAGTGTCCTCTATTAGATCGTCCTCAGTGAATAGTGAAACTGAACCCACAGCATAAGATACTTCTCTAGGAGAGGGAACAGCATAAGACAAAGCCAATGGGAGAACAGGGACTGCTCCCGGGCCATACCAACTGAGGGTTGTGTCTGAGGCAGGGGCGGATCCAGAGTCGAGTCTCGGGAGGGGCACTATTAGAGTATTTTGTGTTGGCGGAAAGAAAACAAGGTGTTGCTTACAATATTATTAAATGTATCATACAGTCCTAACCTTGTTTAAGACTCTTAGGCCGTGTTCACATGTCAGAATAATTATCAAAAATACCAATTGCCGCAGAATGGGAAAGTGCTAAAGAAGTTTTTACCATTTAAAACTACAGCTCCCAGTATGACCTAAGTAGTGGTAAGGGGATGCTGGGAGTTGTTGTTTCACCCATCATTACTGCAGAACTTCTTCAGTGACTACAGCTCTGATGGGACACACACAGGAGGATACAGAATGACATCAGTGATTACAGGTGACGTCTTCTCTATAGTCTTTCCTTATCTAATTCAGATGTATATACCGCCGGGACTTGTTTCAGCTAAATGTTCTCCCTGCAGAACTTGATGCCCAGACGTCTCCTCACTATGTCAGCGGATTCTGATCCTCTATATGAAAACAATAATTATTATAATACTGCCAAACACTGTATTCTTCGAATCTAATACTGGCACATACCTTCTGAATATAATTCTGACACACTGTACCTCCTGAATATACAACACACTGTTCCCTCTGAATATAATACCGCCACACACCGTACCCTCTGAATATAATACTATGACACACCGTACCCTCTGAATATAACACTACCACACACTGCGCCATCTAAATATAATACTACCACACACTGTGCCCTCTGAATATAACACTACCACACACTGTGCCCTCTAAATTTAATGCTAACAAACACTGCATTCTCTGAATATAATACTACCACACACTGCACTCTCTGAATATAATACTACCACACTGTGCCCTCTAAATTTAATACTACCACACACTGCACTCTCTGAATAGAATACTACCACACACTGCACTCTCTGAATATAATACTACCACACACTGTGCCCTCTAAATTTAATACTACCACACACTGCACTCTCTGAATAGAATACTACCACACACTGTACCCTCTGTATATAATACTACCACACACTGCACTCTCTGAATATAATACTACCACACACTGCACTCTCTGAATATAATACTACCACACACTGTGCCCTCTAAATTTAATACTACCACACACTGCACTCTCTGAATAGAATACTACCACACACTGTACCCTCTGTATATAATACTACCACACACTGCACTCTCTGAATATAATACTACCACACACTGTACCCTCTAAATTTAATACTACCACACACTGCACTATCTGAATATAACTTGCTGTACAGTGCACCCTCTGAATAAAATACCCAAATGTATTGTGGCCCATATAAAAATGTACCACCCCAGAAATTCCTCATAATCTACAATATACTTCTGAAATGCAAAACACTCTGTGCCTTCACATATAGTAATAATGCCCCATCTTGTGCCCCTACATATAATAATTATGACCCGTCCTGTTCCCCCCACATAATAATGCCCTGTGCCCCTAACATATATTGCCCCCTGTGCTGTGCCCTTCACATATAATTCCCCGTTCTTTGCCCCTCACATATTATGCCCCCATCATGCGTCCCTCACATATAATGCCCCCTGTGCTGTGCCCCTCACATATAATGCCCCCCGTGCTGTGCCCCTCACATATAATGTCCCCTGTGCTGTTCCCCTCACATATAATGCCCCCTGTGCTGTGCCCCTCACATATAATGCCCCCCATGCTGTGCCCCTCACATATAATGCTCCTGTCATATGCCCCACACATATAATGCCCCCTGTGCTGTGCCCTTCACATATAATGCCCCCCGTGCTGTGCCCCTCACATATAATGTCCCCTGTGCTGTTCCCCTCACATATAATGCCCCCTGTGCTGTGCCCCTCACATATAATGCCCCCCATGCTGTGCCCCTCACATATAATGCTCCTGTCATATGCCCCACACATATAATGCCCCGTGCTGTGCCCTTCACATATAATGCCCCTGTTCTTTGCCCCTCACATATAATGCCCTCATCATGCGCCCCTCACATATAATGCCCCCTGTCCTGTCCAGTCAGGGGGCATTATATGTGAGGGGCACAGCACAGGGGGCATTATATGTTTGGGGCACATGACAGGAGCATTATATGTGAGGGGCACAGGACAGGGGGCATTATATGTGAGGGGCACATGATGGCGCATTATATATGAGGGGCACAGGATGGGGGCATTATATATGAGGGGCGCATGATGGGGGCATTATTTGTGAGGGGCACAGCACAGGGGGCATTATATGTGTGGGGCACAGCACAGGGGGCATTATATGTGATGGGCACAGAACAAGGGGCATTATATGTGTGGGGCACAGCACGGGCATTATATGTGAGGGGAACAGCACAGGGGACATTATGTGTGGGGCACAGCACAGGGGGCATTATATGTGTGGGGCACAGCACAGGGGGAATTATGTGTGGGGCACAGCACAGGGGGCATTATATGATATAATGCCCCCTGTGCTGTGCCCCACACATATAATGCCCCCTGTGCTGTGCCCCTCACATATAATGCCCCCTGTGCTGTGCCCACACATATAAATTATATGTGTGGGGGGCACAGCACAGGGGCATTATATGTGTGGGGCACAGCACAGGGGGCATTATGTGTATGGGGCACAGCATAGGGGGCATTATATCATATAATGCCCCCTGTGCTGTGCCCCACACATATAATACCCCCTGTGCTGTGCCCCACACATATAATGCCCCCTGTGCTGTGCCCCCCACACATATAATTTATATGTGTGGGCACAGCACAGGGGGCATTATATGTGAGGGGCACAGCACAGGGGGCATTATATGTGTGGGGCACAGCACAGGGGGCATTATGTGTGGGGCACAGCACAGGGGGCATTATATGTGAGGGGCACAGCACAGGGGGCCCCCCCCTGTCATGTGCTCTTAACATATAGTGCCCCCAGTGCTTTGCCCTGCAGCACCTCACATTAAAAATTCCCCTTTCTCTCCCCCACCCCCCTAAGTTTTTAAATCCCCCTCCCCCTCCGATACAGTGCCCTTAACAGTGGCACATATTCCAAATCCCAAATCCCCTGGGCCCTGAGCATACTCTTCTTACTTGCTGTATGCTGGCCGCGAGGACGGGATTTCCAGGCGCCGGCGCGATGATGTGATGTCATCGCGCCGGCCTGCAGAGGATCGCGTCCCCGCAGCTCACACGCTGTGTACTCACAGCGTGTGAGACTGCCTAGGTTAGTGAATGGTGGAGCGGAAGCTTACAGCTTCGGCTCCACCATTCTAGGGGGCGGGGGACACCAATCTTGGGGGGGGGGGGGGCAATTGCCCCGTTGCCCCCCCCCCCCCCTGGATCCGCCACTGGTCTGAGGAACCCACTGACTGTTGACTGGGGGTGTCAGATGTCACTTGCGATTAAGTGGATGAGCGTGGCAGATGGGTTGCTGGTCGAGACACGACTGCTAGCTGATAACGGGAGCTCAGGCCTCTCGCTGCGACTCCTGCTGCCACTCGCCCCTAGTCTGCTGCGACCTCTGCCTGAAGGATTTAGGCCTCTGCCACATCCTGGCACTTCTCTGCCTGACATACTTAGTGCGTATATGAGGGGAGTACAATACACTTCACTACGTTTAAAACAGTATTTGTCTAGAACAGGAGCTGGTGATTACATTTGGCAGGAATTTCACAGTATGTAGGCCCTTGACAGATTAACAGGTACAAAATAGTACACTACTTAGATGTACGTATGCAGTATGCACTGATGAAGGCAGAAAAATGCGCTACAGTACCCTTAAAAAACATATTTTTATAAAACACCAGCAGTACACAACAGTGCTGCAGCCAAAAAAAGCTGTGTACTAAACACAAAATTGCACAATATTAGGAATGGACTGCTGTGTATTATACCATCTACAGACTAGTATAACCAGTAGATGATTTTTTTTGTGGAACACTGAATTGCGCTGAAAAATTCTTCCTGCCTCCTCTGCTAAGGTTTATGAAGTTGATGCAGCTTGTTGTAATGTATGAGGCAACACACAGCTCTCTGCCCCTCTCTGTAATACAATGCTGAAGAAAGTGACTGGGAGGTTAATGGCTGCAGTAAAAATCCTTTTCAGTGAAAAAAACACTGCTCTCCGTCCACGAGAATGCTGATGTGACTAGGAGGATGTTAAACGCTGCTGGAATGCACTTTTCTTTGCTGTAACACACACACACACAGGCTCTCCATTCTATCTCTCTGAAGTGTATTGTAATGAAGTGGCTGGCCGCAATATGGCTGCCAATTATATAGGGCTGTGACATCAGAGGGGTGACTGGCTGCTGATAGGCTGCATCCTGCATGTGATTCAGGGTCATCCCGCCTACTTCCCTTCCCGCCTTGCCTTCCCACCTTCCTTGCCCTATGTACTGACATGTGGATCTGCCATTTTAGATGCCCTTGAGCCTGCACCGCAGTAAATGGAGTTTAATGAATCGATTTGTGCGATAGAATTGCGGCGATATTCGCATTAATTGGAAATCGAATATTTCCTGAAATTCGGGTTCGTCAGCTTCGATTCGCTCATCTTTAGTTATGTTGGGTCAGCAGAGGTATTTCCCCTTGGAGCTCTGCCATGGATGCTGTTTTTGCCCGGTACCTTTCTTATGGTCGGGTCATGATCTTCGCTGAGACAAATGAGGCTCACAGTTTATTTGATGTTGTTGTTTGTTCTTTTGTGACCTCTTGAGTCTTAGCTGCGCTCTTAGGGTAGATTTGGTAGGCCGGCCACTTCAGTGAAGGTTTACCTGTTCCACATCTTCTCCATTTGTGGATAATGGCTCTCACCGTGGTTCGCTGGGGTACCAAAGCTTTAGAGATGGATTCGTAACCCTTTGCAGACTTTGTGTCTCATCTGTTCCTGAATTTCTTTGGATCTCGCCATGACGTCTTGGTGTTTTGAGATCTTTCAGCCTATTTCACCTTGTCAGAAAGGTTCTATTTTACTTCTTAAAGGAAATCTGTCATCAGTGTCACCTGAACTAACCTGTCAGTACAGACAATATTAGTTAACTCTATAGGACTATTTACATTTTTAATAATGCTAGAGGCAAATATAACCCTTATACCAAAAAAGTTAGGGGACAATGTAGGGGATCCAGCAGCGTTTACACCCATATCCCTCTTAACTCCTTAACGACAAAGGACCCCGCGTCATATCGGGTCGGTCCCGGTAGCCATCAATGGCCGGGACCCGCGGCTAATACAGGACATCACCAATTGCGGTGATGTCCTGTATTAACCCTTCAGATGCGGCGATCAAAGCTGACCACCGCGTCTGAAGTGAAAGTGAAACTATTCCGGCTGCTCAGTCGGGCCGTTCTGGACCGCCGTGGTGAAATTGCGGCGTCCCGAACAGCTTACAGGACACCGGGAGGGACCTTACCCGCCTCCTCGGTGTCCGATCGGTGAATGACTACTCCGTGCCTGAGATCCAGGCAGGAGCAGTCAAGCGCCGATAACACTGATCACAGGCCTGTTAATACAAGCCAGTGATCTGTGTAAAAGATCAGTGTGTGCAGAGTGTGTGCAGTGTTATAGATCTCTATGGGAGCTATAACATTGCAAAAAAAAAAGTAAAAAAAAGTGTTAATAAAGGTCATTAAACCCCTTCCCTAATAAAAGTTTGAATCACACCACTTTTCCAATAAAAAATAAAACAGTGTAAATAAAAATAAACATGTGTGGTATCGCCGCGTGCGTAAATGTCCGAACTATAAAAATATATTGTTAATTAAACCGCACGGTCAATTGCGTACACGTAAAAAAAATTCCAAAGTCCAAAAAAGCATATTTTTGGTCAATTTTTATACCATTAAAAAAATTGATAAAAAGTGATCAAAAAGTCAGATCAAAACAAAAATGGTACCAATAAAAACTTCAAATCACAGCGCAAAAAATGTGCACTCATACCGCCCTGTACGTGGAAAAATAAAAAAGTTATAGGGGTCAGAAGATGACATTTTTAAACGTACAAATTTTCCTGCATGTAGTTATGATTTTTTCCAGAAGTACGACAAAATGAAACCTATATAAGTAGGGTATCATTTTAAAGGGGTACTCCCGTGGAAAACTTTTTTTTTTTTTTTTATCAACTGGTGCCAGAAAGTTAAACAGATTTGTAAATTACTTCTATTAAAAAATCTTAATCCTTCCAGTACTTTTTTGGGGCTATATACTACAGAGGAAATGCTTTACTTTTTAGATTTTTCTGATGACATCTCTGTCCATTTTAGGAACTGTCCAGAGCAGGAGAAAATCCCCATAGAAAACATATACTGCTCTGGACAGTTCCTAAAATGGACAGAGATGCCAGCAGAGAGCACTGTGGTCATGACATCAGAAAAATCTAAAAAGTAAAGCATTTCCTCTGTAGTATATAGCCCCAAAAAAGTACTGGAAGGATTAAGATTTTTTAATAGAAGTAATTACAAATCTGTTTAACTTTCTGGCACCAGTTGATAAAAAAAAAAAAAATGTTTTCCACGGGAGTACCCCTTTAAATGTTGACGTTAAAATATTAGGGCAAAGTTTAGCAGGTCGGTTAATAAAAGTCATACTGGATTTTTTTTTTTTTAGGCTTACAAGTTTATTATTAATTTTATTTACAAAAAAAAGAGAATAACAATCCTCCCATCCAAAATTCATCATGATACATAAACTAAAACCCTTTAGATTAATATTTTTCCGTAAACTATCCCAAACTATTATTTTACTAAAACCAGTCTCCTCCTGCCATTGTTGGGAGCTCTTGTGGAGCAATTTATTTTTGGACATGCCTTACCAAGGCTCTATACACAAACAAAATGTATTTTTCCCTAATTTTACTACCCATTATTTTCCCCAAGATCTCAGGGTAAGCTGAATGTATGTGACCTCCTTTAGCAATAAACTCAAGAAACGCTTTTTTTAAACCAATATATTCTATCCATCCACCCTCCTGCAAGTTAAATTCTTCTTTCAATTCTATCCAGTTTTTGAATTTACCTCTTCCCCATAAATCTTTTATCCTAACACACCTCGTATTTCTAAGAAGGCTTATCTCTCCCAACTCTCTCACCTCAGGTATATTTAAGTTATCCAGCAGTGGCGCCTCATCCAACGTTCCTTTTATATCCATCTCTCTCCTAAGTACCCTCCATGTTTTAACCAAGCTTTGATCCATCAACACCTTCCTCCATTCACCTCCTTCTGACCTTCCTGATTCCAACAACTGGAAGATATCTATAAAGGTCACACCACTGCCGGGTAACAGAAAATCAATAAAGGTGAATTCTTTCCAATTAGTCAAAAAATAAATTTGTCCTGCCAAGAAATATGTATATATATATATAATCACAAAGAAAGAAAGAAATGTCAGCCAGCACCACCGTTACATGTATAATCCCTGTGCAGAAATAGCTCCAGATATCGGACTCAGGTGTGTACATCAGTAGGAAAGTAAGTGCTACACACTAGAATATAAACAGCAGTATATATAACTCCACAAAAAGAGAAAGAAAGCGGAGTGTTCACCAGTCCATAGCAGGCAGGCCAAACGGGTACGATAATCCAAGGACCGAGGACCGGTCCAAGCAGGGAGATGGCGGATGGAAACGGGGGGAGCTCAGACGCTGGGCCACGCCCCTAGGCGATTCGTCAGGCCGCTTTCCGCTTTCTTCTAAGAAGACACTGGTCTATTCTCAAATGTGACCCGGTGTTAGGTGAATGCCAACCGGGACACCAACCGGGTGTCACTTTTCGGAGGTCTATGAACTTACGTAATTTAGTTGCCCCGAGTCTGTTAAAAAATAAAAATAATTCTTCTCTTGACCATGTGTCACAAAATGGTACTTTCACATGTAACAAAATATGGTGTAAATGCTGCATCATGATTAATAATCCGAAATATAATTTTTTTTCTCAGAATACTAAAAAATGATATGTGATTAATACATGTAATAATTGTGAAAGTTCTTATGCTATTTATCTTTTATCCTGTCCTTGTGGGTTGCAATATGTGGGCCGCACTATTCAGACAGTGCGATCCCGCATGAACAAGCACAGATCAAATGTCAGATCAAATGTCAGAGACCGTTTTATGTTACATAGCATTCCCCGTCATCTATCTTTAAAACACGATAATAATTTTGATGTGTTGGACCTAGTAATTATCGCAACGATTCCGGTTCAGGTTCATAATAGATTCCAAAAATTAATAAATTGGGAGTCTTATTGGATATTCACCCTGGATACTCTTTTTCCACATGGTTTGAATGAACCCATTGAAAATGCAAAATAGCATCTGACGTTTTTCTGACATTTGTCTGTTTCAAGGCTATATCATTTTTCTTTTGGAATTTATAAATGAAGGAGAAATTTTCTTGATGCACTTCATATTTATAATTTATTGTTTTTTATGAAGCTAATGACTGTTTCCTTTGGATAATATTTGTTGTAAATTTATTCTAATTATATATATATATTTTTTTTATATGTTATATATTTGTATTTTTACCAAAACTTTCTATGGATGTTACAAATTATTTCTGCCTATGCAAGGGTTAACGCAACTCTATATAAATACCATGCATATCCGCGTTTCCCAATATGCCTGATGAAGCGGTCTTCACTGCGAAACGCGCTGCATTGTGGTAGGGCTGGACGGTATGACCAAATGTATGTATCACGGTATTTTTGTAACTTTCGGCGGTTCCACGGTATATAACAGTATGTCCTCCTCCTCCCCTCCCCCCCCCCAAAATTAATTATTAGCCCAGCACTGCGCTGTTCTGCCCCCCTCCCCACTAGTTATCAGCCCAGGGCTGCCCCCATCAGGGGTAAATACTCACATGTCACCCTGACACAAGGTAAACAAAATAAGCTCACGCAGGTTCCGACGTCGGCCTTACGCTGGGGACGGGAACATCGGATAGCCATCAGTGATGTTCCGCCTTGGCAGCTGATAGGCTGAGCCCACTGTCATGTAAGGAGCTCTGGACAGTTTCTTACATGACAGTGGGCTCAGCCTATCAGCGGCCGAGGCGGAACATCGATGCGGCCAGTGATAGGCTGACGGCTGTCCGACGTTCCATTTCCTAGGAAGCAGATGAGGCCAGTACCGGACCAACGTAAGATAAAGTTTATCTTGTTTATTTTTGCAGCCCGGGCATAGGGATACCACACAGTATAGAGCAGTGGTCTTCAACCTGCGGACCTCCAGATGTTGCAAAACTACAACTACCAGCATGCATGCTGAGAGTTGTAGTTTTGCAACATCTGGAGGTCCGCAGGTTGAAGACCACTGGTATAGAGTGTCAGCACCGGCGGCCACAACAAACAGGCGGAAGGGAGATGGGGAAAGCGCTAGGCTGATAATTGGGGGGCAGAACAGCACTCGCGGGCAACATATGATTAGTTCCCCAATGTGGGGACAGCGCAGCGCTGGGCTAATTCATTCATTCCAGAGGGGGAGGGGCCAACCAGTATTGCGGTATGGGTTAAAATTCATATCGTGCAGCACAAAAATGTCAGTGTTCGGTATGAACCGGTATACCGCCCAGCCCTACATTGTGGGTAAAATAAACATACTGCTCTTCACAAGTCCTTGGCGCCTGATTGATCCTGTGGTTCACCTTGGAGGAAAAGTGGAGTTTGAGCTCTCACCACAGCAGGGATGACTGTCCTCACCAGTCCACACCTGCTCTCCACCAAATAAGCTCACTATTGAGTTCTTCTCACCCTGCACTAATCCTGTCAAAAACTCACTCCAGAAATGACAAATCCATATGTGCGTATATGGTTGGTAGCAAAGTTGGCTTATTCTTAGTACATTACAGTTTTTGATGTTAGTAGATTTATAGGTTATTTCATAGGAGATCACATATAGCGATGGTTGTTAGTTTAATTATAGGTTAGTACCCAAAAAGTTATTCACTGCCAATGCACAAAAAGTTATTCACTGCCAATGTGCTAAATAGATATTAGTAACTTGGTAGCTGTTGTTAGTTATTCAACTTATAAGGGGAGTACAGGGAATGAATGCTAGTCAACCCCTTTAAAGACAAACAATTGGAGCGGTTTCACCCATTCTGCACATTGTTCACCGGATCTCTGCGCCAGCTTCCGTCTGTGTTCTGAAGCCTCCTGCTCACCGCGAGCCACCCGCCTCCTCACCACAACTGCAGCACATCACCACCTGCTCCTCTCTCCAGGTACTGGGCTCACCTCTCCGCCAGCGCCTCCAAGGGTATCCAGCAGCACACACAATCACCACCTCCTGCCGATCCTCATACCAGAGTTGATCCACCCGAATCAATCGGGAATTATTCCTGGTAGGTTAATTAAAGAAAATATTGCAAGCGTATTTGCCAATCTGGAAGTGGATGGTGGGCCCCTCCTTTCCATCCTGTCATTGGACTCAATGAAGGCCTTTGACAGGGTGGAATGGAGGCTCTGGAAACTATTGGAGGAATATAATATTAGTGGAGGAATGATTAAATGGATACAACTCCTTTATAGAGATCCAAAATCATCATCAATGGTAGGCTAACTGAGCCTTTTCCACTCTCTAGAGGTACGCGTCAAGGGTGCCCCCTATCCCCTACTTGTTTGTCTTATATATAAAGCCCCTGGCAGAGCTATTGAGGAGATCAAAAGAGTTTCACGGATGTGGGATAGAAGGAGTGAATGATAAGATATTGTTATACTCTTCCTCGATAATTTGGAAACGATGCTACCTAAAATTATAAATATAATCAGTTCGGTGAAGTTGCAGGCCTTAAAGTGAACTGGGCCAAATCCTTGTGGCTCCCGGTGATAGATGGGATCATACCGAAAGTCTCTACTATAACGATTCTTAAAGAAGGGGCTACGTTGAAATACCTTGTGGTCGATATCTCGGCCAAGAAAAACTAATTTGTAAAAACAAACTTAATGCCCTTGCTCTTTAAGATTAAAACTAAAATTGATAAATGGGGTAGGATGTCATCGAGCAGAGAGGGTGGCACTATTAAAAATGGTTCTCTTGCCACAGATCCTGAATATCATCAGAGTCTCCCCATGTGGATACCGGGAAACTGGTTCAAAGGACTAGAAGCCATGTTAAATAAATTAATATGGTGGCGAGGGAGAGTACGAATAAAGTATAGAAGTATGACCCTCTTAGAGGGTGAGGGGGGATGGGGAGTGCAGCATTTCTATAACGATTTCCTAGCTGCTAAGGCACAAGATATCAAGAACAAGAAGAATAACCCCATATTAAATTATATGTTAAACTTCTTTGAAGGAAAATATGATAAGATAATAGAAGTCTTGGAAGCAGACACATAGGGAAGTCTTTGTCTTTTTGGGGGTTTTATTATAAGTAAAATTAAACAAAATTTGTAAGGTGGTAAATAGGTGGTAAATAGTCTTGAGTTCCCCCCAATATGGGGAAATAGATTGAGGGTTTTGGGTATGGTTGGAGATTACATATATTGGGCAAATTAGTAGAAATGGGGAGTTAATCACGTTTGATATGCTTGTTAATGAATTTCATATAGACACGGGGAAACATTTCTGGAATTTACAGATAGGAGCGGCTTATAGGAACACATCTAATAAGGATGCACTTCACAAGGGCGAACTATATCATTGGGAAGGATATATAGAGATCTAATTAAAGAATCAAGTACTGCAGTTCAAGAAACAGTTAAAAAGAAATGGGCAAAAGTAAATGTGAGACTTGAGGAGGGAGAGTGGGAGAATGTTTGGGCTGGTGCCAAGAAATGCTCCTCAAATAAAAAAATTAAATTCTTACAACTAAAAATCATAAACCAATTGTATTATTCCCCAGTATCTTTGTGGGAGATGAAATGTAGAAGTGATCATACTTATCCAAAATGTGGGCAAAGTAGAGCCAACTTTGTTCATCTTGTATGGACATGTCCGAAGGTGGCTGATTTTTGGGGGCACATCAAGGAACTCCTTGAAGGGAAGTGACGGCGGCATGAGCTAGGGCCGCGCACTCCGGGGCTCTGGCCCCGCCCCCTGAGCCCTCGGGACGGAGGTGGAGTGGATGCCGACCTCGCGATGCCGGGATACTCACAGCTTAACGCCGACAGTGGGGCTCTCCTGCCCGGACGCCCTGTGAAGAGCCGGGGGCACTGGATTCTGCCGTCGGAGGAGGGAGGAGCGAGACGGTGGTGGCGCAACCCGTCGTCGGATAGGACGGGAGGCGCTGTGGAAGGGGATGCCGGAGAGGAGGTGAGAGAGGGGGGGGTGTGGTTTTACTTCGGCCAGCTACTGAGAGGAGCTTCGGGCTTGTGTCGGAGGCCTATATATGGTGGCACCTTCCTCACGTAGGCCACAGTGACGCGGAGGTGTTGAGGGGCATGTGTGGAACTCCGCTACTACTTGCTGGGATTTGGATAGACTGGCCCAGACCCTTTCTTGTGGATGGAGAGTGGAGCTGAGTAAAACGATCAGACACTACATGTGATGAATATCTAACAGTGCATTAGCCGGTGAGTTATTGCTCCCTTTTGGGGGGCAGATATTCTTATTCAGCAGTCTCTCTGCATGGATGTGTTTTACATGAGGACAAACTGCCATGAAACCTACTCACGGATTCCCTCCAACTAGGTGAAACCATTGATTAATACCCCGGCAATATTCTGAACAGCAGCAGCCCCTTGCACTGGCCCCATGTGAAATGGACAATATTGGATGCCTGACTCTCTGCCTGGTCACTCCTCCTAGCGATTTGGTGAGTGGCAGCTGCGGCAATGCATCTGTCCGGGTCTCCCCCCTCTTCCCCCTGTGATGGTTGGTAACTGTGGAGCACCCATTGAAGCTTATTAAATGTCCTTATGAGGCAGACATGTATATTATTAGCTTGGGGTGCTGTTTGGCTGCTGCACATGAGGAAGGAGCTACAGTGTGCCTAATTACAGTGATAGAGATGCTCCTGCCCTACCTGTTTGGGCCGAGCCCTAATGGACAATTGACGCCTCGGGGAACTGAGCTAACTGAGCAATGTGGGATTGACGCCCCCCCTCCTTCCTCCCTTTAGGCATCCTTTACTTTTAGTCATGGAGACTCTCTGCCCATAATGAAAGCTGTGTGGACCTTGAGGAGTATGGATGGTATAATTATGGTCACGTAGAGGTACCTATGGCTTGCCATGCTGTAAAAATCGATGTTTTTGGAGGACTTACCCCCCCTTTCTCTCTTATTCAGGAGAAACCGGGACTCATGGACTAAATTGAACAACTTGGTCTTAGGAGAATTCCTCTCTCATGAAATTGGACCCCTCCCTGGACGCAATAAGATCAGTGACTCTGGGGGGTGATTGCCCTGTCTACCAGGGGGAGCGTGAATACGCTAATGATTCCGTAGTTGCATATTAGTATGCTATATTTGGTGGTGGATATTTCTGGATCAGGGTGTGATACCCTAGGTTTTAAGCGCTCCTCAGAGCCATATGGGACTGTGAATTCTTACTTTTGTATGCTGTAAATAACGGGATTTAAATTCTCGAGTGGGAGGGGCCTATGGTGTATAAAGTTGCTAAGTTGGTCCTTGATATCCCCGTAGTGATACATACACCCCACAAATATAAAGTGAAGAGAAATAGTGGGTGAAATGGCCCCTAAGGTGAACCCCAGAAGATCAGGGGGTAGCTCGCCACAAAAAGATAAGGGGGCTATGGGTAAATTGGATAAAATATGGAAGTCTCCAGCTGTGGGTATAAAAACTAGAACCCAGAAGGATCTCTCCCCTAGTAAAACAGGCTCTAGGTACTCGGTCTTGGAGGTGGAAGAAAGGATAGTGTCACTAGGATAGGAGTGCATAGTAGAAGTACGGTGCATTATGGGGAGAGGGGGGGTGCGGGGGGGGGAGGGTAAGGGAAAGGAGGGAGGGATGGCACGGGATGATCAAAAGAGGGGTTTTCCTTTTTTTTTTTTCTCTTCTTCTTCTCTCTTTTCTTTTTTCTCTTAGGCAAATATATCTATGCTTAAACTATTAGCCTGGAACGTACGAGGTATGTCGGATAGAATTAAAAAGTGTGCAATATTCGATTATATTCGGAGGTGCCTTCCTGCGATCATATGTTTAGTTGAGACCCATAGGTCAAGAGATGAGCAGATACTTCCAAGGAAGTGGGCCAAAGAAGAATACCACTCCAGACTCTCTTCCTACTCCGTGGGAGTATCAGTATATGTTCACAGGAGGGTACCATTCGAGACTAAGAATGCAAAGGTAGATAAGTATGGTCGATATGTATTTCTTTATGGAATATGGGAAGATAGGCCAGTCATCTTGGCTTTTGTTTATATTCCTCCACCTTTTAGAGTGGATGTTCTGAGGGACCTCGTGAGCTATAGCGAAAGTAAGACACATTCGGCATTATGGATAGTTGGAGATTTGAACAATGTAATGGACCCTAGTATGGACAGATACAAATTAGGTAGGAATGTAGGGGGGAACGAAACAGCATTGGCGAGATACTGTGGAGAGATGAATTGGGTTGATGGGTGGCGGAAACTAAACCCAGGAGTAAGACAGTACTCATGTTTTAGTACCTCATATAACACCGCTTCCCGAATTGACTTATGCCTGTGTGATAAGAATGCAATGACCTGGACCAGCAGGGTGCAGTATAAAGCTAAAACCCTTTCGGACCATTGCCCAGTGGTGGTGGAAATTGGAGGTAAGGTAATGGGTGGGAAAAGGTTGGGCTTTCGGCTCAACCCCCACTGGATTGAATTAGTGGGCGACCAGGACTGGTTTAGACAGGAAATAGAGGCATTCTGGGAGATTAATCATAAGTCCGCAAACCCTCAGGTGGTATGGGATACTATGAAGGCATATTTGAGGGGCCTATATATAGGGCGAATCAATAAAAAAAAAAGGAATTCTCACAGGAAGAATCAGTACTGAATAGTAAAGTGGCAACATTAGAAGCAGGGATAGAAGAGGATAGTGGGGGGGGAACATCTGTTAGAACTGAAGGCAGCACAAGAGGAATATAAAGAATATCTACTTAAAAAGGCACAAAATAAACTATTCTTCAGTGGGCAATTTAATTTCTTTGAGAAAGGGAAACCAAATAAGACACTGTCAAGATTACTTAAAAATCAAGGCGACGAATGTGGTATTATGGCTCTGAGGAGGGAGGATGGTAGCATAACCACAGATAGAGAAGAAATAGCCCAAATGGTTGGCTCTTTTTTCTCCAATCTCTATATGGGCAGCGATATTAATAGGGCGGAGGTAGCGGAATTCTTGAGGGGAAGTAATATTCCAAGTTTGACAGAGGATGTAAGGCACTCCCTGGATGACCCAATTTCCCTCCAGGAATTGGAGGAGGCATTGGCATCAATCCAAGGGAATACATCCCCCGGGTCTGACGGCATTCCTTTCCAGATATATAGGATATACTCAACTCTGCTACTTCCAAAACTGCTGGGTATCATTAATGAATCCTGGAGGGGGGGGGAGGGGGTTCTCCCTAAATCTATGTGTGAGGCTAATATTAGACTCATTAGGAAAAAAGATAAGGATCCCTTGGATTTGGGCTCATATCGTCCTATCTCCTTGCTTAATACAGATATAAAGATAATAGCGAAAGCACTGGCAAGGAGATTGGATAAAGTAGTGGAGGTAGTGGTGGGCAATGACCAGGGAGGGTTTAGGTCAGGAAGAACGGTTCATGACAATATTCACCAGTATGAAGTGTATGAAGCAATCCAGAGTGGATCCCGAGGCCCCCGCTCCATTCTGTCATTGGATGCTACTAAAGCTTTTGACAGGGTGGAGTGGGGATACCTCTGGGAAGTGTTGAAGAGGGTTGGGGTGGGCCCGAGGTTTTTGAGTTATATTCAGCTACTATACACTAACCCCGAGGCGAGTGTAGTGGTGGATGGAACTCCCTCCTACCCATTCAAACTAAGTAGAGGAACAAGGCAGGGCTGCCCCCTCTCACCCTTTTTATTCTTAATTTATATTGAACCCTTAGCGGCTTGGATAAGAGATAATGATGTTCATGAGGGATTTGGAGTAAACGGAGAGAAGAGTAAGATCTTGTTATTTGCAGATGATATCCTCCTTTTTGTAACTAACCCACAAGAAAAAATACATCGTATCATTAAGATGTTCGAGGCATTTGCCCCTCTATCTGGGTTGGAGATAAATTGGAGTAAATCTACTATGCTCCCCCTGGATGAAGATATGGGGGAGACGGTGGGAAGACTATCCGTGCTAAAAAAAAAAATGAATGTTTCCTTTATCTGGGAGTAAAAATAGCAGCCACGAATGATAGGTTTGTGATTAACAATATACGGCCCCTTTTGAATAGTTTAGCGAAGAGAGTAGAAGTATGGATTAAAATGCCCTTCTCTATGTCAGAAAGGATGGCGATAATAAAAATGGTGGTCCTCCCACAGATCCTTTTTTTTCTTGCTGCCTCGCCAGTGTGGATCGGTAAATGCTGGTTCCGGAAGATAGAAGTAATACTGGGTAGATTGTTATGGGGGAAGAAAAAGGGTTCGTCTGAAGTACAGATATTTTATGGCCCCTGGAGATAGGGGGGGATTGGATATGCCCAATTTTTTTGTTTATTACATGGCCGCGCAGTTGGTACGAATCGTGAATTGGAGAAATTTTAGATATCTGGAGAAGACTGTAGTAGATAAGGAGAAAGTGAACATATATGAGGTGTTGGAATTAGATGATTATGAGGAGAGTGGGTCAAACAACACGATGTTATGGTATAAATATAGGAAAGTATGGGAAAGATTAAAGGGAGAATTACATGTAGGAAATAGTTTTGGGTTCCCACCCCTATGGGGTAACAATAAATTTAAAGAATTGGTGAATTGTGAGTCAACTTTTTGGGATAGTAAGGGTATAAAACGATTGGAACAAATAATTGATAAAGGACAACTCTTTTCATTTGAGCACATAAAAAGGGGGTATGATATTAGTGATAACGATTGGCTGTACTATTGGCAAGTTAGTCATGCAGTCCATAACACGATAGATAAGGAGATATATGTAGCACAGAAACACAATTTCATAGAAGCACTGACTCAAATAGAGCACCTTAAAAAAAAGGAATATCAATTTTGTATAAGAAATTAAATAAGATTATTGGAGTAAGGGGGATCGACAGAATTAAAGACAAATGGTCCGGAATAGTGGGTACTGTGTCTGAGGAAGATTGGGACATTATGGCCCAAAATATAAGTAAGGTTTCTCGGAATATGGAACATAAAATTACACAATTTAAGATATTACACAGGACCCACTATTCCGCGCTTCATTTACATAGGATAGGGGTGAGAATCACTTCACAGTGTGTTAAATGTGGTTTGGAAGAGGCGGATTATTTACATAGCTTCTGGTCGTGTGAGAAGATATCTGTTTTCTGGGAATCTGTAATAAAAGAGGTAGAAAGTAAAATCCCTGTGAAGGTTCCTCGTACGATAGAGTTTATATACTGCTGGGAGCTATTGGTAAGATGGGCAAATTTGAGTGCCTACTACATCGGATTTTGTTCTTCGCCAGACTGATTATATTAAGGAATTGGATATCCTCTAAAGAACTGCAAATAGAGGAATGGAAGGAAGGTCTGAAAACCATGAAAAATAAGGAGTTTAGATGGATGACGAGTAGGGGTGGGCAAAGAGAATGTAGAAAAATTTAGAATTTATGGTAGATTTAAAAGTTCTTCCTTTTCTTTTTTTTTTCTCTCTACTCTTTGCTCTTCAGAACCCTATTTATAGAACATATACAAAAAAAAAAAGGAACTCCTTGAAAATAAATTTAACCCCTTAACGACCGAGGGTTTTTCCATTTTCGTTTTTTCCTCCTTGCCTTTACAAAATCATAACTTTCAATTTTGCACCTAAAAATCCATATGATTGCTTATTTTTTGCGCCAACGACTCTACTTTGTAATGACATCAGTCATTTTACCCAAAAATCTATGGTGAAATGGAAAATAAATCATTGTGCGCACAAAATTGAAAAAAAACGTCATTTTGTTACTTTTGGGGCTTCTGTTTCTACGCAGTACATTTTTCGGTACAAATTACACCTTATCTTTATTCTGTAGGTCCATACGATTAAAATGATCCCCTACTTATATAGGTTGGATTTTGTCGCACTTATGGAAAAAATCATAACTACATGCAGGAAAATGTATTTGTTTAAAATTGTCATCTTCTGACCCCTATAACTTTTTTATTTTTCTGCGTATGGAGCGGTAAGAGGGCTAATTTTTTGCACTGTGATCTGAAGTTTTTAGCGGTACCAAATATGTATTGATTGGACTTTTTAATCGCTTTTTATTCATTTTTTCATGATATAAAACGTGACCAAAAAACGCTATTTTGGACTTTTGAATTTTTTGGCGTGTACGCCATTGACCGAGCTGTTTAACCCCTTAAGGACCGAGGTAGAAAAGTAAAATCCCTGTGAAGGTACCTCGTATGATAGAGTTTATACTGCTGGGAGCTATTGGTATGATGGGCAAATTTGAGTGCCTACTACATCGGATTTTGTTCTTCGCCAGACTGATTATATTAAGGAATTGGATATCCCCTAAAGAACTGCAAATAGAGGAATGGAAGGAAGGTCTGAAAACCATGAAAAATAAGGAGTTTAGATGGATGACGAGTAGGGGTGGGCAAAGAGAATGTAGAAAAATTTGGAATTTATGGTAGACTTAAAAGTTCTTCCTTTTCTTTTTCTTTTTTTTCTCTACTCTTTGCTCTTCAGAACCCTATTTATAGAACATATACAAAAAAAAAAAAGGAACTCCTTGAAAATAAATTTAACCCCTTAACGACCGAGGGTTTTTCCGTTTTTGCATTTTCGTTTTTTTCCTCCTTGCCTTAAAAAAATCATAACTTTCAATTTTGCACCTAAAAATCCATATGATGGCTTATTTTTTGCGTCACCAATTCTACTTTGTAATGAAGTCAGTCATTTTGCCCAAAAATCTACAGTAAAACGGAAAAAAAAATCATTGTGAGACAAAACGCTGTTTCATAACTTTTGGGGGCTTCCGTTTCTACATAGTACATATTTCGGTAAAAATGACACCTTATCTTTATTCTGTAGGTCCATACGATTAAAATGATACCCTACTTATATAGGTTTGATTTTGTCGCACTTCTGGAAAAAATCATAACTACATGCAGGAAAATTTATACATTTAAAATTGTCATCTTATTTTTGCGCGTATGGGGCGGTATGAGGGCTCATTTTTTGCGCCGTGATCTGAAGTTTTTAGCGGTACCATTTTTGTATTGATAGGACTTATTGATCGTGATATAAAAAGTGACCAAAAATGCACTATTTTGGACTTTGGAATTTTTTTGCGCGTACGACATTGACCGTGCGGTTTAATTAACGATATATATTTTTATGGTTTGGACATTTACGCACGCGGCGATACCATATATGTTTATTTTTATTTACACTGTGTTTTTTTTTATGGGAAAAGGGGGGTGATTCAAACTTTTAATAGGGGAGGGGTTAAATGATCTTTATTCACTTTTTTTTTTGCAGTGTTATAGCTTCCATAGGGACCTATAACACTGCACACACTGATCTCTTATACTGATCATTGTTATCCCAGAGATCTATAACACTGCACACACTGATCTTTTACATTGATCACTGGTTTCTCATAGGAAACCGGTGATCGATGATTCTGCCGCTTGACTGCTCATGCCTGGATCTCAGGCACTGAGCAGTCATTCGGCGATCGGACACCAGGAGGCAGGTGTAGGAGACCCTTCTCGTGTCCTACAGCTGTTCGGGATGCTGCGATTTTGCCGCGGCTATCCCGAACAGCCCACTGAGCTAACCGGCATACTTTCACTTTAGACGCGGTGTTCAACTTTGAACGCCGCGTCTAAAGGGTTAATATCGCGCGGCACTGCGATCAATGTAGCGTGCTATTAGCCACGGGTCCCAGCCGTTGTTAGAGGCTGGGCCTGACCCGCTATGATGCATTATAGAACAGGAGCGGACTCAGGACGTACAGGTACGCCCTGGGTCCTTAAGTGGTTAATGATAAGGGTGCATGGGATATAAATTCTGTGGTGCTCGGGTGTGATTTGGAGATGGGCATGCTGAAAAAATTTATACCAAAATTGACTATTTTGGCTAAATACCTTATTGCTTGTACATGATTTGCATCGAGAGCACCTAACGTCAGTGAGTGGAAATAGTTAATAAAATAAAAAAAGTTTGAAAAGGTGAGAATCGGAGGATCTAAGAAAAGAAGGAAAGAGTTCGAATCCACTTGGGGATTGTGGTAGGAAGCTGTTGTACATGGTTCTTTCCCTTTTTTTTCTCTCTCTCTCTATTTTTGTCCACGCAGGCATACATGGGTGGGGGTGGGATATTAAGCGGGGATACTTTTGTATGTAAATTATACTGTTAATTAAATTTTTTGTACTTTCATTTTATATAATAATAATAAAAGAAAAGATAAAAAACCTGTTGGTACAGACAGATGGTCACATTTGTAGTCTATCCCTTCTTTCATGGCCAGCACTCTACGTCACCCATTCGGCCCAGGTGTTTTTAAATTAGCAGGAGACTGAATAAGGATTTCCTCCTGGCATTCTCCCAGCTCTCTGGTAGGGAGCACATGGTAGGTATTCACACTGGTGTGGTTCTCTGTGGCGGCCATTGTTTCTGTGATGCTTTGTCTGTGGGGTGGGGCGGCCCAGAGCCAGGGGCTTGGTCGGGCAGCAGTGGGGCTGTCTGGCCACTGGGTCGTTCCCCCTGTGGGCTTGGTGTCGCAGAGATGGTGGTCACCGCCCGGCACTACGCCAGCGTTAGCTTAGGGACCCACTCTGACTAGGTGGCCTTGACGTGGCGAGTGGGCTTGTACTTTTTAATCAAAATGTATAATAACAACCTGTTTGTTTTTGAAATTATGCTGAGAAGCAAGTAGATCAAAATACAAATGGTGGATGTGCGGCTGTGTTTCTGTTTCTCTATTTTTGTTTCACCTTTACACTGTAACCTTATACATCAGCCTGTGTCCAAGTGGCACTTTATCAAAATTCATTTGACAATAAAACAGAACCCGTTATCGATCAGCATCATGCATGACATAATGGGACATGCCAGCTTGTGTCCAAGTGGAGATTTAAAGGGGTACTCCGGTGAAAACCTTTCTTCTTTTAAATCAACTGGTGGCAGAAAGTTAAACATATTTGTAAATGACTTCTATTAAAAAATCTTAATCCTTCCTGTAATTATTAGCTGCTGAATACTACAGAGGAAATTCTTTTCTTTTTGGAATGCTCTCTGATGACATCACGACCACAGTTCTCTCTGCTGACATTATTATAACAATAATAACGCTTTATTTATTGTTGTCCTTAGTGGGATTTGAACCCAAGTCCCCAGCACTGCAAGGCAGCAGTGCTAACCACTGAGCCACCATGCTGCCCTTAGCATACATCTGCTATGCATGGTTGCTAAAATGGACAGAGATGTCAGCAGAGAGCACTGTGCTCGTGATGTCATCAGTGTTCCAAAAAGAAAGGAATTTCCTCTGTAGCATTCAGCAGCTAATAAGTCCTGGAAGGATTAAGATTTTTTTAATAGAAGTAATTTACAAATATGTTTAACTTTCTGCCACCAGTTGATTTAAAAGAAAAAAGGGTTTCACCGGAGTATCCCTTTAATCCCTTGTACATAACACTGTTGATGACATAGCCACAACTACTGCCCCACTTTTTTACTTAACCCAGTAAGCTTAAAAGCAATGCCAAAAACATCCTGCCAATGATAAACTAAGGGCTTATTCACACCACCACTGGGCACGGTCATGTCTGTTCAGCCCCAAAAAAAGAAAACCGAACTGACCCATTCCACAATGGACACCCCAATGTCCCACTGGATTCCAATGACTTGAATGGGGTCCATCGAGTGTCCAGTATTTTACAGGAGTTGGGTGTTTTTTTTTCTCCACCATAGCGTTCCCTTCCTGTGGCAGTGTGAACTTAGCCTAAGAATAGCACTAACCTGGTTGAACCGATGCTGGTCACATCGTACACGCGCTGCAAACACAATTCAAAACATATCCATTTTTTTTTTAATCACATCAAGAAAAAAAATAGAAACTTTTCAGACAATCAAACAAAGTTTAATTTCAACATTTTGGCAGGAACGACCCATCGGTGGGGGAGGGATCGTTCTCCTGCCTTGGAAAGAAATTCTAGTAGGACCTAAAGAGGATTTGTCCCGGTATCATAGTAAAGGGGGATGTAGAGTATACAGTATAGCCCAAAAGGCATAACAAAAATATGGGGTCATTGATAGGAGCGATCAGAGAAGATTTATGAGGGGCGAGCAGCCCAGGCACCTGTTACCTGCGATCCCGTCTGCTGTATATCTGCACATATAGCAACCAGGGGCCGGGAACGCTCGTATTATAGGACTTTACTGTTCTCATACTATACATCCCTGGAAAGATCTGCTTTAAAGGGGTTGTGCGCCGCCCTGACTTTCGGAGCTCCGCACGCAGCGTCCGGAAGTTCATTACTCCGAACGCTGTGTGCGGGCTTCCGTGTTCGCGGCCGCCCGGCGGCCGCGAACACGGAAGCCCGCACACAGCGTTCGGAGTAATGAACTTCCGGACGCTGCGCGCGGAGCTCCGAAAGCCAGGGCGGCGCACAACCCCTTTAAAAGGGTACACCACTGAATTATTGTCTCTTTTTGCAGCCTGGGCAGAATGGAGAGACAATAAAAATTCAGTGGATAAAGAAGTAATCCGTTAGAAACATTTTCAAATCAACTGGCTCCAGAAAGCTATACAGATTTGTAAATTACTTCTATATAAAAAATCTTAATCCTTCCAGTACTTATCAGCTGCTGTATGCTCCACAGAAAGTTGTGTGGTTCTTTCCAGTCTGACCACAGCGCTCTCTGCTGACACCTCTGTTTGGAGAGGTTTGTTATGGGGATTTGCTCCTGCTCTGGAAAGTTTCTGACACGGACAGAGGTGTCAGCAGAGAGCACTGTGGTCAGACTGGAAAGAACTACATCACTTCCTGTGGAGCATACAGCCGCTGATAAGTACTGGAAGGATTAAGATTTTTTATATAGAAGTAATTTACTTTCTGGTATCAGTTATTTTGAAAACATTTGTTCTCCACCAGAGAACACCTTTGAGGCACTGACCTATCAATACAACATTGATTTAATTTCTGCAAATATTTATATTTCTCACCAAAACAGTGACACATTCTTCGTAAAATTTCCCAAGAAAAGAAAAAATAATAGTCTCATACAGTAGCTGTGATTTCCCCTCATCCTGGGGTTTAGTAACACGGACGGTATCTACAGAGATCGCTGCACGTGGCCCCTCCATAGAGTCGCCCACAGGAACTTCTTTCCTAATATTATGCATCGCAAAATAGCACTAAATGTTAGTGCCGTATAAAGTCCTTGGAATCTGGACGTAAACAGCAGAAACAGCTACAGTATAGCAGTATTATCTTTACAAGCTACAATATAGCAGTATTATCTTTACAAGCTACAATATAGCAGCATTATGTTCTCAAGCTACAATATAGCAGTATTATCTTCCCAAGCTACAAAATATCAGTATTATCTTCCCAAGCTACAATATAGCAGTATTATCTTCACAAGTTACAATATAGCAGTATTATCTACACAAGCTACAATATAGCAGTATTATCTTCACAAGCTACAATATAGCAGTATTATCTTCACAAGCTACAATATAGCAGTATTATCTTCTCAAGTTACAATATAGCAGTATTATCTTCACAAGCTACAATATAGCAGTATTATCTTCACAAGTTACAATATAGCAGTATTATCTTCACAAGCTACAATATAGCAGTATTATCTTCACAAGCTACAATATAGCAGTATTATCTTCACAAGCTACAATATAGCAGTATTATCTTCACAAGCTACAATATAGCAGTATTATCTTCACAAGCTACAATATAGCAGTATTATCTTCTCAAGTTACAATATAGCAGTATTATCTTCCCAAGCTACAATATAGCAGTATTATCTTCACAAGCTACAAAATAGCAGTATTATCTTCCCAAGCTACAATATAGCAGTATTATCTTCCTAATCTACTATATAGCAGTATTATCTTCCTAAGCTACAAAATATCAGTATTATCTTCCCAAGCTACAATATAGAAGTATTATCTTCCTAATCTACTATATAACAGTATTATCTTTCTAAGCTACAAAATATCAGTATTATCTTCCCAAGCTATAGCAGTATTATTTTCCCAAGCTACAATATAGCAGTATTATTTTCCCAAGCTATAGCAGTCTTATTTTCCCAAGCTACTATATAGCAGTATTATCTTCCCAAGCTACAATATAGCAGTATTATGTTCCCAAGCTATAGCAGTATTATCTACCCAAGCTATTATATAGCAGTATTATCTTCCCAAGCTACAATATAGCAGTATTATGTTCCCAAGCTATAGCAGTATTATCTTCCCAAGCTATTATATAGCAGTATTATCTTCCCAGGAATATGACAACTTGTAGTTGTGCAGAATCTGCTCCATAGCGTTTGAAGACCAACCAACCTCTACTACAGACTTATCACATCTCAGGTCCAATGTCTTCACAGATATACAACCAAACCTCTAACAAAAAAATTATTCAGGAAAAAATTATTAAAAAAAACATTCTGGAAACACATTATTACATTCAGACGCATATGTTTCCATTGTGAATTATCTCCTAAGCTCAGTATCCCCAGTGTGAGAGACTTCCAGGCGTGGCAGCTAACCGCGCGGCCGGTCCAAGGGCCACTGTTGCTGATCTCCTTGGGATCTGAAATTTCTGGAATCCTGTTAGCGAGTTACATGCTGCCGCTGTTTGGTTAAGACTCGAGGATTCACAAAACAGAAGATTATCATCCTGCGTTTGCAGATTCTCTTTTTCTGGAGTTAAAGGCAGGAAGGGATCTGGGGAAGGAAATAAGAGGGAAAAAGGTCAGAATTAAAATATTCTATCATTTCTACTCGTGCTCTGTTATAAGTACAGTTATGGATTTATTGCAAGGATTTTACCAAAATACCAAAATGTTCGCCCTTTCTATGCAGGAAACCAATCAAATTTCTATATTCTACATATATATCTAGATGTATTTATTATACATACTATGAATGATCGCTGCATTAGTAACCCCATCTTAAAGGGGTATTCCAGTAAAAAACATTTTTTTGGTTTCATATCAACTGGCTCCAGAAAGTTTAACAGATTTGTAAATTACTTCTATTAAAAAATCTTAATCCTTCCAGTATTTATCAGCTGATGAAATTGAGTTGTTCTCTTCTGTCTGACAACAGTGCTCTCTGCTGACACCTCTGGCTGTATCAGGAACTGTCCAGAGCAGGAGAGGTTTGCTATGGGGATTTGCTCCTACTCTGGACTTTTCCTGAGACAGACAGAGGTGTCAGCAGAGAGCACTGTGCTCAGACAGGAGAGAACAACTAAACTAAACAAATGTGACACAAGCCGTTTCAGGATTGCATCTCTGTCCCAGAATGAAGGAGCATTGTCAGGAGAGGATGTGGTGGACCCCCAGGGTGGGCCTGGGCAGGCTGGAACTCTGGGGGCCTGTATGAATGTGAAGAAGGTGGTAAAGGTATCCGCTGGAAGGGTCTACCTAAGCTAGGATCCCAGGAATATCACAGGGTCATATCCCTCGGCTTTCTCCAGCAAACGATGATCCGGACATTATTCTTTTGTAGACAATTCTAAAAGTCCTCTCCATGGAGGCATTCATTCCACGCTGGAGATCTTGACGTTGTTGTCTACCCTAGTGACCAGCATAGATTGGCCCATGCTGATAGCCGTAAGGATTTCCAAACTTATGGTCGGTATTGACTAATGAGTATTGAGAGGAGAATATTGATGCTGGGGGTAGAAGATTCCTCGAAGAAGGACAGCGATGGGTCTGGAAAAAATGCTGAGAAAAAAGCTCTAGATTCTTGCCTGCATTGGCTTTCACCTGACCCAGAAGTACGTTGGAAGAGAAGGCGGTCACTGTCAAGTTTATCAACCAGACTAAAGAAAAGATCCATAGACTCCACATTTGACTGGGGCGAGATGGAGGTGTAGATGCAGATTTCCCTTTGTCCCAATTCTTGCAGATACCATTAGGTTTAAGGAAAATCATGGGGCCCAGGACCACCAAGGGCACACAGTGTCTCTATATGCCCGTACAGAACTGGCCCAGCGATGCCCAATAGTAGGAGGGGTGTAACAGGCAGAAGCCCTATATTAACTCTGTCTTGGTGCTGCACAACAAGACCCACACATAGCAAAGTCCAGCAACCAATACATAGACGGTAATGGTCTCCAACATAGTCTCTCTCAGGCCACTGCCAACCAAAGACACACAGGCCGCGGTGCAGAGTAGCCAGGGCACAAGCCTTATCCATTGTGTCTCCTTAAAGCGTACCAGTCAGATTCACCGCCCCCCCCCCCCCCCCCAAAAAAGAAAACAGTTATATGTTGCTCGGTACCACATCCTGACCATGTACTTCTATTATTTACAACCTATATTTCTTACAGAATTACCTTTATTTACTTGCTATCATTGCTCAGTGAGGTTTCTGTCCATGCAAAGGCAGGGGGCGTGTCACTCTCTTCTCCTCACTGTGATGACTCCTCCCTCTCCCTCACTCTGCTCTGACTCACAGAGGGCCCTGCATCTGCCTGCAGCCCTGTCAATCACTCATGGTGTTCATGATGTGTCGATGAGCACTGGACACTGCAGGATTGGTATGTGTCCCAGGAGGCAGGGGGACCCCTAGTGGCCACTTTTTTGACTGGCTTTTTCAGTATGAAATACTGAATTTTTTTTTGATGAAAACTACTGCAAAACACATTGTTTTTGCATGGTTTATAACATTTCAAAAGTTATTGTATCTGACAGCGCCCATTTAAGTCCGTAAAAAGATGGCAGCAGGCAGGACTACAAGCACCTGGGAAGATTCAAATGTTTGGAGGGATCAGGAGAGATTATGACCAGCAGATCTAGAAGGTGTCCGGACACCTTAACTCTTATGGCTGTAAATCTGATTCACCGAGATTATACAAGAACTTTCTGCTATCGTTCTCTGGAAAGTAATTCACAGCTCCATTCCGAGGATTCCTGTACTGTATATCCTGATCTGCACTAGTTATAGGATGATCTGCTCTAGTTATAGGATGATCTGCTCTAGTTATAGGATGACCTGATCTAGTTATAGGGTGATCTGCTCTAGTTATATGATGATCTGCACTAGTTATAGGATGATCTGCTCTAGTTATAGGATGATCTGCTGTAGTTATAGGATGATCTGCTCTAGTTATAGGGTGATCTGCTCTAGTTATAGGATGATCTGCACTAGTTATAGGATGATCCGCTCTAGTTATAGGGTGATCTGCTCTAGTTATAGGATGATCTGCTCTAGTTATAGGATGATCTGCTGTAGTTATAGGATGATCTGCTCTAGTTATAGGGTGATCTGCTCTAGTTATAGGATGATCCGCTCTAGTTATAGGGTGATCTGCTCTAGTTATAGGATGATCTGCTCTAGTTATAGGATGATCTGCTCTAGTTATAGGATGATCTGCTCTAGTTATAGGATGATCTGCTCTAGTTATAGGATGATCTGCTCTAGTTATAGGATGATCCGCTCTAGTTATAGGGTGATCTGCTCTAGTTATAGGATGATCTGCTCTAGTTATAGGATGATCTGCTCTAGTTATAGGATGATCTGCTCTAGTTATAGGATGATCTGCTCTAGTTATAGGATGATCTGCTCTAGTTATAGGATGATCTGCTCTAGTTATAGGATGATCTGCTCTAGTTATAGGGTGATCTGCTCTAGTTATAGGGTGATCTGCTGTAGTTATAGGGTGATCTCCTCTAGTGATAGGATGATCTGCTGTAGTTATAGGATGATCTGCACTAGTTATAGAATGATCTGCTCTAGTTATAGGGTGATATGCTCTAGTTATAGGGTGATCTGCTCTAGTTATAGAGTGATCTGCAGTAGTTATAGGATGATCTGATTTAGTTATAGAATGATCTGCTCTAGTTATAGGATGATCTGCTCTAGTTATAGGGTGATCTGCTCTAGTTATAGAATGATCTGCTCTAGTTATAGGATGATCTGCTCTAGTTATAGGTTGATCTGCTCTAGTTATAGGATGATCTGCTCTAGTTATAGGGTGATCTGCTCTAGTTATAGGATGATCTGCTGTAGTTATAGGATGATCTGCTCTAGTTATAGGGTGATCTGCTCTAGTTATAGGATGATCTGCTCTAGGTATAGGATGATCTGCTCTAGTTATAGGATGATCTGCTCTAGTTATAGAATGATCTGCTCTAGTTATAGGATGATCTGCTCTAGTTATAGGATGATCTGCTCTAGTTATAGGATGATCTGCTCTAGTTATAGGATGATCTGCTCTAGTTATAGGTTGATCTGCTCTAGTTATAGGATGATCTGCTCTAGTTATAGGGTGATCTGCTCTAGTTATAGGATGATCTGCTGTAGTTATAGGATGATCTGCTCTAGTTATAGGGTGATCTGCTCTAGTTATAGGGTGATCTGCTCTAGTTATAGGATGATCTGCTCTAGGTATAGGATGATCTGCTCTAGTTATAGGATGATCTGCTCTAGTTATAGAATGATCTGCTCTAGTTATAGGATGATCTGCTCTAGTTATAGGATGATCTGCTCTAGTTATAGGATGATCTGCTCTAGGTATAGGATGATCTGCTCTAGTTATAGGATGATCTGCTCTAGTTATAGGATGATCCGCTCTAGTTATAGGATGATCTGCTCTAGTTATAGAATGATCTGCTCTAGTTAAAGGGTGATCTGCTCTAGTTATAGGGTGATCTGCTGTAGTTATAAGGTGATCTGCTCTAGTTATAGGATGATCTGCTCTAGTTATAGGGTGATCTGCTCTAGTTATAGGATGATCTGCTCTAGTTATAGGGTGATCTGCTCTAGTTATAGGGTGATCTGCTCTAGTTATAGCGTGATCTGCTCTAGTTATAGGATGATCTGCTCTAGTTATAGGGTGATCTGCTCTAGTTATAGAATGATCCGCTCTAGTTATAGGATGATCTGCTCTAGTTATAGGATGATCTGCTCTAGTTATAGGGTGATCTGCTCTAGTTATAGGATGATCTGCTCTAGTTATAGGATGATCCGCTCTAGTTATAGGGTGATCTGCTCTAGTTATAGGGTGATCTGCTGTAGTTATAGGATGATCCGCTCTAGTTATAGGGTGATCCGCTCTAGTTATAGGATGATCCGCTCTAGTTATAGGGTGATCTGCTCTAGTTATAGTGTGATCTGCTGTAGTTATAGGATGATCTTCTCTAGTTATAGGGTGATCTGCTCTAGTTATAGGATGATCCGCTCTAGTTATAGGGTGATCTGCTCTAGTGATAGGGTGATCTGCTCTAGTTATAGGGTGATCTGCTCTAGTTATAGGATGATCTGCTCTAGTTATAGGGTGATCTGCTCTAGTTATAGGATGATCTGCTCTAGATATAGGGTGATCTGCTCTAGTTATAGGGTGATCTGCTCTAGTTATAGGGTGATCTGCTCTAGTTATAGGATGATCCTCTCTAGTTATAGGGTGATCTCCTCTAGTTATAGGGTGATCTGCTCTATTTATAGGATGATCTGCTCTAGTTATAGGGTGATCTGCTCTAGTTATAGGATGACCTGCTCTAGTTATAGGATGATCTGCTCTAGTTATAGGATGATCTGCTCTAGTTATAGGATGATCTGCTCTAGTTATAGGGTGATCTGCTCTAGTTATAGGGTGATCTGCTCTAGTTATAGGGTGATCTGCTCTATTTATAGGATGATCTGCTCTAGTTATAGGGTGATCTGCTCTAGTTATAGGATGATCTGCTCTAGTTATAGGATGATCTGCTCTAGTTATAGGGTGATCTGCTCTAGTTATAGGGTGATCTGCTCTAGTTATAGGATGATCTGCTCTAGTTATAGGGTGATCTGCTCTAGTTATAGAATGATCTGCTCTAGTTATAGGGTGATCTGCTCTAGTTATAGGGTGATCTGCTCTAGTTATAGGATGATCCGCTGTAGTTATAGGGTGATCTGCTCTAGTTATAGGATGATCTGCTCTAGTTATATGATGATCTGCTCTAGTTATAGGGTGATCTGCTCTAGTTATAGGGTGATCTGCTCTAGTTATAGGATGATCTGCTCTAGTTATAGGATGATCTGCTCTAGTTATAGGGTGATCTGCTCTAGTTATAGGATGATCTGCTCTAGTTATAGGGTCATTTGCTCTAGTTATAGGATGATCTGCTCTAGTTATAGGGTGATCCACTCTAGTTATAGGATGATCTGCTCTAGTTATAGGGTGATCCACTCTAGTTATAGAATGATCTGCTGTAGGTATAGGGTGATCTGCTCTAGTTATAGGATGATCTGCTCTAGTTATAGGATGATCTGCTCTAGTTATAGGGTGATCTGCTGTAGTTATAGGATGATCCGCTCTAGTTATAGGATGATCCGCTCTAGTTATAGGCTGATCTGCTCTAGTTATAGGATGATCTGCTGTAGTTATAGGGTGATCTACTCTAGTTATAGGGTGATCTGCTGTAGTTATAGGATGATCCGCTCTAGTTATAGGATGATCTGCTGTAGTTATAGGATGATCTGCTCTAGTTATAGGATGATCCGCTCTAGTTATAGGCTGATCTGCTCTAGTTATAGGATGATCTGCTGTAGTTATAGGGTGATCTACTCTAGTTATAGGGTGATCTGCTCTAGTTATAGGACAGGATAATGCATTATTTCAAGTTTTTACCCTTAGTATCTGGCGCAGGTTGTACAGTCTTCTCAGACTCCTCACACTTCCTCGGAGGAGACCGTAGAGCCGCAGATTTCTCTGACACGTTTCTCGACTTAATCAGAGAGATGTAGAATTCCTCCAGAGGCTGAGACAGACGTTCTCCATCACTTCTCTTCGGAATGTCATTTATTTTCTGTAAATTAAAAAAAAAAAGTGTAACAGTCATTCAGGGCACAATATAAATCACCCCTGACCCCCCAAAAAAGAGCCCAGGTGTAAATACTCACCCCCGGAACGGTCGTCTCCTCCTGATGTTTAACAAGGTCTTGTGCAGTTGGTTTTAAAGCTTCATCCGGAGTCACCGTACCCCCAGAGAAAGACCACACTTCATCCCATATATCTTCACCAATAGGAAAAGCTTCTAGGTAGGGTAATTCAGGCTCAGGCTCTTTGTTAACCTAAACATATATATAAGGGCAGATCTATAACCATGTTGTCTTACTAAAAGGAGTAATCCTAAGATCACCCAAGGGTAGGTGATGGTGGGATCCTAAATAATGATGTAAATGGGGTCTGAGTGCCCTATCCTTAAGGGGTATTCCGCCCCTAGACATCTTATCCCCTATTCAAAGGATAGGGGATAAGATGTCTGATCGCAGGGGTGCCTTCACTCCGTGCCGGATGACTGGCGATACGGGACGGAGGCTCTTGACGGGCTGTCAAGCACCCTCCCATAGACTTGCAATGAGGGGGCGGACATCACATCATGAGGGGGGCATGACCTTGACGTCACGAGCCTCCGGAGCAGCACCCGACACTCTAAATGCCCCTTTAAGGCCTCTAAGCCCTATAAGTCATCTAAGCCCTATAAGTGTCTTGGAGATAAAGGGCACAGAATCTTATTTAAGTTTTTTTTTTTTTTTTTTTACCACTTTTTGCTGAATATCTCGTTGGAAAAGATTTTTTTTAAATCAACTGGTGCCAGAAAGTTATAAACAGATTTTTAAATTACTTCTATTTAAAATTCTTAATCCTTCCAGTACTTATCAGCTGCTGTATAATACAAAGGAAGTTAATATTTTTTTTTTCTGTCTGTCCATGATGCTCTCTGCTGACACCTCTGTCCATGTCAGGAACTGTCCAGAGTAGGAGCAAATCCCCATAGCAAGTTTATCCTGTTCTGGACAGTTCCTGACATCAGCAGCTGATAAATACTGGAAGGATTAAGAATTTTTAAAGTCATTTACAAATTTGTTTAACTTTCTGGCACCAGTTGATTAAAAAAACTAAATGTTTTCCACCGGAGTACCCTTTTAAATAGTTCTTTTGCTGCTAAGCGTGGCATCAGAGGAGACGTACGGGCACATGGTCCGAACATGCCATGCCCTATATGTACAAGGTACCAGGGTGGGATAATAGGGCTTACAAGACCCCACAGGTTACTTTCAAATGATGGTGCCACCAATCTATTCAAACCCTTTGGGACTGCAGAATATAAGTTAGCGCAGTACGTGGCATCATCCGGCAGTGCATATACTCAACCAATGCTTGGGGACCCCCGCAATCAGCTACTTATCTACACCGGAATTCTACTTTAAGTGTTTCTCACTGCGTTTTGTTGGGTTTATTTTGTTACACTTCAGGGTTCGGGTGCAGCGGTCTGTACGGTGCAATGTTTTTTTACCGTATATACTCCACCTTGTGGTGCTCCGTATTTTTCCTTCTCGCTTTAGGCGGTTGCGATAGAATCTGCACTTTACAGTGGGACGTAGATCGTACGATTTGCTTATATTTGGAGCATGGAAATTCGCACATGCGCCTAAGCGCTTATTTTTGCGACTATTTGCAAAAACCTGCAAGAGACCTTTCAGAAGTCAATTTCAGTTTCGCTTTTGCAGCGGTAAAGGAGTTACCAAGTGCGAATGTCACACAAAAAGTTGCAAACCTTCTCCAAAACATTGCAAATCTACGCCCAGCCCGGACCCAGCTTACAAAACTGCCTTTAAAGAGCACTTTCAAAAAGTAGCACAATTTTTTTCGGCGCAACCGTGACTCTTTGTGCAAACAGTCGCAGAGAGGAGGAATCATACGAAAAAAAATACACATGAATATATACCGTGTTTCTCCGAAAATAAGACCGGGTCTTATATTAATTTAAGTCACAAAAAACACACTAGGGCTTATTTTCAGGGTAGGGCTTATTTACTTATGTACCGTGAACAACATGGGGGGCTTCCACACTGCTACAGTCCCCCATCCTCCCAAAGCCCCCCCATCCTCCACACTCCTGCAGTCCCCCAGGCTGCAGGAGTGTGGTGGATGGGGGATCCACCACACTCCTGCAGCCCCCCATCCTCCACACCCCTGCAGCCCCCCATCCTCCACACTGCTACAGCCCCCCATCCTCCCCTTCCCCCGTTGTCCTCCACACTCCTACAGTGCCCCCCACCTGGCAGTCTGCCAGCTGATTACCCCTGGCCTAGGTCTTATTTTCGGGGTAGGGCTTATATTGCAGCCCACCCTGATAATCCTGATAGGGCTTACTTTCAGGGTAGGGTTTATTTTCGGGGAAACAGGAAAAAGGTGTCTCACGTAAGCAAAAATAAATGACTTTAAATGGGTACTCTCATAAAAAAGTTTTATTAAATAGATTATGTTAAAAAAAAAGTATCTAATATATTTTATTTTTAAAAAATCATGTTATATGTGTTTTTTTTACGTTTGTAACCCTGGCCACTAGGTGTCACCCTATATGGCTCAGGATTACATTCCCCCCCTGACGTTCAGACCAACGCTGGCCCAGCGTGGCCCAGAATGCACGTTCCCATGAATGAGGAGAGGGAGATGCAGACGGGCGGGTATATTTAAATTTCGCGCGACGCGCAAAATTTAAATATCCCTGCTCGCCTGCGTCTCCCTCTCCTCATCCATTGCAGCGCGCGAGCTCCAGGATATAGAGGAGATGGGCAGAAGCGAGCCCCGTCCAGGCTTCAGATGACGTCGCGCCTGCCGGGGCCGCCCACTTCCTGCCTTCACCAGAGAGCTCAACATAAGGTATTTTAATGGGGATTTGTAGAAATATAAAGACAGGGATAGATGTAGTTAGTGTCAGGGACAGATGGGGAGGGGGAATAGGGAAATTTAATTTACTGATAGCTACTCTTTAAAACTCACTTTCTGAAGACAACAATGATAAATCTCTACCCCCCCCGCCCCCAAAAAAAATCCCTTCAGAGCACCATTTTGTAGGACTCCTCCTCTCCTCACAGTTGCGTCAAAAATGTGCGACATTTTTGACACTGCTCTCTGAAGAGTTTTGTAAGCCAGGTTCTGGCTGGTGTAGATTTGAGGTGTTTTGGAGAAGTTTTGTGACTTTTTGTGCGACATTCGTACTTGAAAAATCCGTGACCGCTGCGAAGTGAAAACTGAAATTGACTTTTGCAATGTAGTAGTTTTTCACTTGCTTCCAAAAGTCGCAAGGAAAAACTGCTTTAGCGCACGTGCAACATTTCATGCGCCTAATATAAATTAAAAAAAGCTCTAAAGACGAAGATGCATCTCCCCATAGTTTTTGTCCTTTTCTGTTACTACTTGTATTGCGCATACATGTGTGTATATTATCCAGCACCGCCCCGTACCAGTGTTTTTTGGGGGCCATGTCCTCTAATGCTATGTGGATATTTTACAAACAATAATATTGTAAGATTTCCCTTTCTTCAGCATTTAGTGTGCGACTCGATTTTGGTGCTCATTTTTGATACATTTGTAATTTTTTTGTAAAATTTCAAAATTTTCTGGTGTTTATCGAAAGTCCTATAAAGTGGAATGACTGCATCAATTTAGTCATAGAATATGCACACAAAAACACTGGGAAATTAGTGGGTGTTTTTTTTTTTATTGCTCCTCTGGGTGGTGGAATCCAGAATCCTGATCAGACGGCTCTAGGGGATTCTTTATCTCACATGAGGCTATGTTCACATGCCAGGATTTCCACAAAGCATGACTCATTGAGTACAATGGGATTCTGCCACAGAAATGACACTTTGCTAATTTTGCTAAATTCTATTGAAGTCAATGGGGCCTGAATCTTGGCAGAATTCTGTGTTCTGAGAACACAAAAATGTTGCCGCAATTCAGTTCAGCATGCTTTGCTGAACGGAGTTTGTGCAGAATTGTGGAAATTCCACCGTGTGAACATAGCCCTACAAGATATCACTGAGAAGGGTTTAAACACCAGATCCCAGCACAACGAGGACGAGACAAAGTGTTATATAGAGGAGGTCACATGGGGACCGGGGGGGGGGGGAATGACTTAGTATTATAACTGGGCAATACAAACAATCCAACGGGTTACAGTGAGGCAAAAAAATATTTAGTCAGCCACCAATTGTCAAAGTTCTCCCACTTGAAAAGATGAGAGGCTGTAATTTTCATCATAGGTATTATCAACTATAAAAGACTGAATAAGAAAAAAAAATCCATAAAATCACATGATTTTTAAAGAATTTATTTGCAAATTATGATGGAAAATAAGTAATTGGTCGCCTACAAACAAGTAAGATTTCTGCCTCTCACAGACCTGTAACTTCTTCTTTAAGAGTCTCCTGTGTCCTCCACTCGTTACCTGTATTAATGGCTCCTGTTTGAACTTGTTATCAGTATAGAAGACACCTGTCCACAACCTCAAACAGTCACACTCCAAACTCCATATTGACCAAGACCAAAGAGCTGTCGAAGGACACCAGAAATAAAATTGTAGCCCTGCACCAGGCTGGGAAGACTGAATCTGCAATAGGCAAGGAGCTTGGTGTGAAGAAATCAACTGTGGGAGCAATTATTAGAAAATGGAAGACATTCAAGACCACTGATAATCTCCCTCGATCCTGGGCTCCACGCAAGATCTCACCCCATGGTGTAAAAATTATCACAAGAACGGTGAGCAAAAATCCAAAAAGGGGGGCCTAGTGAATGACCTGCAGAGAGCTGGGACATAAATAACAAAGGCTATTATCAGTAACACACTACACCACCAGGGACTCAAATCATGCAGTACCAGACGTGTCCCCCTGCTTAAGCCAGTACATGTCCGGATCCGTCTGAAGTTTCCTAGAGAGCATTTGGATGATCCAGAAGAGGATTGGGAGAATGTCATATGGTCAGATGAAACCAAAGTAGAACTTTTTGGTAAAAACTCAACTCGTCGTGTTTGCAGGAGAAAGAATGCTGAGTTGCATCCAAAGAACACCATACCTACTGTGAAGCATGGGGGTGGAAACATTATGCTTTGGGGCTGTTTTTCAGCAAAGGGACCATGACGACTGATTCATGTAAAGGAAAGAATGAATGGGGCCATATATGATGAGATTTTGAGTGAAAATCTCCTTCCATCAGCAAGGGTATTGAAGATAAAATGGGCTGGGTCTTTCAGCATGACAATGATCCCAAACAAAACACATCGGCCGGGCAAAGAAGGAGTGGCTTTGTAAGAAGCATTTCAAGGTCCTGGAGTGACCTAGCCAGTCTCCAGATCTCAACCCCATAAAAAACCTTTGGAAGGAGTCGAAAGTCTGTGTTGCCCAGCGACAGCCCCAAAACATCACTGCTCTAGAGGAGATCTGCATGGAGGAATGGGCCAAAATACCAGCAACAGTGGGTGAAAACCTTGTGAAGACTTACAGAAAACGTTTGACCTCTGTCATTGCCAACAAAGGGGATATAACAAAGTATTGAGATGAACTTTTGTTATTGACCAAATACTTATTTTCCACCATAATTTGCAAATAAATTCTTAAAAAATCAGACAATGTGATTTTATGGACTTTTTTTTCTCATTCTGTCTCTCATAGTTGAGGTTATAACCTATGATGGAAATTACAGCCTCATCTTTATAAGTGGGAGAACTTTCGCAATTGGTGGCTGACTAAATACTTTTTTTCCCCCACTGTATATAGAGGACTCCTTGACAAAGCCCTCGAGCGATACACATTGGAGATACGGAGTGGTGTGGCTGAGTCCTGCTTTGTATGTATTACCCGACCCCTGTCACTGCTGCTATTTCCCTTGCACTAGCACTTTGTTTGTGTCACATTGTCACATTTGATTGGCTTTTGCACTTAGCCATTTATTTTTTCATGTGATTTGCTGCACACCTCCCTTTTAACTGCTATATAGGCTGACTTCACTTGTACCACGGTGTGCATTCACTTTTATTTTTCACATACGTTTTTATCCCCCCCTTTTTATACAGCAGTGTCCTCAGCATACATAGAGGCTTATTTATTTGCCCACTCCTTGCAGGTTTTATAGTTATACTATTACGGTAACTTCATTTTATACTGTGTTTTTATCTTTTTACTCTGTCCTTATGTGTGAAATGTTGTTATAACCATGAATTAAATAAAATAGAGGTGCACCGAAATGGAAATTTCAGAACCGAAACTAAACCGAAATAAAAAAAAATGTCCGGCCGAAACCGATACCGAAAATGACTTCTCCCCGTCTTCTGGTAAAATGCAGCGCTCCGCTCATTAGATTAGAGTCCCCCACATTAGATTGCCAGCTCCCCCACATTAGGTCGGGAGTTCCCCCACATTAATAGGCAGCTCCCCCACATTAATAGGCAGCTCCCCCACATTAATAGGCAGCTCCCCAACAATAGTAGGCAGCTCCTCCACAATGGTAGCAGTTCCCCCACAACAGTAGGCAGCTCCCCCACATTAGGTCAGCATTTCCCCCACAATAGTAGGCAGGTTCCCCACAAGAGTAGGCAGTTCCCCCACAATATTAGGCAGCTCCCCCCAACAATATTAGGCAGCTCCCATCACATTTGTAGGCAGCTCCCAACCACATTAGGTCAGCAGTTCCCCCACAATAGTAGGCAGCTCCCCCCCCCCCACAATATCAGGCAGCTCCACCCCAACAATATTAGCCAGCTCCCCCCACATTTGTATGCAGCCCCCCCCCCACATTAGGTCAGTAGTTCCCCCACAATAGTAGGCAGCTCCCCCCACCCCACAGACATACAGCTTCCAGCCATATACAGTGTACGGCTGGAGGCTGTATGTCTGTACTGCTGCCCCCACAGTGATCCGGTCACCGCTCCTCCGGCCCGGGGTCACATCTACTGCTATGGCCTATGGACCATAGCAGTAGGTGCCGGGACCGGAGGAGCGGTGACCGGAACACTGAAGAAGATGACGCGCTGCCGGTCACTTACCAGGCCCCGTGCCGTGCGTACAACCATAGAGGCGGAGAAGCGAAGGACCAAAGGAGGACGCACGCTGACCGGGGAATGGTGAGTGACCGGCGGACATCCTTATGTCCCGAAAAGATTTTTCGGGACACAGGGATGTCCGGGATAGGAATACTTCTTTTTATGTGCCCGGGCCGGCTCCTGTGTGTGACTGCAGGCGGGGGACGACCAGAGCATATAAAACCTAATACCGTATACTAAAAACCAGGGGGCCTCCAGCTGTTGTGAAACTACAACTCCCAGCATGCCTGGACAGCCTTTGCCGGTCCGGGCATGCTGGGAGTTGTAGTTTCACAACAGCTGGAGGCCCCCTGGTTTTTAGTATACAGTATTAGTTTTTATATGCTCTGGTCGGCCCCCGCCTGCAGCCACACACGGGAGCCGGCCCGGGCACATAAAAAGAAGTATTCCTATCCCGGAGAGCGTGCCCCCCCAGATGTTACGCCCGGCCCCCCTGCACCCCCCACGCTACGCCTCTGGCACTGGCAGTGTTTGTAACATGTGCTGTGGGCGGGTAGGGGAGGTGGTCATTATCGGCAAATTTTTTGTTGTTTCGGCATTTCCCCAAAATAGCTATTTTCGGCCAATATGTATCGGCCGCCGATATATCGGTGCATCCCTAAAATGAAACATATATATTTTTTCACACCAAGTTATCTATTTATACACACACCTTATTTCTTGGGGTTATTGTTCGTGCACGCCATGCACATATAGGTGTTCATATTTGGTTTCCCAAAAACCCCCCTCTTTTTTATTTTAGTGAGCCGAGCACGGGTTGGGTTATTTTGGTCTCTCTGTATATACAGGAGGTCACATGGGGGGGGGGAGCTGCTAATAAGTGCACATATATAAGGCTTATATAGGTGCCAGACACATGGGTCGGGCCCCAGAGGATAGATAAGACTATTTTTTAATGCTTTTCATGCCATGTTTTCTGGGATGTAATTTAACCAGGCAAAAAAAGAAAAATTATAGCATTTTTTATTATCATAATTTTTCCTTTTACAGCGTCCACCATGTAGGATCAATAACATTATATTTATAACATTTTGGACATTTTTGGAAGTGGCAATACCCATGGCGGTGGGGGATAAGATTTATCAAAACCTGTCCAGAGGAAAAACAGTTGTGTTGCCCATAACAACCAATCAGAACACTTCTCTCTTTTTTGAAAAGGCCTCTGAAAAATGAAAGAAGTGATCTGATTGGTTGCCATGAGCAACTCATGGTCGGAACTTAACTCTCCCCCATGGTGTTTTTTTTTTCCTACTTACTGCGTAGGATAAGTAACATTACCGTATTTTTCCCCCTATAGGACGCACCGGCGTATAAGGCGCACCCTATTTTTAGGTGCAAAATCTAAAAAATTAAAGATTTTGAACCCAATAGTGGTCTTCAACCTGCGGACCTCCAGATGTTGCAAAACTACAACTCCCAGCATGCTGGGAGTTGTAGTTTTGCAACATCTGGAGGTCCACAGATTGAAGACCACTGCATAGGAGGTAATACTCACGTGTCCCCGCCACTCCGGGCCCGTCACCGCTGCCCTGGATGTCGCTCCATCACTGTCGCCGTGTCCCCGTCGCTCCGGAACGTCTCTGCTGCCGGCCGGGTATCCTCACTCTCCGTCGCTGTCATCACATCATTACGCACGCCGACGCACGTACGCGACGACGTGATGACGAGGAAGGAGAGCGCCGGCCATACAGGGGATCCCTGAACGGAGAAGACACCGAGGAGGCAGGTAAGGTCCCTCCCGGTGTCCTGTAAGTACTAACCCAGCTATTCAGTCGGGCTGTTCGGGACCACCGCTGTGAAATCGCTGAACAGCCGGGTTAGTGTCACTTTCCCTTCAAGCGCAGCGGTCAGCTTTGATCGCCGCATCTGAAGGGTTAATACAGGGCATCACCGCGATCGGTGATGTCCTGTATTAGCCGCGGGTCCCGGCCGTTGATGGGCGCAGGGACTGCCGCGATAGGGGTGTATTTGCCGTATAAGACGCACCGACTTTTTCCCCCCAGTTTTGGGGAAGAAAAAGTGCGTCTTATACGGCGAAAAATACGGTATATTTTAAACATTTTTGCAAACGGTCATCCAAAATCATATACATTTTTTTGAAATTACATTTTTTTTCTTTATATTAGATTATTAACCCGTTCAGGATGGATGGCTGAGCACGCTTCAAGCCCGGTGGGTCCGGAATGCTATCAGCAGCCAGGACCCAGGGTTGACCGCGACATCTCAAATGAAGGTAAAACGATCCTGGCAGCTCAGTGGAACTGATTGGGACCATCACAATGAAATTGCGCTGTCCTGATTAGCTGAGAGGATGGCGGGAAGGTGCTTATATGCCTCCTTGCGTCCGATCTGTGATCCTCTGCATCCTCCGCAGGCTGGAGCAGCAGAGCCCCGATTACACTGATCAATGTTATGCTATGGCACAGAACAGTATATGCAATCAGAAGACTACATGTTCTAGCCCCCTACAAAAAAAAAAAAGTTAAATGTCCCCTAATAAAAGTTTGAATCACCCCCCCCCCCCCTTTTCCCATTTTTTAAATAAAATAATGTAATAAAAAATAAACATAATCATATATGGTACCGCCGCGTGCATAAATGTCCGAACTATTAAAGTATAAGGTTAGTTAAACTGCACGGTCGATGGCGTACACGTAAAAAAATAGCAAAAGTTCAAGATTGTGCATTTTGGTCACTTCATATACATTAAAAGCGATCAAAAAGCCCCATCAAAATAAAAATGGTACCCATAAAAACTACACACCACAGCACAAAAAATTAGCCCTCATACGCCAAAAGGAAAATTGGCCCAGTCCTTAAGGCTAAAATTAGTCCTTAAGGGGTTAATTTAAAGGGAAAAAAAAGTACTGTGTTTTAAGTTCCACCAGGGATATAGACAGTACGATCTGATCGGCCTCCTCCCTTTGTCTAACCACTTAGATGCTGTTATGGACACTGAAATTATGTGTTTTTACATCCATTGTTTCCATGCAGTATACATTTCCCTGCCCCCACGGTTTTAGCTTGGTTTAGCCACAGCCACAGTGGGCGGGGCTAAAGAACCTGTTTTTCCAGGTTATGTGAGGAGAGTAGGCCAAAGGGGTGGGGCATTAGGGGATATCACAGGAAACCACATAGCCTTTGGGTCTCTTTTGCTTGGGAATTTCGTTGAGAGAGAAGCATCCTGCTCCTTAGCCTGGGATGGATAAGTATATTGATTGTATCATTTCTACACTAAATATTCACGTATCACTTGCGTAGATTCCTGCTAGTTTGCTAAACATAGAGTATGTACTATTGTATTAATGCTTGTATGTATGTCTTATTTGGTTTAGGTAATTAATGTTTTTATTAAATGTTATTAACTTTGCTGGTTACCAAGTGATAGTTAATTTGGTGGTATACACTGCCGGTACAAGACATTTCTGCCAAAATACCTTGTACAATTATTTCATAGTTGTACAAAACTTAATCAGTGTTTCTGGGTGTTTTACAAACATATTTAGGACCTATAAATTTAGCCTGAACTTCCTGCTTCCGTTTTCATATAGTTGGTGCCATTTTGACTCCAACAAAGAGAGCACATGGTCGGGGGAGGGGCATGTTTGTTTTACTCTAATTCTAAAATCACAATTGGTGTAGCATGCAGGATTGTCCACAATAAGTGGAGCTGCGGACAGGATTATCACCTTTAGAACCCCAACAAATGGCGTAGTCGGCAGGATTTTGCCGGAAATTGAGTATTGGCAGTTAATAACCAAGTTGACAATAATAGTTTAATTACTTTTCTAATTTGGTGTATCTTTTTGATTACATTAGTATATGTTCCCAGTGTAATTGAGTGAGTCTACAAGAGACTTATTCTTAAACTGTGACCTAAGGATTATTGCCTTAGACAGGAGGAAGCCCTTACAGATTTTGTTGTATGATACCATAGGTTAATCTGTTTAGATGTGGTTATCACGTGTAGCACTGTACTAGTTATACAGGATTCTCATAGACTGTTGCTTTGTGTTCCTTATTTAAGGGTAACTTTTATTGCATACATGATAGTTATTTAGTGATTTGTCACTGGTAATTAATAGCATTGCTTTTCTAGGTAATGGATGTTTGTATTGCATACATGATAGTTATTAGACACAGACTGTAAAGCATATTGAAAGTCTCCTGTTGTACATGTGTTGTTAGATTGTGAGTGTACCCTTAGTTGTGTGAGCTGTAACTCTACAATATATATTTTCAGTGCTTCACTAGTGAGAGGGCATACACACTTGTGCGAGATACCTCCAGTGTAGCCTGTATGTGTTAGTGGTACAATAAGGCTTACTGCAAACACGTGTGATTGTCCTGCCATCTGCTGTTGTTCAGAATGAGTTTCCTTAGGAAGAAGTTTTGTGCATTGATGGAGGATAGAAGGCCCAAATTTGGGGCTGTACCACATTGGGCTACCACTATGGGAAAATGGAGTGTTGTAGCAGAAGAGCTTGTACGCTATGGTGCACCGGTTTACCCAGAGATGGGGAGTGAGATAGGAGGTATGGCTCTGAAGCTTGATTTAGGGGTTTATCCCAAAAATGAGAGCCGAGCTGCGGCTGAAGTGGACTGGACTCTGTTACATGCCCTAAAATGTGAGGTGCAGAGAAATGAGGAACTTGAGAAAGAGTTGCAGACAAAAACACAGGTGATTTGTGATAAAGATAAGCAGATTTGCATGTTGGAATCAGAATTACTGGAATGGGAGAGCCAATGTATAGATACTGATGAAAAATTGTCTCAGTCTTATGCTGAAATCCGGGAGTTGAGAAATGAGATTGCTAAAAGCGAGTTCCCCAAAATGGTGTCTGGTGTGGCCTCTTCCCATAATTCACAGCCACATTTCACAGCAGATTTGCCCTCTGAAAAGATCTGTGTTTCAAGTGCAAATAAGGGGGCGCTAGAGAGTGAGATTGTAGAAGTTCCCAGTGTTGGTTCTCAATTGTGTAATAAACAGAAATTGAATAACAATAAGGGCAAATACAAAGCAAATTGGAGAAGTTTAAGTGTTGTTAGAAGTGTCTCTGGCAGTGAAGCGGTATAGATCAGCTATGAAAAATGAGACCCAGATAGTAAATACGGCTAAAAGGGTAAAGTCTTGTTTTGCATGTGGTGTTTCAGGCCATATCGCTAGATATTGTAAGGCACATGGTAACAAAACGAAACACTCTTCAGCTAAATGTACTACATGTGGTCATAGTGGCCATATCTCCACAAGTTGTTATTCTAATTGAAACATGAAGCAGAGGGAACCAGGTAAATCCAAACAGACTGGGAAGGGAAATCTACATTCTTCCTCCAAACAACAGTTTCCAGAGAAATCTCTCAGCTTCCCATATAAACCTCATCTGTTTAATCCTATGAAAGATGACATTACAAAATACGTGTTCAAGGAGTTGTGTGCACAGGTAGCAATATTCTTACAGAAACCGTATATACAGGTGGAGGATCCCATGCCCCCTGTTGGTCAAACGGGGGAAGGGAGACTAAAGAGTGAATAAGGGCCACCTTCCTTTTGCATGTAAATAGTGTTCATTTGTTTTGTCTTTTGGGGAAAAATGGAGGTACATAAGATACTGACTAAACTTTCTTTCTGCCCACTAGGGCCATACCATAGGCTTACTTGTAAAAATGACAATTCATTTGTTAGTTTAGGGTTGACATTTACAGGAGCCTCCCCAAATTTGTGGGAAAAACTAATTAGGAAGAAACTAACTAACCACTTTGATTTATTTATTTATTTTTTCAAGAGGTGGGGGAGGTTTAGCAATAGCTATTCCTCCCACTAGAAGGCAATATGCCTAGAGGGACTGAGGTAACACTCACACTCAAATATTAGTTAGCAATGGTCGGAATAATGCTGGGAAAGTGAGTGTGGATATGGAGTTTAACTGTGTCTAGTGTTGGGTTGTTCCAAGGTTCACTGATCAGCACAGGCCGAAGAGATTCTCTGATGGGCCTGGAAATACTAAAATTGTATTGTTGGAAAGTGACTCTAAACCTGTTTATTTTCCATTCAGCAGATTAGTGGCAGTGTAACCCCGATCAACCCATCGACCTCCTATCAGAAGAATCCAAGCTCAACACAAAGAGATGACCAGATGACCAACGCTTCTAATGGAGTGAAGAAGGCTACCTATTCCCCAGCATCCCGTGGTTGGAAGATGACAAGGATCAAGTCGTCAAGACTGGGTTGGATGACATCGCGAGACAGGAGAACCCAGAACCAAAGAATTCCCTCCAGCATTTTGGAAAAGGCTTTTGGACACCACAGAGGATGCTTTAAAGAAACTGTCTGAAGAGAAGCTACAAATAAGGGCTGTAGCTCTAACAATCTCCTAGCTCTAGATCCTTGCTGCAGCTACATAGTGAACAATGAGGGCGACATTAACCATCATCAATGTAGACTGACAGCGATCAAAACTCCATGGAACACCAAACATCGGATTATTTGGGTGGATGGGGAAACTGGGGGAATATAATTACTTTGTATTTCTTTGTTTTATGGAGATATACATGTTGTATGTTTGGTAAACTAGCAGACATGGAATTTAGGGAATCACCTAACATTCGTCAATTATGATGTAAAAGCAAGAGGTGGAATGTTATGGACACTGAAATTATGTGTTTTTACATCCATTGTTTCCATGCAGTATACATTTCCCTGCCCCCACGGTTTTAGCTTGGTTTAGCCACAGCCACAGTGGGCGGGGCTAAAGAACCTGTTTTTCCAGGTTATGTGAGGAGAGTAGGCCAAAGGGGTGGGGCATTAGGGGATATCACAGGAAACCACATAGCCTTTGGGCCTCTTTTGCTTGGGAATTTCGTTGAGAGAGAAGCATCCTGCTCCTTAGCCTGGGATGGATAAGTATATTGGTTGTATCATTTCTACACTAAATATTCACGTATCACTTGCGTAGATTCCTGCTAGTTTGCTAAACATAGAGTATGTACTATTGTATTAATGCTTGTATGTATGTCTTATTTGGTTTAGGTAATTAATGTTTTTATTAAATGTTATTAACTTTGCTGGTTACCGAGTGATAGTTAATTTGGTGGTATACACTGCCGGTACAAGACATTTCTGCCAAAATACCTTGTACAATTATTTCATAGTTGTACAAAACTTAATCAGTGTTTCTGGGTGTTTTACAAACATATTTAGGACCTATAAATTTAGCCTGAACTTCCTGCTTCCGTTTTCATATAGTTGGTGCCATTTTGACTCCAACAAAGAGAGCACATGGTCGGGGGAGGGGCATGTTTGTTTTACTCTAATTCTAAAATCACAATTGGTGTAGCATGCAGGATTGTCCACAATAAGTGGAGCTGCGGACAGGATTATCACCTTTAGAACCGCAACAAATGGCGTAGTCGGCAGGATTGTCCACAATAAGTGGAGCTGCAGACAGGATTATCACCTTTAGAACCACAACAGGGTGGCCACCCAGTAACTCCACAGTATATCCCCAGATGGTTCTTAAAGGGCCAGTAGCAGCATAATATAATACAACATGCCCAAATCAGTTATTTCAAAGTACAAATTTACATGTGGCCATAGTCAGCAGGTAGGAGGCGGGCAACCAGGCTTCTCCATTGAACAGTGGCGAGGTTGCTTCCGCCACACTTGCATATACATATCTGGTATGCACTGATGAGGGCAGAAATATGCGCAACAATACGCAGAAAAAAAATTAGAATTTTTGTAAAACACCAGCCGGTGAATACTATTGTTTGGACTTTCACAGTATGTAGGCCCTTGAAAGATTAACAGGTTCAAAATGGTAAAATACTTGGATGTACGTATGCGGTATGCACTGATGAGGGGAGAAATATGTGCAATAATACGCAGAAAAAAACTGTATTTTTGTAAAACACCAGACGGTTAATACTATTGTTTGGACTTTCACAGTATGTAGGCCCTTGACAGATTAACAGGTACAAAATGGTACACTACTTGGATGTACGTATGCGGTATGCACTGATGAGGGCAGTAATATGCGCAACAATACGCAGAAAAAAATCTGTATTTTTTAAAAACACCAGCAGGTGAATACTTTTGCCAGGAGTCAGGACTTTCCCTGTATCTAGACTTGTTACAGATACAGAATAGTAGATTGCTTTGATGTAGGCATGTATTATGCACGTATGAGGGCAGACAAATGCACTACAGTCCGCTGAAAAAGAACGTATTTCTGAACAGGAGCAGGACCCAACAGTGCAGCACCACAATAAAAAAACATACAGGGATTAAACCCTATATTGCACTCTGTCACACAATTCTGAGCAGCAGAAGATTTCCCAAGCAAAAAGAAAAAAAACACTGAATTGCACTGAAAAATGAGGAGATTAGATGGTTGACAAAGTTCAGGCAGCTTGGAGATGTGTATGAGGCAGCTGACAGCTATCTGCCCCTCTCTGCTGCAATGCTCAATAACGTGAATAGGAGGTTTAGCAATCAATGATCCTTCTCAGAGTAACAGCCCAGCACTCTGCACTCCTGCCTTTCCCTAATGCTGTTGTGACTAGCAGTTGCAGTGTAACGCTGTGGTATGAGCTATTCACACACACACAGTCCCGTCCTCTCCATCTGACTGCATAGATGAAATGAAGAGAGGCAAGATGGCCGACGATTATATAGGGGCTGTGACATCACAGGGGTCAGTGAACACTGATAGGCTGCATCTCACATGTGATTCAGGGTCAGCCCGCCTACCTTCATTCCCACCGCTGTTTCCCGCCCTCCCATAATCCCCTGCCCCATGTACTCACATGTGGATCCGCCATCTTAGCTCTCCAATAGCCTGGAATGCTGTAAAATGGAGTTTAATGAAGCGATTTGTGCGATAGAATCGCGGCGATATTCGCATTAGTTGCAATTCGAATTTTTCATGAAATTCGTAACCAATTCGGGTTCGTCATCTTCGGTTCGCTCATCTCTAATTATGGAATGTGTTGGTTAGGTACCTTTATTGTTTTTACCTAGATCATATGTCAGATGTAAATGATGACGTCCTTACAAACCTTCTTTCTGCATTGTTGAATCCTGAGGCGACCCAATGTACTGACATTACTATGCACATAGCTCCCCTCTGCTTAGTGTATGGGGTCATATATGTTACCATTGTGTACAAAACTGCTGGCACATACATTTTCTTACCCACTCTCTCCGGATGCCGTCTTTGCCCTGTACCACCTCTTTCTTCTTCCATTGGTCTCTCTCAGCATGCATAGCTGGTTCCTGCAAGAGACCTAACCAGTAGTGTTGCTCGTGAATATTCGCAATGCAAATTTTATTAGCGAATATGGCATATTCGCAAATTTGCGAATATAGCACTATATATTCGCAATTACGAATATATATTATTTTTTTTTCACAGTACACATCACAGTGATGATCCCTCTCTACTTCCAGCTTGTGTGGTGTAAAGAAGGCTCTAATACTACTGTGTGAAACTGGCATACGAATTTTCGCATTTGCAAAAATTTCCATATGATAATTTCCGCATATGCGAATTTTCGCTTATGCTAATTTCCGCATATGCAAATTTTCGCTTATGTTAATTTTCGCATATGCTAATTCTCCCATATGCGAAAATGAATGCGAATAAATATATGACGAATATTCGTCCATATATTCGCGAAATATCACGAATTCGAATATGGCCTATGCCGCTTAACGCTACTAACCAGAAAATTCCACAACCACCTGTACACTTTGTACCCTTTGTGGGGGAACAGGAGCACTGCAGCCTTGGCAGCCTCCTTCACCATTCAGTCCCCTTGGCTTCTAGGGCTGTTTCCTTCATGTGTCTCTGATCTTTACGATGGCCACTTTCTCTAGCCGCTCTCAGACTTTGAAAACTTGAATTACAAAGAAAATAACACGAATAGCAACTTACCTCAATGATTCTACCAGGCTAAAGGTATCTATGTATGTATGTACTACATATACATACTAGTATTAAGTGGAACAAGGTGAATTGAGTAGGTTAAGGGCAAAATATATGAACTCTAAACTAGAAAACACAACACAAAAGCAATAGAGTCATTTAATATGAGAAATTAAAAAATGATATTTTTATTAAATGGTAATTACAGTAGGGAAGAAACACACACAAAGGGGAGCAAGGACAAAAAAGAGGCCTCACCGCTGCCGCACTTGTAAACATAATAATAAATGCAATTACAAAGGTAAGTGTACAGAGTCACATGGACCAAGGACTTAGCAGCATAAGAGGAAATTAAATAAGTGCAAAGTGCATGAGTAATATACAGTACAAACCTAAGCAGAGTATAAGGTGACCTGTGCAGCAGGATTGACGCCACCCCAACATACGTTTCGGCGATATCCTTCATCCTGGGGGTGGCCTTGAATTACAAACTACATATTGAGTCGCTCAAGGATTCAAGAACACTTTTACTTCAATAGGCCCATACTTGTGGGTGGTAATTAAAGTGTACCCGTACTCATTGTGTCATACCTTCAGATATCTTACACATCTCAGTGAATACCTTCAACTCTACTTCTCTGAACCACCAGCTCAGATCGAGTGGTTTATTGCAGTAGAACTTAATTCTGCATGTAGTCACCATATATCCTGTCTTGTGTATTACATCTTTACATTACTTGTAACAAACTTACATTTATAACTCAGCATCAACCATGGATCCCCTGATATCCTATCATGGCTCTTGAAATTTTTTTTACCTTTCGTTTAAGACAATCAGAAAACTGATTTATCATTATAAATTATCAAACTACATTATCATTATAAAGTTATCCACTCAAAATTGATGTTATTCAAATAAATAAAATGTAGACTGTATAGGTATATCACATTTTGTATGCAGGTACTATAACACATTCAAGTTTAAACAGTAGATATGTAGTTTCCTCAATCTAATGGGACTGTGTTTCAGTAGACCAAGGCTGTTCTGTCCATATAAGCCCCTCCTTTCTCCTCCCACTCCTCTATGTCACTGGTCCCCACCCCTTTGAGTCTGGCTTTTTTTCCTCCCTTTGGTATAGTCATTCCTCAACAACTTTTGAGCAACCAGTGTCTCACTGGCTTTCTGCGTTACTTTACAAGAGACATACAAGACAAATGTAACATGTAACAATACAGACATACAGCACACAGGGCCCACATTCTCACCAAAAACAAAATGTAAAAGAATAAAAATATACAGAGCTCTTTCATAAAAATTGGGAAAAATCCCCTTCAATGCGCATTATTTATAATCAATAAACAATTAGATGACTTTAACCCCTTAACCTCTTAAGGACGCAGGGCGTATGGATACGCCCTGCATTCCGAGTCCTTAAGGACGCAGGGCGTATCCATACGCCCGTGGGAATTCCGGTCCCCACCGCTAGCCGGTTGGGGACCGGAGCCGGATGCCTGCTGAAATCGTTCAGCAGGCATCCCGGCATATCGCCCCCCCTGGTCATTAAGCCCCCCCATGTCGGCGATCGCCGCAGATCGCTGGACAATTCAGTCCAGCGATCTGCGGCGATTCCGGGTCAATCGGGTCTCCAGTGACCCGGTGACCCGGAATTACTGGCTGTTCGGGGCCGTCTCTGACGGCCCCGAACAGCCAGAGCCTGCAGGGGTGAGGTGGCACTGGTGCCACCTCACGATCGCCCTGATTCGTCGGCCGGATTACCGGCCGACCAATCAGGGCGCCTGCTGCGGGTGTCACTCCCGCACCCGCTCCGCCCCTCTTCCGGAGGGCGTGAGCGGGTGCGGGAAGACGACCCCGGGTGCTGGGGACCCCGATCCCCGGCGTCCATGTTGTGATCGGGGCCCCAGGAGCGACGGTGGCGGCGAGGGACAGTCCTGCGATGGAGCAGCAGCAGGAGGTGAGTTACAGCCTCCTGCTGTTGCTTAGCAACAGCTCCCAGCATGCAAAAAGGGCATGCTGGGAGCTGTAGTTATGCAACAGCAGGAGGCAGACCACCACAACTCCCAGCATTCCCTTATGGGCATGCTGGGACTTATGGTTTTGCAACAGCTGGAGGCACATTTTTTCTATGGAAAAGTGTACCTTCAGCTGTTGTGTAACTACAACTCCCAGCTTGCACAAACAGCTAAAGTGCATGCTGGGAGTTGTAGTGGTGCATCTGCTGGTTGCATAACTACAACTCCCAGCATGCCCGTTGGCTGTCGGTGACTGCTGAGAGTTGTAGTTTTGCAACAGCTGAAGGCACACTGGTTGTGAAACCCATTTTTTTTTTTTTACATAAGCCAAATGTGACTCCTTCTCTTCGGAGACCTGTAGTGCGCCAGCAGAGCACTTTTCACCCCCAAATGGGGTGTTTTCTGAATCGGGAGAAATTGGGCTTCAAATTTTGGGGGGTATTTTCTGCTTTAACCCTTTGTATAAATGTACATATTTTGGGAAACCAAGCATTTTAGGTAAATTTTTTTATTTTTTTTTACATATGCAAAAGTCGTGAAACACCTGTAGGGTATTAAGGTTCACTTTACCCCTTGTTTCGTTCCCCGAGGGGTCTAGTTTCCAAAATGGTATGCCATGTGGTTTTTTTTTTGCTGTCCTAGCACCATAGGGGCTTCCCAAATGCGGCATGCCCCCAGAGCAAAATTTCCTTTAAAAAAGCCAAATGGGAATCCTTCTCTTCTGAGACATGTATTGCGCCAGCAGAGCACTTTTCACCCCCATATGGGGTGTTTTCTGAATCGGGAGAAATTGGGCTTCAAATTTTGGGGGGTATTTTCTGCTATTACCCTTTTCAAAAATGTAAAATTTTAGGGAAACCAAGCATTTTAGGTAAAAATTTTTATTTTTTTTTTACATATGCAAAAGTCGTGAATCATCTGTGGGGTATTAAGGTTCACATTACCCCTTGTTACGTTCCCCGAGGGGTCTAGTTTCCAAAATGGTATGCCATGTGTTTTTTTTTTGCTGTTCTGGCACCATAGGGGCTTCCTAAAGGTGACATGCCCCCCAAAAACCATTTGACACTCCTTCCCTTCTGAGCCCTCTACTGCGCCCGCCGAACAATTAACATAGACATATGAGGTATGTGCTTACTCTAGAGAAATTGGGTTTCAAATACAAGTAAAAATTTTCTCCTTTTTACCCCTTGCAAAAATTCAAAAATTGGGTCTACAAGAACATGCGAGTGTAAAAAATGAAGATTGTGAATTTTCTCCTTCACTTTGCTGCTATTCCTGTGAAACCCCTAAAGGGTTAAAACGCTTACTGAATGTCATTTTGAATACTTTGGGGGGTGCAGTTTTTATAATGGGGTCATTTATGGGGTATTTCTAATATGAAGACCCTTCAAATCCACTTCAAACCTGAACTGGTCCCTGAAAAAAGCGAGTTTAAAAATTTTGTGAAAAATTGGAAAATTGCTGCGGAACTTTGAAGCCCTCTGGTGTCTTCCAAAAGTAAAGACTCATCAATTTTTTGATGCAAACATAAAGTAGACATATTGTATATGTGAATAAAAAATTTTTGGGGGGGAATATCCATTTTCCTTACAAGCAGAGAGCTTCAAAGTTAGAAAAATGCTAAATTTTCAAATTTTTCATAAAATTTTGGGATTTTTCACCAAGAAAGGATGCAAGTTACCAAAAATTTTTACCACTAAGTTAAAGTAGAATATGTCACGAAAAAACAATCTCGGAATCAGAATGATAACTAAAAGCATTCCAGAGTTATTAATGTTTGAAGTGACAGTGGTCAGATTTGCAAAAAATGGCCGAGTCCTTAAGGTGAAAAAGGGCTCAGTCCTTAAGGGGTTAAGGACCCAGCCATTTTACACCTTAGGACCCGGCCATTTTTTGCACATCTGACCACTGTCACTTTAAACATTAATAACTCTGGAATGCTTTTCGTTATCATTCTGATTCCGAGATTGTTTTTTCGTGACATATTCTACTTTAACATAGTGGTAACATTTTGTGGTAACTTGCATCCTTTCTTGGTGAAAAATCCCCAAATTTGATGAAAAATTTGAAAATTTTGCATTTTTCTAACTTTGAAGCTCTCTGCTTGTAAGGAAAATGGATATTCCAAATACTTTTTTTTAATTCACATATGCAATATGTCTACTTTATGTTTGAATCATAAAATTGACGTGTTTTTACTTTTGGAAGACACCAGAGGGCTTCAAAGTTCAGCAGCAATTTTCCAATTTTTCACAAAATTTCCAAACTCACTATTTTTCAGGGACCAGTTCAGGTTTGAAGTGGATTTGAAGGGTCTTCATCTTAGAAATACCCCACAAATGACCCCATTATAAAAACTGAACCCCCCCCCCCCCCCCAAAGTATTCAAAATGACATTCAGTCAGCGTTTTAACCCTTTAGGTGTTTCACAGGAATAGCAGCAAAGTGAAGGAGAAAATTCACAATCTTCATTTTTTACACTTGCATGTTCTTGTAGACCCAATTTTAAAATTTTTACAAGGGGTAAAAGAAGAAGATGTATACTTATATTTGTAGCCCAATTTCTCTCGAGTAAGCACATACCTCATATGTCTACGTAAAGTGTTCGGCAGGCGCAGTAGAGGGCTCAGAAGCGAAGGAGAGACAAGGGGATTTTGGAGAGTATGTTTTTCTGAAATGGTTTTTGGGGGGCATGTTGCATTTAGGAAGCCTCTATGGTGCCAGAACAGCAAAACCCCCCTACATGCCAAACCATTTTGGAAACTAGACCCCTTGAGGAACATAACAAGGAATAAAGTGAGCCTTAATACCCCACAGGTGTTTCACGACTTTTGCATACTTAAAAAAAAAAATATTTCACTAAAATGTGTGTTTCCCCCCCCCCAAATTTCACATTTTTGCAAGGGTTAATAGCAGAAAATACCCCCCAAAATTTGTAACCCCATCTCTTTTGAGTATGGAGGTACCCCATAAGTTGACCTGAAGTGCACTATGGGCGAACTACAATGCTCAGAAGAGAAGGAGTCATATTTGGCTTTTTGAGAGCAAATTTTGCTTGGGGGGCATGTCGCATTTAGGAAGCCCATATGGTGCCAGGACAGCAAAATAACCCCCACCCCTGGATGTCGAGGGGAACATGGGGAGAAGATGGAGGCCGGTACCTGTAGGAGAAGATGCCTGGGAACTGCTGATCTTCGCTGGAGACTGCTGGATCCTGGCTCAGGTAGGGAAATGACGGTGGGGGGGGGGATGAAAGTGAAAGTAAGGTGATCTTTACTGTGGCAACAACTAGGAAGGCCAAACTGCAACTCCCAGCATGCCCAGACAGCCAAAGGCTGTCTGGGCATGCTGGGAGTTGTAGTTTTGCAACATCTGGAGGGTCACAGTTTGGAGACCACTGTTACAGTAGTGCCCAAACGGTAGCCCTCCAGATGTTGCCAAACTAGAACTCTTAGCATGCCTAGACTGCCCAGGCATGCTGGGAATTGTAGTTCTGTAACATCTGTCCCTTCAGATTTAGCAATTTTCATGACATTTTTGAAAATTGCTGCTCTACTTTGAAGCCCTCTAATTTTTTCAAAAAGCAAAAATATGTCAATTTTATGATGCCAACATAAAGTGGACATATTGTATTTGTGAATAAAAATAAAATTTATTTGGAATATCCCTTTTCCTTTCCATTTTCCATTTTCCGTAGAGAGCTTCAAAGTTAGAATTATGCAACATTTTCAAAATTTTCATGACATTTTGGGATTTTTCACCAAAAAAGGATGCAAGTATCTCTGAAAATTTACCACCAAAAGAATATGTCACTAAAAAAACAATCTCAGAATCAGAATATTCGGTAAAACCATTTTCTAGTTATTAATTCGTAAAGCGACGGTGATCAGAATTGCGAAAAAGGGCTCAGTCCTTAAGGTGAAAAGGGGCTGCGTCCTTAAGGGGTTAATAGATCAGCTTCCTGATCATACTGCGCCACTTCTGTCCAGTTCCTACGCAATCTTAAAAACTGACTCCTAGGTAGGTTCTTTAACCAATCTGGTAAATGACAACTGTCCATAGGTTTATAATACGTGTGTGAATCTGATTGTTCCGGATGTTCATGGTTAAATCAAAAAATTGTACTGATGTCTGACTGTATGATGCTGTGAAGTTTAAAATGAAGTCATTTTCCTGAATGTTAGTTAAAAAGGTAGTCAGACTCGGCGCCCCACCCCCTTCCCATATGAATAAAACATCATCAATAAATATTTGTTTCTTTCTTATAGACACCTATTATGCAAAAAGCTCTTATCACCATCCACATAGGAGGATTTACGTAATAGAATAGACAGGTACGCTTCTATAGAGTTAATTGGTTGCCATTGGTTACCACCACTACACAATAAAGTCCCACTCAGCGCACACTATCATTAGTATTTTGATCTCAAATAAGTGACTGGCACCTCTTGGCAAAAATTCTCTGCAGATCTGAAAAAGAATATTTGCTCTACATAAAGATGGTCTAGGCTATACAAAGATTGCCAAGACCCTAATACTAAGCTGTAGCATGGTGGGCAAGACCATATAGTGGTTTCATAGGACAGGTTCAACTCAGAACAGGCCTCACCATGGTTGACCAAAGAAGTTGAGTACACATGCTCAGCGTCATATGCAGATGCTGGGAAATAGACGTATGAGTGCTGCCAGCCTTGCTGAAGACATTGACGGGGTGGGTGGCAAGCCTTTCAGTGCTCAGAACAAACACTGCATACTGCATCAAATTAGTCTGCATGACTGTCATCGAGGAAGGAAGCTTCTTCTAAAGATGAGGCACAAGAAAGGCCACAAACAGTTTGCTAAAGACAAGTAGACTAAGGACATGGACTACCGGAGCCATGTTCTGTGGTCTGATGAGACTGAAATAAACGTATTTGGTTCAGATAGTGTCAAGTGGGTGTGGTGGCAACTATGTGCAGCGGAGAACCCCTTTTAAGGATTTGGCTAATTTTATTTTTGCAGTTTTATTTTTTCCTCCTCACCTTCTACAAATCATAAGTCTTTTTAAATTTTCATCCAAAAACCAATATTAGGGCTTTGTTTTTGTGTGACCAATTGTGCTTTGTAATGACATCACTCACTTTACCATAAAATGTATGGCGCAACCAAAAAAATATTATTTGTGTGGGGAAATTGAAAAGAAAACTGCAATTTAGCAAATTGTGGTAGGTCTCGTTTTCACGCTGTACACTTTACAGTAAAAATGATTAATTATTTTGTGGATCAATACGATTAAAATGACACCCATGGTTACATACTTTTTTTTATTATTGTAATAGTTTTTTTTTTTTAAATCTAACTTTTAAAATAAAATTTGTATGTTTAACCCCTTAAGGACACAGCCCATTATGACCTTAAGGACCAGAGCATTTTTTGCACATCTAATCACTGTCACTTTAACCCCGTAAGTACGCAGTGTTTTTCCGTTTTTGCACTTTCGTTTTTTCCTCCTTACCTTTTAAAAATCATAACCCTTTCAATTTTCCACTTAAAAATCCATATTATGGCTTATTTTTTGCGTCACCAATTCTACTTTGCAGTGACATTAGTCATTTTACCCAAAAATTCACGGCAAAACAGAAAAAAAATCATTGTGTGACAAAATCAAAGAAAAAATCTCATTTTGTAAATTTTGGGGGTAAAAATTACACATTATCATTATTCTGTAGGTCCATACAGTTAAAATGATCCCCTACTTATATAGGTTTGATTTTCTCGTACTTCTGGAAAAAAACATAACTACATGCAGGAAAATTTATACGTTTAAAAATGTCATCTTCTGACCCTTATAACCTTTTTATTTTTCCACGTACAGGACGGTATGAGGGCTCATTTTTTGCGCCGTGATCTGAAGTTTTTATCGGTATGATTTTTGTTTTGATCGGACTTTTTGATCACTTTTTATTCATTTTTTAATGGTGTAAAAAGTGACCAAAAATACGCTTTTTTTTTACTTTGGAATTTTGGGGGGCATGTCCCATTTAGGAAGCCCCTATGGTGCCAGGACAGCAGAAAAAAAAACACATGGCATAATGTTTTGGAAACGACACCCCTAAAGAAACGTAACAAGGGGTACAGTAAGCCTTAACACCTCACAAATGTTTGACGACTTCAGATGTGTAAATTAAATTTATATATTTTTCACTAAAATGCAGTTTTTTTTCCACTTTTACCATTTGTACAAGGGGTACTAAGAGTAAAAAAAAATTCTGAGTATAGAAATACCCCATGTTTGGACATGAAGTGCTCTGCAGGCACACTACAATGCTCAGAAGAGGAGTCACATTTGGCTTTTGGAAAGCAAATTTTGCTAAGATGGTCACATTTAGGAAGCCCCTATGGTGCCAGAACAGCAAGAAAAAAAAATGGCATACTATTTTGAAATCTACACCCTTCAAGGAACGTAACAAGCAGTACAGTGAGCCTTAACACCCCACTGGTGTTTGATAAATGTTCACTAAAGTGGGATGTGAAAAGGAAAAATGTTATTTTTTACACTAAAATGATGGGGTTACCCGAAATTTTTCATTTTCACAAGTGGTAATAGGAGAAAATGCCCCCACAATTTGTAAATAAATTTCTTTGGAGTAAGGACATACCTCATATTTGAATGTAAACTACTCTGTAGGTGCACACCAGGTCTCAGAAGAGCAGGAGCGCCATTCAGCTTTTCGAGAATTTTGCTGGAATCAGAGTCAGGGGCCTTGAGCGTTTACAGAGCTACCATGGTGCCAGAACAGCGGGCCCCCCTCAAGTGCCATAATTATGGAAACTTCACCCCTCAACGAACATAATAAGGGGTACAGCGAGTATCTACACATCACAGGTGTTTTGAACAGTGGATTGTAAAATGACAAAATTACACATCAGATTTTAATGAAAAGTCGTCAAACACCTGTCGGGTGTTAATGCTCACTGTACCCCTTGTTACGTTCCATGAGGGGTGTAGTTTCCAAAATAGTATGCCATGTGTTTTTTTTTTTTTTTTTTGCTGTTCTGACACCATAGGGGCTTCCTAAATGTGACATGTCCTCCAAATGCCATTTCAGAAAAACTCACTCTCCAAAATCCCATTGTCGCTCCTTCCCTTCTGAGCCCTCTACTGCGCCCGCCGAACACTTGACATCCACATATGAGGTATTTCCTTACTTGAGAGAAATTGGGTTACACATTTTGGGGGGCTTTTTCTCCTTTTAGCCCTTGTAAAATTTCAAAGACAAGAACATGCGAGTGTTAGGGCGCATGCACGTCACGTTTTTGCTATACAGTTCCCGTATACGGTTTCAAGTTAAAAACCATATGGAACCGTATAGAAAACCGTATGCATTGACTTAACATTGTAAACCGTATGTCAAACGCATCATCCGGTTTAGTCCGTTTTGTGTCTTATACGATTTTGTAAAGTTTTTTACCCGTACCGAAAACCGTAGTCTCCCACGTTTCTTGGTCCGGGTGAAAAACTGTATTAAACCATATACGTTTTTTTAACATGGGAGTCAATGGGAACCGTACAGAACTGTATGTGCGTACGGTTCCATACGGTTTTCACCATATGGTTTTTGACTTTGCTCAGTTTTTTTTCTTGGAATTTCAATCAAACAAGTGAAACTTTATTCAAAATGAAGGGGAAAGTTAAAAACGTATACGTTTTTTTTTTTTTTTAAACGGATGCAACCGGACATCATTTTTCAAACCGTATGCGGTTTTCAACCGTATATGGGTTAAAATTTGTACACGCATTTTTATACAGTTTAGTCCGGTTTTGAGGAATCCGTTTTTGATCAAAAACCTGATACAGGAACTGTATTGCAAAAACGTGGTGTGCATGCACCCTAAAAAATGAAGATTTTGAATTTTCTCCTTCACCTTGCTGCTATTGCTGTGTGTGAAACACTTAAAGGGTTAACACACTTTCTGAATGTCATTTTAAATACTTTGAGGGGTGCAGTTTAATAATGGGGTCATTTATGGGGTATTTCTAATAAGGCCCTTCAAATCCACTTCAAAATTAAACTGGTCCCTGAAAAATTTTGTGAAAAATTGGAAAATTGTTGCTGAACTTTAAAGGGGTACTCCGGTGGTCAACGTGTTTTTCCGTTTTTGACTTACCCTATGTGTTTTGTTTCATTTCTATTCTTGTTGTTTAGCCTACTCTACTTCCGTTCTTTGTTGTCTTTTTATCCCCCACTTTGTTTTCCTATCTTTGCCTCTATTTCCTGTTTCTTGCTGTGCTGAAAACTCCAAATGCCACATGCCTTGCTGGTTTGGGGCGGCTCCTTTTTTTTTGTTTGTTTGTTCCGCCCTTTACCCATCCTACTATTTTCCCGGGTCAGCCCCCTTATACACAGCACACTAATATAATCAGTAGACATGTGCAGAACCAAAAATTTAGTTTCTTTTCGTTTGTCTTCATTTTCAAAAATTTTCGGTTCTGTGAATATTCGGAATGCTGTGCATTCCTCATATTTGTTTTTTGGATGCATCCGTAAAAATATTTTTCGTTTTCGGATGCATTCGTCAATAACATCGAATGCATTCGTTAATTCGGATCTTTCGTTATATCTGTAAAATTCATTAAATTTAGCATTCATTACTAAACGAAATGCACATTAGTTTCACTTTCTTTTGTAATAAGTAGCAGGTGTTACCTTAGGTTTCTAGTTGTTTTCATCTTTTTTTGCAGTTTTCTCTGTGTAGAAAGGCAAGTTTTCCTTACATTCGGTTTACTGATAACGAATGCAGTCGTTATTCGTTAACATGCATTATTCGTTATGCGTTATTTAACAAATGCATTAGTTAACTGTGTATTCGTATTTGTATCCTTTTTCGGAAATATAAAAAAAAAAATTTTCCTGCATTCGGATTGTAACGAACTCCCGAAAACTGGAAAATTCGTTAAGTATTCGTTCCAAAACGAATTGCACATGTCTAATAATCAGCCCTGTTTGGGATACACTGGCATACACACACAAAAGGGACTACAAATCCCAGCATGTGTCATTCAGGAGTCTTTAGTCTATGGTATAACACCAGCATGCTGCCTCTGTAGTCTCCTGGGAGTTGTAGTTCACCACACCTCTGTAGGGAATACACCAGTGTTTCCCAACCAGGGTGACTCCAGGTGTTGCAAAACTACAACTCCCAGCATGCCCTGACAGTCTTTGGGCATGCTAGGAGTTGTAGTTTTGCAACAGCAGGAGGCACACTGGTTGGGAAATACTGGTGTAACATGATGTGTATGCTGAATAGGCTAGAACAGTGTTTCCCAACCAGTGTGCCTCCAGCTGTTGCAAATCTACAACTCCCAGCATGCCCAAAGTCTGGCAGTGCATGCTGGGAGTTGTAGTTTTGCAACAGCTGGAGGAAAACTGATTTGTAAACACTAGCATACACACACACAACAGGGACTACAACTCCCAGCATGCAGGCCCGTCACTACAGGACAGGCAAACCATGCAATTGCTTGGGGCCCCGAGCTGGCTGGGGGCCCCCGAGCACAGCCAGTGCTTGCCTATCCTGTAGCGATTAACAATCCTGCTCTGGGAGTTTGTGCTCCGGGACCCAGGCACCCAGTCAAACAAGAGGGCCCCCAAATGTCTGACATTTAAAAAAAAATAAACTCATTTGCAGCTTTGGAGTTCTTCTCACCTCACCACAATCACGCTCCCCCCCCCACCCCCGCTGCACTTGGTATCTTTCCTCAGCCCGGACTCTTCTCTCAGCCTTCAGCCGTCTGAGCAGGAGGAGGGGGAGGAGAGAAGCACAGAGCTGTGAGGAAAGGAGACCGCAGAGGCTGTACAACATGGGGCCTGACTAAGGTAGGTGCCCCTGCATATATATATATATATATATATTGTGGCAGTGTGGCAAGGAAAGGGTGCATTTCCCTTGCTATCTCTGCAGAATGCTCCACCTGTGGCCTGATTAATGAGGTATCAGGAAGGGAAAGTGTGTGTTTAAAAGGAAATGAACAGAATAGTTGGGGCTCTCCCTGGGTAACAGCACATTGCTGTAGGGGGAGACACACGGACCCTGTTGAGGAAACACACAGCGAACTGTGAGCGGTCCAAGAAGTGAAGACGTGGTGTGAACTGTGAGTAACAGGTTGCAGGGGCACATGTTTTATGCTGGCTGAGGGTAGCTCACCAGATAGTAGTCAGGGCATGCTGGTATGTGTAGTCAGTGACCAGACGGTCTAGGACTTTGGTTTGTTCCTGCGTTATGTTTTGTTTTACCTGCAACCTGTCTAAATAAAGCTGGCAAGATGCCAGGCGTGCATGAATAACCTTTGTCTGCGGGTTTATTGAGTGGAAACGTGTCCCGTGGCAGTGTCCAGGACGATCCCGGAGCTAATCCCCAAGGAGGAATCCTTACAATATATATATATATATGTATATATATATATATATATATATATATATATATGTGTGTGTGGATATAATATATATATATATGTGTATGTCTATGTACTGTGCCTGTGTGTGTGCTACTACTATGGATGACTATATGTAAAGTGCATGTGTGTATCTATATCAGTGTTTCCCAACCAGGGTGCCTCCAGTTGTTGCAAAACTAAAACTCCCAGTTTGCCCAGACCGCCAAAGGCTGTCTGGGCATGGTGGGAGTTATAGTTTTGCCACCTCTGTAGGCATTGTGGTTGAGAAACACTGATCTATTCTATCTGTGTGTATGAAACATGTACAGTATGTAATGTGTACAGTATGTGTGTATGAAGCATGTATAGTATGTAATGTGTACAGTATGTGTGTGTGTGATGCATGTACAGTAGGTAATGTGTACAGTATGTGTGTGTGAATGAAGCATGTACAGTATGTAATGTGTACAGTATGTGTGTGTATGATGCATGTACAGTAGGTAATGTGTACAGTATGTGTGTGTATGATGCATGTACAGTAGGTAATGTGTACAGTATGTGTGTGTGTATGAAGCATGTACAGTATGCAATGTGTGTGTGTGTGTATGAAGCATGCATGTACAGTATGTAATGTGTACAGCATGTGTGTATGATGCATGTACAGTATGTAATGTGTACTGTGTGTGTGTATGATGCATGTACAGTACGTAATGTGTACATTGTGTGTGTATGATGCATGTACAGTATGTAATGTGTACTGTATGTGTATATGATGCATGTACAGTATGTAATGTGTACTGTATGTGTATATGATGCATGTATAGTATGTAATGTGTAAAGTATGTTGTGTGTGTATGAAGCATGCATGTACAGTATGTAATGTGTACAGTATGTGTGTATGATGCATGTACAGTATGTAATGTGTGCAGTGTGTGTGTGTGCATGATGTATGTATAGTATGTAATGAGTACAGTATGTTGTGTGTGTATGAAGCATGCATGTACAGTATGCAATGTGTACAGTATGTTGTGTGTATGAAGCAAGCATGTACATTATGTAATATGTACAGTATGTTGTGTGTGTATGAAGCATGCATGTACAGTATGTTGTGTGTGTGATGCATGTATAGTATATAATGTGTACAGTGTGTGTATGATGCATGTACAGTATGTAATGTAGACAGTATGGTGTGTGTATGAAGCATGTACAGTATGTAATGTGTACAGTGTGTTGTGTGTGTATGATGCATGTACAGTATGTAATGTGTACAGCATGTTGTGTGTATGATGCATGTACAGTATGTAATGTGTACAGTATGTGTGTATGATGCATGTACAGTATGTAATGTGTACAGTATGTGTGTATGAAGCATGCATGTACAGTATGTAATTTGTACAGTATGTTGTGTGTATGATGCATGTATAGTATGTAATGTGTACAGTATGTTGTGTATGATGCATGTATAGTATGTAATGTGTACAGTGTGTGTATGATGCATGTACAGTATGTAATGTGTACAGTATGTGTGTATGATGCATGTACAGTATGTAATGTGTACAGTGTTTGTGTATGATGCATGTACAGTATGTAATGTGTACAGTGTGTGTGTGTATGATGCATGTAAAGTATGTAATGTGTACAGTATGTGTGTGCATGATGCATGTACAGTATGTAATGTGTACAGTGTGTTGTGTGTATGTATGGAGCATGCATGTACAGTATGTAATGTATACAGTATGGTGTGTATGATGCATGTACAGTATGTAATGTGTACAGTGTTGTGTGTATGAAGCATGCATGTACAGTATGTAATGTGTACAGTGTGTTGTGTGTGTATGAAGCATGTACAGTATGTAATGTGTACAGTGTTTGTGTGTGTGTGTGATGCATGTACAGTGTGTAATGTGTACAGTATGTTGTGTGTGTATGAAGCATGCATGTACAGTATGTAATGTGTACAGTATGTTATGTGTGTATGAAGCCTGCATGTACAGTATGTCATGTGCACAGTATGCTGTGTGTGTATAAAACATGCATGTACAGTATGTTGTGTGTATATGATGCATGTACAGTATGTAATGTGTACAGTGTGTTGTGTGTATGAAGCATGCATGTACAGTATGTAATATGTACAGTGTGTTGTGTGTATGAAGCATGCATGTACAGTATGTTGTGTGTGTATGAAGCATGCATGTACAGTATGTTGTGTGTGTATGATGCATGTAATGTGTACAGTGTGTGCGTGTGTATGATGCATGTACGGTATGTAATGTGAACAGTGTGTGTTTGTGTGAATGATGCATGTACACTATGTAATGTGTACAGTATGTTGTGTGTGTATGATGCATGTACAGTATGTAATGTGTAGTGTGTTTGTGTGTGTGTGATGCATGTACAGTATGTAATGTGTACAGTGTGTGTGTGTGTGTATGAAGCATGTGTAGTATGTAATGTGTACAGTGTGTGTGTGTGATGCATGTACAGTATGTAATGTGTACAATATGTTGTGTGTATGATGCATGTATAGTATGTAATGTGTATAGGATGTTGTGTGTATGATGCATGTATAGTATGTAATGTGTACAGTGTGTGTGTATGACGCATGTACAGTATGTAATGTGTACATTATGTGTGTATGACGCATGTACAGTGTGTGTGTGTATGACGCATGTACAGTATGTAATGTGTACAGTATGTGTGTATGATGCATGTACAGTATGTAATGTGTACAGTATGTGTGTATGATGCATGTACAGTATGTAATGTGTACAGTATGTGTGTATGATGCATGTACAGTATGTAATGTGTACAGTATGTGTGTATGATGCATGTACAGTATGTAATGTGTACAGTATGTGTGTGTATGATGCATGTACAGTATGTAATGTGTACAGTGTGTGTATGAAGCATGTATAGTATGTAATGTGTACAGTGTGTGTGCATGTACAGTATGTAATGTGTACAGTATGTTGTGTGTATGATGCATGTATAGTATGTAATGTGTACAGTGTGTGTGTATGACACATGTACAGTATGTGTGTATGATGCATGTACAATATGTAATGTGTAGTGTGTGTGTGTATGATGCATGTACAGTATGTAATGTGTACAGTGAGTGTGTATGATGCATGTACAGTATGTAATGTGTACAGTTTGTGTGTGTATGAAGCATGTATAGTATGTAATGTGTACAGTATCTGTGTGTGTATGATGCATGTACGGTATGTTGTGTACAGTATGTTGTGTGTATGATGCATGTATAGTAGGTAATGTGTACAGTATCTGTGTGCATGAAGCATGCATATACAGTATGTAATGTGTACAGTATGTGTGTGCATGAAGCATGCATGTACAGTATGTAATGTGTACAGTATGTTATGTGTATGATGCATGTACAGTATGTAATGTGTACAGTATGTTGTGTGTATGATGCATGTACAGTATGTAATGTGTACAGTATGTTGTGTGTATGATGCATGTACAGTATGTAATGTGTACAGTATGTGTGTATGATGCATGTACAGTATGTAATGTGTACAGTGTGTTGTGTGTATGTATGGAGCATGCATGTACAGTATGTAATGTATACAGTATGGTGTGTGTGTGTATGATGCATATATAGTATGTAATGTGTACAGTGTTTGTGTGTATGATGCATGTACAGTATGTAATGTGTACAGTGTGTTGTGTGTATGAAGCATGCATGTACAGTATGTAATGTGTACAGTGTGTTGTGTGTGTATGAAGCATGTACAGTATGTAATGTGTACAGTGTTTGTGTGTATGATGCATGTACAGTGTGTAATGTGTACAGTATGCTGTGTGTGTATAAAGCATGCATGTACAGTATGTTGTGTGTGTATATGATGCATGTATAGTATGTAATGTGTACAGTGTGTTGTGTGTGTATGAAGCATGCATGTACAGTATGTAATGTGTGTTGTGTGTGTGTGAAGCATGCATGTACAGTATGTAATGTGTACAGTGTGTACGATGCATGTACAGTATGTAATGTGTACAGTGTGTTGTGTGTCTATAAGGCATGCATGTACAGTATGTAATGTGTACAGTGTGTTGTGTGTGTGTGTGTATATAATGCATGCAGTGGCAGATCCAGGGGGGGGGGGACAAGACAATTGCCCCGTCCCGTGCGTGCGCCCACTGGAAAGTAACGCGGGGGAGCGGAGCAGCGAACAGGACATCAGCTTCAGCGCTCCGTGCACCGCTCCTCCAGTCCCAGGACCTACTGCTATGGTGGCCGCACCAGAGGAGCAGTGGTCGGAGCACTGATGTAGGGCAGTAAACAGGCATACAGTCTCCAGCCATACACTGTATGGCTGGAGGCTGTATGTCTGTAGGGGGACTATACTGCACCTAATGTGGGGTAAACAATACTGCCAACCTAATGTGGGGGACTACACTGCACCTAATGTGGGGAAACTATACTGCACCTAATGTGGGGGAACTAAACTGCGAACCTAATGTGGAGAACTATACTGCGCCTAATGTGGAGAACTATACTGCACCTAATGTGGGGGACTATACTGCACCTAATGTGGGGGACTATACTGCATCTAATGTGGGGAGAACTATACTGCACCTAATGTGGGGAGAACTATACTGCCAACCTAATGTGGGGGGGAACTATACTGCACCTAATGTGGGGGGGAACTATACTGCACCTAATGTGGGGGAACTATACTGCACCTAATGTGGGGGAACTATACTGCACCTAATGTGGGGAACTATACTGCACCTAATGTGGAGAACTATACTGCACCTAATGTGGAGAACTATACTGCACCTAATGTGGAGAACTATACTGCACCTAATGTGGGGAACTATACTGCACTTAATGTGGGGGAACTATACTGCACCTAATGTGGGGAACTATACTGCACCTAATGTGGGGAGAACTATACTGCACCTAATGTGGGGAGAACTATACTGCACCTAATGTGCGGGAACTATACTGCACCTAATGTGGGGGAACTATACTGCACCTAATGTGGGGGAACTATACTGCACCTAATGTGGGGGAACTATACTGCACCTAATGTGGGGAACTATACTGCACCTAATGTGGGGAACTATACTGCACCTAATGTGGGGAACTATACTGCACCTAATGTGGGGAACTATACTGCACCTAATGTGGGGAACTATACTGCACCTAATGTGGGGAGAACTATACTGCACCTAATGTGGGGAGAACTATACTGCACCTAATGTGCGGGAACTATACTGCACCTAATGTGGGGGGAACTATACTGCACCTAATGTGGGGAGAACTATACTGCACCTAATGTGGGGGAACTACAGCCTAATGTGGGGAACTATACTGCACCTAATGTGGGGAACTATACTGCACCTAATGTGGGGAACTATACTGCCTAATGTGGGGGAACTATACTGCACCTAATGTGGGGGAACACTGCTAGCCTAATGTGGGGAGAACTGTGCCGCACCTAACGTGGGGGGAACTGTGCCGCACCTAACGTGGGGGGAACTGTGCCGCACCTAACGTGGGGGGAACTGTGCCGCACCTAACGTGGGGGGAACTGTGCTGCACCTAATGTGGGGGCCTTGTATCGACGTTCGCTCACGTCGCGCTCCCAGCATTCAAGGGCCGGTGTTACTACGTCCTGATGCCGGCCCTAGAGCGTGACGTGCGTGAAGGGGGGGGGGCCTCCATGTTCATTTTGCTTGGGGCCCCCAAATTCCTTCAAATGGCCCTGCCAGCATGCGTCATTCAGGAGTCCCCCCTCACCCTTCACATATAGGGGGAGATTTATCAAAACCTGTGCAGAGGAAAACTTGCCCAGTTGCCCATAGCAACCAATCAGATCGCTTCTTTTATTTTTATGAAGGCCTGTGAAAAATGAAAGAAGCGATCTGATTGGTTGCTATGGGCAACTGGGCAAGTTTTCCTCTGCAGAGGTTTTGATAAATCTCCCCCTTAGAGATTATTCCCAGTATGAGATTTCTTCCCCTGCAGTCCATACATCCCCGGCCCGTGCACCGAGTCCTCCTCCCCTCCACATAACACTTATCTTCTCTGTGTTTCTTCTCCTGTGCAGACCTGTGTCCTTAAAGGGGTACTCCGGTGGAAAACTTTTTTACGCACCGAGGTCAAACTGGGCAAGCAACTATACCTTAATTGCTAGAAAGGGAAAAACCAAAAAATACAATGTAGCCCGGACCTTCTAGGTGAGTAAATAAAAATGGATATACGTGGATCGTGCTTCAATAATAATTATCATTTATTATAAAATATAGATAAGATTTCGACACTTCTCACAGGGCCCTTGTGAGAAGAACATACATATTAACCCCTTAACGACGCAGGACGTATATTTACGTCCTGCGCCGGCTCCCGCGATATGAAGCGGGATCGCGCCGCGATCCCGCATCATATCGCGGCGGTCCCGGCGCTAATCAACGGCCGGGACCCGCGGCTAATACCACACATCGCCGATCGCGGCGATGTGCGGTATTAACCCTTTAGAAGCGGCGGTCAAAGCTGACCGCCGCTTCTAAAGTGAAAGTGAAAGTGACCCGGCTGCTCAGTCGGGCTGTTCGGGACCGCCGCGGTGAAATCGCGGTGCCCCGAACAGCTGATCGGACACCGGGAGGGCCCTTACCTGCCTCCCCGGTGTCCGATCGACGAATGACTGCTCCGTGCCTGAGATCCAGGCAGGAGCAGTCAAGCGCCGATAATGCTGATCACAGGCGTGTTAATGCACGCCAGTGATCAGCATTAGAGATCAGTGTGTGCAGTGTTATAGGTCCCTATGGGACCTATAACACTGCAAAAAAAATGTAAAAAAAAAGTGTTAATAAAGGTCATTTAACCCCTTCCCTAATAAAAGTTTGAATCACCCCCCTTTTCCCATAAAAAAAATAAAACAGTGTAAAAAAAATAAAAAATAAACATATGTGGTATCGCCGCGTGCGTAAATGTCCGAACTATAAAAATATATCATTAATTAAGCCGTACGGTCAATGGCGTACGCGCAAAAAAATTCCAAATTCCAAAAAAGCGTATTTTGGTCACTTTTTATATCATTAAAAAATGAATAAAAAGTGATCAAAAAGTCCGATCAAAACAAAAATCATACCGATAAAAACTTCAGATCACGGCGCAAAAAATGAGTCCTCATACCACCCCATACATGGAAAAATAAAAAAGTTATAGGGGTCAGAAGATGACATTTTTAAACGTATAAATTTTCCTGCATGTAGTTATGATTTTTTCCAGAAGTGCGACAAAATCAAACCTATATAAGTAGGGGATCATTTTAACCGTATGGACCTACAGAATAATGATAAGGTGTAATTTTTACCGAAATATGCACTGCGTAGAAACGAAAGCCCCCAAAAGTTACAAAATGGCGTTTTTTTTTCGATTTTGTCGCACAATGATTTTTTTTTCCGTTTCGCCGTGCATTTTTGGGTAAAATGACTAATGTCACTGCAAAGTAGAATTGGTGACGCAAAAAATAAGCCATAATATGGATTTTTAGGTGGAAAATTGAAAGGGTTATGATTTTTAAAAGGTAAGGAGGAAAAAACGAAAGTGCAAAAACGGAAAAACCCTGAGTCCTTAAGGGGTTAAAAGGCAACCTAACAATGTATTTAGGCAATAGTAATTAAAACTATAAACCTGGCATAGGATAATAAAATAGCAGAATAAGATCTGTACCATACAAATATATTAAAGAGTTGCTCTTCTGGGTATTTAGGGTAGATATGTCCCTTTTAGATACAGTAGCAAACAGTCTGTAATATTAGAAATTGTTACCGGTCTGTAAATGGTAACTCAGGCGATGGGTATTGCTCCCGCAATGGCTGAGTGTCCGTGGTGTGCACAGTTCTCTGTGCGGTGCTTCTATTAAAAAATCTTAATCCTTCCAGTGCTTATTAGCTGCTGAATACTACAGAGGAAATTATTTTCTTTTTGGAACACAGAGCTCTCTACTGACATCACGACCACAGAGCTCTCTGCTGACATCTCTGTCCATTTTAAGAACTGTCCCATAGCAAACATATGCTGCTCTGAACAGTTCCTAAAATGGACAGAGATATCAGCAGAGAGTTCTGTGTTCCAAAAAGAAAATCATTTCCTCTGTAGTATTCAGCAGCTAATAAGTACTGGAAGGGTTAAGATTTTTTAATAGAAGTTATTTACAAATCTGTTTAACTTTCTGGCACCAATTGATTTAACCTGTTGGGGACGGAGGGGATATGAATACACCCTCGCGTCCCGGTACTTAACTCCTTAAGGACTTAGGGCGTACCTGTACGCCCTACACCTGATCCCGGCGTTTAAAACAGGGTCACACCGTGACCTTTCATCACACCGGGTCGGTCCCAGTTGCTAATGATAGCCGGGACCCTGGGCTACTTGTGTGCAGCACCGATCATTGTGCCGCGTGCTATTAACCCTTTAGCCGTGGTGATTAAAGTTGACAGCCGTGTCTAAAAGTGAAAGTAAACGCTTCCCGGCAGCTCAGTCGGGCTGATCAGGACATCATGATAAAATCGAGATGTCCCGATCAACTAGGACACGAGTGGAGACCCCCTTACCTTGCTCCTTCGCGTCCGATTGGCGTTTGATTGCTCCAAGCCTGAGCTACAGGCTTGAGCAATCGAGCCCCTATCTTGCTAATCCATGCAAAGCTATGACTTTACAGGGATCAGAGTAAAAGATCAGTGTGTGCAGTGTTATAGGTCCCTATGGGATAACAATGATCAGTATAAGAGATCAGTGTGTGCAGTGTTATAGCCTCCTATGGGATAACAATGATCAGTATAAGAGATCAGTGTGTGCAGTGTTATAGCCTCCTATGGGATAACAATGATCAGTATAAGAGACCAGTGTGTGCAGTGTTATAGCCCCCTATGGGATATCAATGATCAGTATAAGAGATCAGTGTGTGCAGTATTATAGCCCCCTATGGGATAACAATGATCAGTATAAGAGATCAGTGTGTGCAGTGCTATAGCCCCCTATGGGATAACAATGATCACTGTAAGAGATCAGTGTGTGCAGTGTTATATCCGCCTATGGGATAACAATGATCAGTATAAAAGATCAGTGTGTGCAGTGTTATAGTCTCCTATGGGATAACAATGATCAGTATAAAAGATCAGTGTGTGCAGTGTTATAGGTCCCTATGGAAGCTATAACACTGCAAAAAAAAGGGAGAAAAAAAATCACCCCCCCTTTTCCCATGAATAAAATTGTAAAAATAAACATATGTGGTATTGCCGCCTGCGTAAATGTCTGAACTATAAAAATATATTGTTAATTAAACTGCACGGTCAATGGTGACGCGCAAAAAATTCCAAAGTCCAAAATAGCATATTTTTGGTCCTTTTTTTATATCATGGAAAAATGAATAAAAAGCGATCAAAAAGTCGGATCAATACAAAAATGGTACCACTAAAAACTTCAGAACACGGCGCAAAAAATGAGTCCTTATGCCGCCCCATACAGGGAAAAATAAAAAGGTTACAGGGGTTAGAAAATGAGAATTTTTAGCATATACATTTTCCTGCATGAAGTTATGATTTTTTTCCGAAGTACGACAATATCAAACCTATATAAGTAGGGGATCATTTTATTTGTATGGACCTACAGAATAAAGAGAAGGTGTTGTTTTTACTGAAAAATGCACTGCGTAGAAACGGAAGCCCCCAAAAGTTACAAAATGACATTTTTTCTTCAATTTTGTCGCACAATGAAGGTTTTTTCCGTTTCACCGTGGATTTTTTGGTAAAAATGACTAATGTCACTGCAAAGTAGAATTGGTGGTGCAAAAAATAAGCATCATATGGAATTTTATGTGCAAAATTGAAAGCGTTTTTGAAGGTTTTTAGGAATTTGATTTTTAGAAGGTTATGAGGAAAAAAGGAAAATGCAAAAACGGAAAAACCCTGCGTCCTTAAGGGGTTAAGGACGAAGGGCATACCTATCAGCAGGAATCCCGTGGCAATGCCTAGGGGGGTCCTGAGACCACCCCCCCATGTCAGACCTGCGATTTTCCACGATCTGGGCCAATCGGGTCACTGGTGATCCAATCGCCTGGAAAACAGGAATGATCTGACCATGCTAAAGGATTGGAGCAAGGTGGAAGTGCTGCCACCCCCTCCTATCCCCTGCCATTGGCAGGAGGGGGCGGGGGGGTAAGAGTTCATTTCCCCAGCATGGCCCGGCTTACCGGACCGACGGAGGCTGGGGAGGTGGCAGAGGCGGCATACTGAAGGAGCGGCGGCAGCAGGAGGAGCTGCGGCAGCAGGAGGAGCGGCGGCGGCCAGAAAGTGCGGCGTGGAGAAGGCTGCAGCGAAGATCGCGGTAAGTGATCTTCTCTGTGGCCTTCTAAAAGCTGCAAAACTACGACTCCCAGCATGCCCAGACAGCCAAAGGATGTCTGGGCATGCTGGGAGTTGTAGTTTTGCAACATCTGGAGGGCTACAGTTTAGAAACCCCTACTTAGCGGTCTCCAAACTGTTCTTCCCCAGTTGTTGCATAACTACAACTCCTAGCATGTCCAGACTATCATGGCATGCTGGGAGTTGTAGTTATGCAACATCTGAAGGGCCAGATATTGCAGAACTACACGCCCGCATCCCTTACTGTCTGGCCATGCTGGGAATTGTAGCAGCTGTTTCCTAACTCAGTGTTTCCAACTCGAGTGCCTACAGCTGTTGTAAAACTACAACTCCCAGCATATACGGCATTCTGGGAGTTGTCATTTTGTAACAGCTGGTGCCCCCCCATGTGAATGTACAGGGTACGGTGGGTTTACAGTGGGTTTTCTTCTACAAATTTGAGCTGCGTCAAATTTTCCTCCGCAGCTCAAACTCCCAGCGGAAAACTTGCTGTGAACCCCCGCCTGTATGAATATAACCTAAAAACACTGCACTAACAAACAATAAAAGGTAAAAGACTACATATACACACCCTTACACGTCCCCCCCCCCCAATAATAATGAGAAACGTCTCATACGGCAGTGTTTCCTAAACGGAGCCTCCAGCTGTTGTAAAACCACAACTCCCAGTATTGCCCAGCCATAGACTGTCCTGGCAGGCTGGGAGTCTTGCAACAGCTGGAGGCACCCTGTTAGGGAAACACTGCTGTAGGGTTTTGGTGGAGACAAGCCCCATCCTTGTACCCGAGTCCGCCCCTATTGCAAATTCCTTATTTAGGCCTCAAAAAATGCTCATGGCGCTCTCTCACTTCAGAGCCCTGTCGTATATTCAGTCAATAATTTAGGGCCACTTATGGGAGAAATTGCATTACAAATTTTGGAGGGGATTTTTCTCCTTTTACCCCTTAAGAAAAGGTAATGTCGGGGGCTACACCAGCCTGTTAGTGTAAAAAAAAAAAAAAAAAAAAAAAATGTTACACTAACATGCTGGTGTTGGCCCATACTTTTCATTTTCACAAGAGGTAAAAGGAGAAAAAGACCCCCAAAAATGTTCTGCGGACGAACTACATGGCTCATATACATTTGAGGCCTGATTTGCACAGGGGTGGCTGATCCTTACAGCAGTTCTGACATGAATGCAAAAAAAAAAAGAACATCTACATGTGACCCCATTTTGGAAACTACACCCCTCACGTAATGTAATAAGGGGTGCAGTGAGCATTTACACCCCACAGGTGTCTGACAGACTTTTTGAACTGTAGTCCGTAAAAATTAAAAATAAAATTTTTTATTTGCACAGCCCACTGTTCCAAAGATCTGTCAAATGCCAGTGGAGTGTAAATACTCACTGCACCTCTTATTAAATTCTGTGAGGGGTGTAGTTTCCAAAATAGTATGCCATGTGTTTTTTTTTTTTTTTTTGATTTTTTTTTTACTGTTCTTGCATCATGGGGGCTTCTTAAATGCAACATGCCCCCAAAAACCATTTCAGCAAAATTCGCTCTCCAAAAGCCCAATGTCGTTCCTTATCTTCTGAGCCCTCTAGTGCACCCGCAGAGCACTTTACATACACATATGAGGTATTTCCTTACTCGAGAGAAATGGGGTTACAAATTTTGTTGGCATTTTCTCCTATTACTCCTTGTGAAAATGAAAAGTTTGGGTAACACCAGAATTTTAGTGTTAAAAATCAAAGGTTTCATTTTCACGTCCCACTTTAACGAAAGTTTGTCAATCAAGTTAAGGCTCACTGTACCACCCCTTGTTCCATTCCTTGAGGGGTGTAGTTTCCAAAATAGTATGCCATGTGTTTTTTTTATTATTGTTCTGGCACCATAGGGGCTTCATAAATGCGACATGCTCCCCAAAAACCATTTCAGCAAAATTTGATTTCAAAAAGCCAACTGTGACTCCTTCTCTTCTGAGCATTGTAGTTCACCCGCAGAGCATTTGACTCCCAAACATGGGGTATTTCCATACTCAGAAGAGATGGGGTTACAAATTTTTGGGGGGGATTTTCTCCCATTACCCTTTGTAAAAATGGTAAATTTGGGAAAAGAAACTGCGCTTTAGTGAAAAAAAAATTTTTCATTTACACATCCGACTTTAACAAAAAGTCGTCAAACACCTGTGGGGTGTTAAGGCTCACTGTAACCCTTGTTACGTGCCTTGAGGGGGTGTAGTTTCCAAAATAGTATGCCATGTGTTTTTTTTTTTTTTTGCTGTTCTGGCTTCCTAAATGAGACATGCCCCTAAAAATCCATTTCAGAAAAATTCACTCTCCAAAATCCCATTGTCGCTCCTTCCCTTCTGAGCCCTCTACTGCACCCGCCGAACACTTGACATACACATGAGGTATTTCCTTACTCGAGAGAAATTGGGTTACAAATTTGGGGGGCATTTTGAATTTTCTCCTTCATTTTGCTGCTATTCCTGTGAAACACCTAAAGGGTTAACGCACTTATTGAATGTCATTTTGAATACTTTGAGGGGTGCAGTTTTTATAACGGGGTCATTTATGGGGATTTTCTAATTAGAAGGCCCTTCAAAACCACTTCAAACCTGAACTGGTCCCTGAAAAATTCCGATTATGAAAATTTTGTTAAAAATTGGAAAATTGCTGCTGAACTTTGAAGCCCTCTGGTGTCTTCCAGAAGTAAAAACACGTCAACTTTATGATGAAAATATAAAGTAGACATATTGTATATGTGAATCAATATATAATTTATTTGGAATATCCATATTCCTTACAAGCAGAGAGCTTCAAAGTTAGAAAAATGCAAAATTTTCTATTTTTTCATCAAATTTTGGAATTTTTCCCCAAGAAATGATGGAAGTATCGACACAAAATTACCACTAACATGAATTAGAATATGTCACGAAAAAACAATCTCAGAATCAGTATGAAAAGTAAAGCTATTAATGCATAAAGTGACAGTGGTCAGAATTGCAAAAAATGCTCCCGTCCTTAGGGTCATAATGGGCTCCGTACCCAAGGGGTTAAAAAATAAAAGTTTTCCACCGGAGTACCTCTTTAAGGGGTTAATGTAAAAGAATAGAAGACCAAGAAGCTGAATTCAGAATTGCATCAGATATTAGGAACATTTGCAGGATGCCAGGGAATGTTTTATAATAATAACTTTATATTACAATGCAGGAAGTTACTTTCTTTAATGTTTGATGACTTTTGATTCCAGCAGAAGAAGCTCCATACGTAAATATAGGAGGAACATTAAACAAAGGTTCGTGCGCTCGTCTTCTGATGTTGCAGGATGAAGATGACAAATATTGTCTTCAGGTAAATAAGCCAAAGGCGTAAATGAAATTATCAGAAAAAAACAAATCCATTCATTACAATAGTACATAGACATAGGATCGGATGAAAATACAACGGGATAAAACTATAAATCTAATAAAGTGCAATAAAATGACCCCAATCGTGTATATAGAGGCTTATAAACACATAGATACTGATAATCACTGCCTATTAATAACTGTTCAGAAGGCTTCATAGTAGGGTCCAATATGTATAACAATAGAATCAGTTGTCCTGTTTTCTGTATTGAGAAATAATTTATACTCTAAGGGGAGATGAAATCCTTCTTTACAAGGTATAATAGGTGATAAAATTCTTAGGGCACAGTATGTTGGTATTATCCTGACATTCTGGGTCCTCAGAAAGTAGAGTGATAGGCATCTGTATATGTCAGGTTGGTTAAGATAAGTGATAGCAGATTATACAGACTGTCCTCTCATTTGTCCATAATATTCACTTGTGTCCGGACATAATGCAACAAATATATATTTAAAAAAAAAACTTTGGGGGGAGTTACCAGGTTGGTCAGTTTTACTGTATTTTACCGTATGCAGTTTAAGTCTACTGTACCGTATAACCGTGTTATTCTGACACGCTCTTAGCCATATATGCACATCCCAGCTTGTGCTGTTCAGCCTAACACTGTCAGTGTGCGCCATTTTATTCCAACTTACTCTCACATGAAGGCCAAATTTTCCTCCCACTTCTTTCTCTCCGTGTGGAGCGCTCACTTATTCTTCCTTTAGAATAGACGTGTTTCGGAGGTGTGTCCCTTCTTCATCAGACCTGATAAATGATGAAGATGGAAGACGCCTCAGAAATGTGTGATTATCCATATCTCTGTGTTTATAAGACACTATACACATGATTGAGGTCATTTTATTGGACTTGATTATATGTATATCCTATTGCATTTTCATCTTATCCTATGTCCAAGTTCTGTTGCTAATATATCTGTTTTATATGATCCTGGGGATTTTAAAGCAGTACCTTAAGGCCAGTCTTTGGAATTTTTGCATTTGGAGTGAATTATAATATTCAGGGGTTGTTTGATTTTGAGAAATCTGTAATTATTAACCCTTTAATACAACAACCCCTCATTTTTGCGTTCTCATTTTTCCCCTTTTACTTTTCCACCTACAGACCTGACAAATTGTACTTTGTAATGACATGTTTAATTTTATCATAAAATGTTCTGCAAAACCAACAAACTATTATTTGTTAGCAGAAATAAGAAAACTACAGTTTTGCAACTTTTATCCTGTAGGTCAATGTGATTAATACAATACCAAATTTATATACCGTATTTATCGGCGTATAACACACACTTTTTAGGCTAAAATTTTTAGCCTAAAGTCTATTTGCGTGTTATACGCCTATACCGCCCCAGGAAAGGCAGGGGGGGAGAGGCTGTCGCTGCCTGCTTCTCTCCCCCTGCCTTCCCTGGGGTCTAGAGCCCTGCTGCCGGCCCTTCTCACCCCCTGGCTATCGGCGCTGCTCCCGTTCTGTCCCCCTGACTATCGGTACCGGTGCCGATAGCCAGAGGGAGAGAAGGGGCAGCGGCACCCATTGCCGGCGCCGCTGCCCGTTGCCTCCCCCATCCCCGGTGGCATAATTACCTGGGTCGGGTCCGCGCTGCTGCAGGCCTCCGGCGTGCATCTCCTGCGTCGTTGCTATGCACAGCGCGGCGCACTGACGTCATGCGCCGTGCAGCGCATAGCAACGACGAAGGGGACGGATGCCGGAGGCCTGCAGCAGCGCGGACCCGACCCAGGTAATTATGCCACCGGGGATGGGGGGAGGCAACGGGCAGCGGCGCCGGCAATGGGTGCCGCTGCCCCTTCTCTCCCCCTGGCTGTCGGCGCCGCTTCTCTCCCCCTGGCTATCGGCGCCGGCAATGGGGCGCCGGTACCGATAGTCAGGGGGACAGAATGGGCAGCGCCGCCGATGGCCAGGGGGTGAGAAGGGCCGGCAGCAGGGCTCTAGACCCCAGGAAAGGCAGGGGGAGAGAAGCGGGCAGCGACGGCCTCTCTCCCCCTGCCTTTCCTGGGGATGTATCGGGGTATACACGCGCGCACACACGCACTCTCATTTTACCATGGATATTTGGGTAAAAAACTTTTTTTACTTTTTGAACATTTTTTATTAATTTTCTTCTGATATATGTGATAAAAAAATTGTATTTTTGGTGTTTATTATTTTTTACGATTACTGTGTGGGATCATAACTATTATATTTTAATAGCCTGGAAGATTGTACAGGAGATGACATCAAATATGTTATTTTTATTTGTAAAATGGGAAAATAAGAGGGTTTATATTATTTTAGAAACATTTTTTTTTTTTTTTTCTTTTTTACACTTTTAAGTCCTGGGGACTTTTATATATAATAAGATTGCATTCACTGCATAATGCTACGCCTATGGCATCGCATTTGTGGTGTCCTGGTACTGGACTTGGTCCCGTCGTAAATCCCCACAGTCAGAGTTCCTCCATGCTTTCGGGGCTCTCCTGGTGGGTTAACCCTTAGTCGCCTCACAATGCTATTCAAAAATGTACATATTTAATATATTTTGTCATAGTGTAATAAATGTACAGGACCGTAGGTCATGTGATCACTAGTGAATTGTGTTATGCAAGGTTCAAGGACCTTTGGGTCATGTGATGGGGTCATGTGATGTGACCATAATGCTTTGGGTCAGGACCAACAGGTCTGGGAACCATCCAATAAACTTTGATCCTGCCCCTTCAGTATATAGGGGCGCTGTATGCAATAATCGCTCTCTTCTCTCTTTCCCTCAACTCCGTACAATTCTTCAAGTCAAGTTAGGCCTGAAGCCTTCAACTTCAGCAGTCTTCTAAACAGTGAGTTAATCCAACTCCAATCTTACCAATCCTACGTGACTATGGAACCTAAACCTACCCCTAAATTCAGTGGAACAGCGTGCAGCAAAATCGAAGCTTATTTCACAACAAAGTCCCAGCCAACCTGTGAGGAGCCTGTATTCCGGTCCTCTTGTAAAAGACTGTTTGTTATCTTCATCTGCATAAAATCTGCAGTAAAGTTATTCCAAGTTTACTACAACTTCTGCTGTGGACAATCCATTATTCCTCCCTATCGTTCCTGGGACGGGTGGCGGTAGAACATATACATAGAGGAAGCCCGCACCCTGGTGTCACAACAATCAAGGGTTAATGCTACACCCTGCATCACTACTCTGCAACACCCCTGTTCACCCTACACCCCTACAGCTTACCACACATTATACAGTGTGAACGGCCATCCACTGATGGCTACAGGCTACATCATTAGACTGGAGATTGGCAGCAGCAGACTGGTAAGGGGACCCTTCTCCGCCATTTTAGCTCACTGAATCCCTGCGATCACGTTGCAGGGTTTTGGTTGGCTCCATTGAGCCACTGATAAGTTAAAATTTCATTTTAGACGCTGTGATCGACATTCATTACGATATGTAAAGGGTAAAATGACCGTCAGCGGTGGTAATTAGCAGTGAGTGTCTGACTACTGATAGAAGCCGACATTCACTGCTCCTGTGCTCACTTCAAAGCCACTCAAGGCATCAGGGCGTATCAGTACTCCCTTAGTCCTTAAAGGGGTACTCCGGCCCTGAGACATCTTATCCCCTATCCAAAGGATAGGATAAGATATCTTAGTGCGGGGCTCCCGCCGCTGGGGACCCCCGCAATCTTGTATTTGACACCCACCTGTTTGAGCTGCACGCTGCGATGCCAGCTCACAAACAGCCAGGTGGCGACCACGGGACCGGAGTATAGTGACGTCAAAACTCCGCCCCAGTATTACGTCACCCCCGCTATGCAAGTCTATGGTAGGGGGTGTGGCCACCATCACACCCCTCCAATAGATATCAATGGAGGGGGCTTGATGTCACGAGGGGGCTTGGAGTGATGTCACAAGGGGGCGTGGCCGTGAAGTTGCAACCATAGCTCCAAGCCTTCTGAATCGGATGTTCAGAAGGCTGAGGCATGGGAGTACCCCTTTAAAGGCGTATTTCAGGATTTTTCTTTTATTTGACTGTGCTACAGGGGCTGTAAAGTTAGTGTAGTTCATAATATAGTGTCTGTACCTGCGTGTGATGGTGGTCTCACAATTCTCATTATTGCACCAATATTTATTTTTAACAGCATACAAAATTACACAGGTCTCGGAATTTCCCAGGTTGCAGTGCATCAAGACCGGACATTACTAAACAGGTGATCAAAAGGAGTCTGTCCTGCATAAATAGGTGGAAAGACCGCTAGGTGGGAGAAAGATAATTTTGTTACAGCTGTAGGCACCATGGGTAAAAAAAAAAAACACTGGTCTATTGCATTGAAGGGATCACAGGTGTGTTTCAATGGGTGGGGTGGCTGATGTGTGAGAGGGAGAAAAGTGACCTCATACTTACAAACTATGGAACTATGGGATGTGTAGTTTAGAGATTGTAATTTAACAGGAAATACTCAGTTCTAGCAGGTATGTACTACTAAAATCTCCTTATGGTGGATAACCCCTTTAATGCCCCAACTCACAGGAGTGCAAGAACCAGATATATAGAGAAGTTGTTGTCGGGGCCATTGAAATGCAGAACTCGTAGTCATCCAGGTGACACAGACACTTGGGACAGTAGAGGAGACTCCAAGTGATCAAAACATTTTGATAAAAACCGTCATATTGGAAAAGTACAAAATAATGACTGATGAGCAGACGGATGTTTACTCATAAAGAGGACACAAAACATTGGCAGATTCTAAATCTTATTCTGCCAAGATCTTTGATACCTTTACATCTTGAACTTGCCAGAGGGTAAATCAAGTTTCCGTGATGGTGGAGCCCATACTGGGCTGTCTGTGGTCCTAACACTACAAAAGTGAGGACACAACTGCTGGAGATCCACATCGGTGCTGAACTTCACTGTCTGCACAATGAAGATCATCATACTCTTGGCTCTGGTTGTGTCAGTGTCTGCATTGGTACGTACTGTCTATAGACATATTTGTAGTATTCCCTACAGACTCTCGATGAATGTCGTTAACTTGTGTTGTTCTCAGAAGTTAAGTGTGTTTTTAAATTATGGGGGAAACTATCAACCACCAATAATGTGTGGGCCTGGGGGATATATACCACCAGGTCAGGGGGATCTTGGCAATCAGGTAATGGTGGTGGAGGTACCTCAGGTCAAGGAGGTCATGGTCGACAATCATCAGGTCATGGCGGTGGAGGTACCTCAGGTCAAGGAGGTCATGGTGGTAAAGGTTCCTCAGGTCAAGGAGGTCATGGTGGACAATCATCAGGTAATGGTGGTGGAGGTACCTCAGGTCAAGGAGGTCATGGTGGACAATCATCAAGCCATGGTGGTTGAGGTTCTTGGTCAATATGGTCATCTTGGTCTTCATCTTCCTCACTAACTTTCCAGTGTGATTCAAAGTACAAAAATGACTTTGCCAATGATGACAAGTGCTTGAAACATGCATTAGAGGTTATAAAAAATGATATTCCTACATATTACTGTAAAATGTATCTATACATGAGGGGGAAACTGTAATAGGAGATCACTTACATTTCTATATGTTACCTTAAAGTATAGTTACTCAAGTGTAAGATATATTAGATGTATCCAATTTAACTTTTAATAGTTCTAATATCCCCACAATGTCAGGTATAAAGTATTAGAGGCCATATATGTGATCCACAGACTCCCTCTGATCTCATGCCTTGTCCCAGTGAGGGCTTCAGCTTTAATTAACCCCTTGATGACTCAGCCCATTGTTTGCACATCACTGATCACTGATCACTGTTACTTTATACATTAATAACTCTGAGAAGCTTTTACTTATCATTCTGATTCCAAGGTTGCTATTTCATGACATATTCTACTTTAAGATAGTGGTAATTTTTCACTGATACTTGCATCATTTCTTTGTGAAAAATTCCAAGATTTCATGAAAATTTGGAAAATTTAGCATATTTCTAATTTTGAAACTCTCTGCTTGTAAGGAAAATGGTCAAATAAATGTTAAATTAATTCGCATATACAATAGGTCTACTTCATGTCCCCATCATACAGGAAATATCTTTATATTATTATATACAATATATTATGTCTCCATCATACAGGAAATATCTTTATATTATTATATACAATATATTATGTCCCCATCATACAGGAGATATCTTTATATTATAATATATACAATATATTATATCCCCATCATACAGGAGATATCTTTATATTATTATAATATATACAATATATTATGTCACCATCATCCAGGAGATATCTTTATATTATTATATACAATCTATTATGTCCCCATCATACAGGAGATATCTTTAAATTATTATATACAATATATTATGTCACCATCATACAGGAGATATCTTTAAATTATTACATACAATATATTATGTCACCATCATACAGGAGATATCTTTATGTTATTATATTATATACAATATATTATGTCCCCATCATACAGGAGATATCTTTATATTATTATATACAATATATTATGTCACCATCATACAGGAGATATCTTTATATTATTATATACAATATATTATGTCACCATCATATAGGAGACATCTTTATATTATTATATTATATACAATATATTATGTCACCATCATACTGGAGATATCTTTATATTATTATATACAATATATGATGTCACCATCATACAGGAGATATCTTTATATTATTATATACAATATATTATGTCACCATCATACAGGAGATATCTTTATATTATTATATACAATATATTATGTCACCATCATACAGGAGATATCTTTATATTATTATATACAATATATTATGTCACCATCATACAGGAGATATCTTTATATTATTATATTATATACAATATATTATGTCTCCATCATACAGGAGAGATCTTTATATTATTATATACAATATATTATGTCACCATCATACTGGAGATATCTTTATATTATTATATACAATATATGATGTCACCATCATACAGGAGATATCTTTAAATTATTATATACAATGTATTATGTCACCATCATACAGGAGATATCTTTATATTATTATATACAATGTATTATGTCCCCATCATACAGGAGAGATCTTTATATTATTATATACAATATATTATGTCCCCATCATACAGGAGATATCTTTATATTATTATATTATATACAATATATTATGTCCCCATCATACAGGAGATATCTTTATATTATTATAAACAATATATTATGTCCCCATCATACAGGAGATATCTTTATATTATTATATACAATATATTATGTCACCATCATACAGGAGATATCTTTATATTATTATATACAATATATTATGTCACCATCATACAGGAGATATATTTATATTATTATATTATATACAATATATTATGTCCCCATCATACAGGAGAGATCTTTATATTATTATATACAATATATTATGTCACCATCATACAGGAGATATCTTTATATTATTATATTATATACAATATATTATGTCCCCATCATACAGGAGATATCTTTATATTATTATATACAATATATTATGTCACAATCATATAGAAGATATCTTTATATTATTATAAACAATATATTATGTCACCATCATACAGGAGATATCTTTATATTATTATATACAATATATTATGTCACCATCATACAGGAGATATATTTATATTATTATATTATATACAATATATTATGTCCCCATCATACAGGAGATATCTTTATATTATTATATACAATATATTATGTCCCCATCATACAGGAGATATCTTTATATTATTATATACAATATATTATGTCACCATCATACAGGAGACATCTTTATATTATTATATACAATATATTATGTCCCCATCATACAGGAGATATCTATATATTATTATATACAATATATTATGTCTCCATCATCCAGGAGATATCTTTATATTATTATATACAATATATTATGTCACCATCATACAGGAGATATCTTTATATTATTATATACAATATATTATGTCACCATCATACAGGAGATATCTTTATATTATTATATTATATACAATATATTATGTCACCATCATACAGGAGATATCTTTATATTATTATATACAATATATTATGTCACCATCATCCAGGAGATATCTTTATATTATTATATACAATATATTATGTCACCATCATACAGGAGATATATTTATATTATTATATTATTATATACAATATATTATATCCCCATCATACAGGAGATATCTTTATATTATTATATTATATACAATATATTATGTCACCGTCATAAAATTGACACATTTTTACTTTTTGAAGACATTAGAGGATTCAAGTATAGCCGCAATTTTCAAAATTTTCACAAAATATTCTAAATCAGAATTTTGCAGGAACTAGTTAAGTTTGAATTGTATTTGAGGGGCATTTCTGTCAGAAATCCCCCATAATGGACCGACCCATTATGAAAACTGCACCCCTCAAAGTATTCAAAATGACATTCAGAAAGTTTGTTAACCCTTTAGGTGTTTTTCAGGAATAGCAGCAAAGTGGAGGAGAAAAATCAAAATCTCCATTTTTTTACACTAACTTGTTTTGGTAGCCCCATTTTTATTTTACTTTATTTTTTTCATTTAAACAAGGGGCATAAGAAGAAAAAGCCCCCAAAATGTGTAACTCAATTTCTCTTCTGTATGGAAATACCCCATATGTGGATGTAAAGTGCTCTGTGGGTGCATTATAGGGCTCAGAAGGGAAGAAGCGAAAATGGGATTTTGGAGAGAGAATTTTTTTTCCCAAAATTTTTCATTTTCACAAGGGGTAATAGGAAAAAATGTTTCCCAAAATTTGTAACGCTATTTCTTCTGAGTATAGAAATACCCCATATGTGGAAATAAAGTGCTCTGTGAGCGCACTATATGGCTCAGAAGAGCAGGAGCAAAATTTGGCTTTTGGAGGGAGAATTTTGCTGACATAGTTTTGGAAAGGCATGTCACATTTAGGAAGCCCCCCATGTTGCCAGAACAGCAAAAAAAAAAAAAAAAAAACGGCACCCCTCAAGGAACGTAACAAGGGGTATAGTGAGCCGTAACACCCCACAGCGGTTTGACGAATTAACGTTAAAATTGAACATAAAAATGAAAAATGTAATTTTTTTCACAAAATTGCCAATATTACCCCAAATTTTTTCATTTTCACAAGATGTAATAGGAGAAAAAGCCTCCCCAAATTTGTAACACCATTACAAATACCCCATATGTGGACGTAAAGTGCTTTGAGGGTGAACTACAATGCTCAGAAGAAAAGGAGCAAAATTTGGTTTTTGAAGAGAAGATTTAGCTGGAATTGAAGGCCATGTGTGTTTACAAAGCCCCTTTGGTGGAAGCCGCCCCATCCCCCCCACCCCCCAGGTGGTGCGCCCGCAGAGCACTTTACGTCTACATATGGGGTATTTCCGTACTCAAAAGAAATTGTGTTAGAATTTTTAAGGGTCTTTTTATTCTTTTATGAGGCTACAGCAGCACGGTAATGTAGAAAATGTAATTTTTCATGCTGGTGTAGCCTCCAACTTTTCTTTTTCATAAGGGGTAAAAGGAGAAAAAGCCCCCAAAAATCCATAACACAATTTCTCCCGAGGACAAAGATACCCCAACGATGTAGCTCTAAACTATTTCCTTGAAATACAACAGGGCACCATGCACATTTGAGGCCTAAATGAGGGATTTGCATACCCTACAGCAGAGTTTCCCAAACAGTGTGCCTCCAGCTGTTGCAAAACTACAACTCCCAGCATGCCTGAACAGTCAATGGCTGTCCGTGTATGCTGGGAGTTGTTGTTTTACAACAGCTGGAGGCACACTGTTTAGAAAACAGTGTCGTACAAGGCATTTTTATTTTTATTTGGGGGTGGGGGGAGCGTGGAGTAATTGTGGCTGTATATGTAGTGTTTTACACTTTATTTTGAGTTAGTGTAGTGTAGTGTAGGTGTTTTTTTTTACAGTAAGTACACACGGTGGATTTGAACCACGGCGGATTTTCCTCAACTAAAACTCTGTGCGGGAAACTTACTGTAAGCCCACCATGTGCTCTAGCTGTTGTGTAACTACAACTCCCAGCATGCCCTGACAACCAAAGGGCATTCTGGGAGTTGTAGTTATGCAACAGCTGGAGGTACACAACTATAACCCCCAGCATGCCCTTTGGCTGTCAGCGCATGCTGGGAGGTGTAGTTATGCAACGTTTGGAGGCACACCATTACAACTCCCAGCATGCACAGACAGCCAAAGAGCATGCTGAAAGTTGTCGTCGTGTGCCTCCAGCTGTTGCATGACTTGCCCTTTGGCTGTGCATGCTGGGAGTTGTAACAATTCAACATCAGGTGGCACATTGGCCTCACCTCCTCCTGCTGCTGCTGCCGCCAATCACTACACTTGCAGATCCTGCCGCCCCTTCTGGATCCCGCTGCTGCCTCTAGAGCCCAGGTCCTGCGGCCGCCTCTGACCCTGAAGCCGCCACTGAGATGAGACCCGCATCGCTCACCCGACCCTAGCAGGAGCTGTGGTTGGCCTTTCTCGGCCGACCAATCACAGCGATCTTGGGGTGGCACCAGTGCCATCTCACTCCTGCTGGGCAAGGGTGATTGGTGCTGTCTCGGACAGCACCAATCACCCTTATTCCGGGTCAGAAGTGACCCAAATGGCCCGGAATAGCTGGGATTCGCCAGTCAGAATTGACTGGCGAATCACAACGATTGCTGACAATGGGGATCTCAGGACCCCCCTAGGCGATATGCCGGGGTGGCTGTTGTTAAATCAGCAGCCATCTTGGCCCGATCACCGCGGCAGGAGACACGGTGATCCAGGAACGCAGCGCCATAAAAGTATTGTGGCATCTAAAAGGTTAATGCCAGGCATCGGTCCCATCAGCCATGCTCGGCATTAACCCTGGGTCCTGACTGCGGATAGCAGTTGGGACCCATGGGGTTTGAAGCGTTCTCCGCTTGTGAGAAAGCTTTAAACCCTGTTAACGGGAGCAGGACGTACAGGTAAACCCTGAGTCCTTAAGGAGTTAAGGAAGACTAGATAGAGTTATGGGTGGTCACATCTATAACAGTGCCACCAGTATCCACTACCATCCATAGACCATAACTAACCAAAAAAAATACAAATCTGTCTATATTAGCTTAACTAATATAAGCAGAAATGGCACTAAGGAGCACAGAAAAGCTGAATGGCATATCTGCTTATAATAGCTCAGTTATTATATATAGATTTACCTATAACCTTTAGTCAAATCTGTCTATAATAGCTGAGCTATTATAAGCAGATATGCCATTCAGGAGAATGAAAAAGCTAGGTGAGAAATTGTCACCTAGCTTTTCTATGTACCTGAATGGCAAGTCAGTTCATGACTGGTGGTGGTACCTTTTTGGGGGATTTCAGAGGCAGAGAACAATGACCGCTGGTGGGACCTCAGCCACTGTCACACAGTAACATTTTTGGACGGGCGGGGGCCAGGCCGGAAACCAGCACATACCATCCTCTTTCTGGCAGGGGGGAGGAGCGTCCTACGATACCGTGAGTCACGCTGGTCAGGAGGTTACCCAGCCCATGTGACCACCCAGGCAGGGGCCGACTGACAACACTCAGGGGTCTCCGACCAAATAAAGCAAGGGCCCCCTGTGAGGCTACGCCCATGGCCACACCTCTGCCACGCCCCCGTGGTAAGCCTCTGGGGTAGAGGTAGTGTAGTCAGGATTTTGCTTTAGTATTTCAGGGGTTAAGGTTAACCCTATAGTTCGTGACGCCAGGCTGAGGGCTAGTATGCTGAGGTAATTCTCCGGCCTATCGCCGCCCTTCCCAGTAACGATAGGTGCATGCAAATAATGACTGAAGGTCCACAAGGTAGCTGAACTTGGATAAACTTTACTTAAAGACTTGCGGTACATCCAATGAACAGTAACAGTCTAATCAATACAGTCTCTATACACTTCAGTGACTGGCAGTTGTTGGGGACCTTGACTTGGATTATAAGTCTCTGAATTTAGGGTTAATTGTGAAGATCCGTCCGGATTTAGTTGAAAGATAAGGTCCGGTGATCTTGCAGAGTGCTTAGGGATTGATACACTCACGGTTTGGTAATGATCAGCCGTTGCCGCAAGGCTCAGGCCTAAACTCACTGATGACAGCAGCGCAGATCCTTCTCTCACAACAGCCCACGAGGAAAAGAGATGCTTACTGGCAGCACAGGAACAAGAGAGAGCTATGGCCGCCGATCCCTTATATGGGCAGGGCCGTTTTGATTGGTCCGAGTAACTGGCACTCACCGCTACAAGGAATGATGGGTGAAATACGTCATAGGGACTTCCAAAGGTCCTTAAGCAAAAACCATAGAGTTTACCTGACCACGTGACCCGCAGGTCCTGCCACGCTCTGTACAGGTAATCAACCAATCACATACATATGTACAATTACATCTATACAAATCCTGGATAAACTGCTAGATCTACTAATTCCTAGATGAGAGGTGACAAGGGGTGAACTAGATAAGAAGGACTCCGACGTCCTAGGGACTCTGGCTATGGGGACCTATATACAGGTACCGTATACAATGCGGTAACGGGACACCACACCCCTATCCCACCCAAATCCCTCCTAATGCTCCAACCTACACAAAATAAAAGAAAATATATAACAAGTTAACATAGGTAAGATAATTTTCCTTGACCAAGAATACCAGTATACAAGGAGGAAATGTATACCATCACACAATAATACCAGTATACAAGGAGGAAATATATACCATCACACAATAATACCAGTATACAAGGAGGAAATATATACCATCACACAATAATACCAGTATACAAGGAGGAAATATATACCATCACACAATAACTTGATAATACCGCCATACTGTACTGAATAAAACCACTACATACAGACCAGTATTCCCCCACACAGTGCCCATATAGCGAAAGTTACCAGCTGTACACAGGATCTGTATACCATATAAGTGATTATATGCAAGACCAGGGCTGCTATCAGAAATGTTGGGGCCCCTTAAACAACTCAAGGCCTGCCCCCCCCCCCCCCCCCCCGCCTACTAACTTCCACATTATCTATAAAAAGAAATATTTAAAAACACAGGACAAGAAAAACAAGAGCCCTTTAGTTTATTGAGGAAGGAAAGAGGAATATACCCGGACCCCAGTGACCGTATATACCTGGACCCCAGTGACCGTATATACCCGGATCCCAGTAACAGTATATACCCGGACCCCAGTGGCAGTATATGCCCGGACCCCAGTGACCGTATATACCCGGACCCCAGTGACCTTATATACCCGGACCCCAGTGACCGTATATACCTGGACCCCAGTGACCGTATATACCCGGATCCCAGTAACAGTATATACCCGGACCCCAGTGGCAGTATATGCCCGGACCCCAGTGACCGTATATACCCGGACCCCAGTGACCTTATATACCCGGACGCCAGTGACCGTATATACCCGGACCCCAGTGACAGTATATACCCAGACCCCCGGGGACCGTATATGCCCGGACCCCAGTGACAGTATATGCCCGGACCCCAGTGACCGTATAAACCCGGACCCCAGTGATCGTATATACCCGGACCCCAGTGACCGTATATACCCGGACCCCAGTGACCGTATATGCCCACACCCCAGTTACAGTATATGCCCAGACCCCAGTGACCGTACATACCTGGACCCCAGTGACCGTATATATCCGGACCCCAGTGACAGTATATGCCCGGATAAGGAGGAAATATATACCATCACACAATAACTTGATAATACCACCATACTGTACTGTATACAGACCAGTATTCCCCCACACAGTGCCCATATAGCGAAAGTTACCAGCTGTACACAGGACCTGTATACCATATACGTGATTATATGCAAGACCAGGACTGCCATCAGCAATGTTGGGGCCCCTTACACAACTCAAGGCCTGCCCCCCTCTGCCTACTAACTTCCACATTATCTATAAAAATAAATATTTAAAAACACAGGACAAGAAAAACAAGAGCCCTTTAGTTTATTGAGGAAGGAAAGAGGAATATACCCGGACCCCAGTGACCGTATATACCTGGACCCCAGTGACCGTATATACCCGGATCCCAGTAACAGTATATACCCGGACCCCAGTGGCAGTATATGCCCGGACCCCAGTGACCGTATATACCCGGACCCCAGTGACCTTATATACCCGGACGCCAGTGACCGTATATACCCGGACCCCAGTGACAGTATATACCCAGACCCCCGGGGACCGTATATGCCCGGACCCCAGTGACAGTATATGCCCGGACCCCAGTGACCGTATAAACCCGGACCCCAGTGACCGTATATACCCGGACCCCAGTGACCGTATATGCCCACACCCCAGTTACAGTATATGCCCAGACCCCAGTGACCGTACATACCTGGACCCCAGTGACCGTATATATCCGGACCCCAGTGACAGTATATGCCCGGATAAGGAGGAAATATATACCATCACACAATAACTTGATAATACCACCATACTGTACTGTATACAGACCAGTATTCCCCCACACAGTGCCCATATAGCGAAAGTTACCAGCTGTACACAGGACCTGTATACCATATACGTGATTATATGCAAGACCAGGACTGCCATCAGCAATGTTGGGGCCCCTTACACAACTCAAGGCCTGCCCCCCTCTGCCTACTAACTTCCACATTATCTATAAAAATAAATATTTGAAAACACAGGACAAGAAAAACAAGAGCCCTTTAGTTTAATGAGGAAGGAAAGAGGAATATACCCGGACCCCAGTGACCGTATATACCCGGACTCCAGTGACCGTATATACCTGGACCCCAGTGACCGTATATACCCTAACCCCAGTGACAGTATATACCCGGACCGTATAAACCCAGACCCCAGTGACCGTATAAACCCAGACCCCAGTGACCGTATATACCCGGACCCCAGTGACAGTATATACCCGGACCCCAGTGACAGTATATACCCGGACCCCAGTGACCGTATATACCCGGACCCCAGTGATCGTATATACCCGGACCCCAGTGACCGTATATACCCGGACCCCAGTGACCGTATATGCCCACACCCCAGTTACAGTATATGCCCAGACCCCAGTGACCGTACATACCTGGACCCCAGTGACCGTATAAACCCGGACCCCAGTGACAGTATATATCCGGACCCCAGTGACAGTATATGCCCGGATAAGGAGGAAATATATACCATCACACAATAACTTGATAATACCACCATACTGTACTGTATGCAGACCAGTATATACAGACCAGTATTCCCCCACACAGTACCCATATAGCGAAAGTTACCAGCTGTACACAGGATCTGTATACCATATACGTGATTATATGCAAGACCAGGGCTGCCATCAGCAATGTTGGGGCCCCTTACACAACTCAAGGCCTGCCCCCCTCTGCCTACTAACTTCCACATTATCTATAAAAAGAAATATTTGAAAACACAGGACAAGAAAAACAAGAGCCCTTTAGTTTAATAAGGAAGGAAAGAGGAATATACCCGGACCCCAGTGACCGTATATACCCGGACCCCAGTGACCGTATATACCCGGACCCCAGTGACCGTATATACCCGGACCCCAGTGACCGTATATACCCGGACCCCAGTGAGCGTATATACTCGGACCCCAGTGACAGTATATGGCCGGACCCCAGTGACAGAATATACCCGGACCGTATAAACCCAGACCCCAGTGACCGTATATACCCGGACCCCAGTGACAGTATATACCCGGACCCCAGTGAGCGTATATACTCGGACCCCAGTGACAGTGTATGGCCGGACCCCAGTGAAAGAATATACCCGGACCTCAGTGACCGTATATACCCGGACCCCAGTGACTGTATATACCCGGACCCCAGTGACAGTATATGCCCGGACCCCAGTGACAGTATATACCCGGACCCCAGTGACCGTATATACCCGTACCCCAGTGACCGTATATACCCGGAACCCAGTGACCGTATATACCCGGACCCCAGTGACAGTATATGCCCAGACCCCAGTGACTGTATATACCCGGACCCCATCGACCGTATATACCCGGACCCCAGTGAAAGTATATACCCGGACCCCAGTGACAGTATATACCCGGACTCCAGTGACAGTATATACTCGGACCCCATTGACAGCAGGGCCGTTTGAAGGAATTTGGGGGCCCCAAGCAAAATGGACATGGAGGCCCCCCCTTGATGTTCACGCACGTCACGCTCTAGGACCGGCGTCAGGACGTAGTAACGCCGGCCCTTGAATGCTGGGAGCGTGACGTGAGCGAACGTCTATACGAGGTCCCCACATTAGGTGCAGTATAGTTCCCCCACATTAGGTGCAGCACAGTTCCCCCACATTAGGTGCGGCACAGTCCCCCCCACGTTAGGTGCGGCACAGTTCCCCATCATTGGGTGCGGCACAGTTCCCCCCATGTTAGGTGCGGCACAGTTCCCCCCACGTTTTTTTGTGGCACAGTTTCCCCCACGTTAGGTGTGGCACAGTGCACCCCACCTTAGGTGCGGCAGAGTTCCCCCCACATTAGGTGCAACAGAGTTCCCCCCACATTAGGTGCAGCAGAGTTCCCCCACATTAGGCTAGCAGTGTTCCCCCACATTAGGTGCAGTATAGTTCCCCCACATTAGGCAGTATAGTTCCCCACATTAGGTGCAGTATAGTTCCCCCACATTAGGCAGTATAGTTCCCCACATTAGGTACAATATAGTTCCCCACATTAGGTGCAGTATAGTTCCCCCACATTAGGCTGTAGTTCTCCCAACATTAGGTGCAATATAGTTCTCCACATTAGGTGCAGCATAGTTCCCCCACATTAGGTGCAGTATAGTTCTCCCCACATTAGGTGCAGTATAGTTCCCCCACATTAGGTGCAGTATAGTTCCCCCAGATTAGGTGCAGTATAGTCACCCACATTAGGTGCAGTATAGTTCTCTCCACATTAGGTGTAGTATAGTTCTCCACATTAGGTGCAGTATAGTTCTCCCCACATTAGGTGCAGTATAGTTCTCCCCACATTAGGTCCAGTATAGTCCCCCCACATTAGGTGCAGTATAGTTCCCCCCATTAGGTTGGCAGTATAGTTTACCCCACATTAGGTGCAGTATAATTCTCCACATTAGTATAGTCCCCCACATTAGGTGCAGTATAGTACTCCACATTAGGTGCAGTATAGTTCTCCACATTTGGTTGGCAGTATAGTTCTCCACATTAGTATAGTCCCCCACATTAGGTGCAGTATAGTTCTCCACATTAGGTGCAGTATAGTTCTCCACATTAGGTGCAGTATAGTTCTCCACATTAGGTTGGCAGTATAGTTTACCCCACATTAGGTGCAGTATAGTTCTCCACATTAGGTTGGCAGTATAGTTTACCCCACATTAGGTGCAGAATGTTTCCCCACAGACATACAGCCTCCAGCCATACCGTGTATGGCTGAAGGCTGTATGCCTGTTTACTGCCCTACTTCAGTGTTCTGACCACTGCTCCTTTTGTCCGGCCACCATAGCAGTAGGTCCCTGGAGGAGTGGTGGTCGGAGCACTGAAGCTGATGTGCCGCTGGTCACTTACCATGCTGGCCAGCGCATGTCCTGTTCGCTGCTTCGCTCCTCCGTGTTGCTTTCCAATGGGCGCACGCACGGGATGGGGCAATTGTCCAGTTTTCCCCCCCCTTCCCTGGATCTGCCACAGCATGCATTATATACACACACAGCACACTGTATGCATTACATACTGTACACGCATGCTTCAGACACAGACAGATACTGTACACATTACATACTGCACATGCATGCTTCATACACACACAACACACTGTACATATTACATACTGTACATGCATCATACACACATACTGTACACATTACATACTGTACATGCATCATACACACACACCATACTGTATACATTACATACTGTACATGCATCATACACACACATTGTACACATTACATACTGTACATGCATCATACACACACACATTGTACACATTACATACTGTACATGCATCATACACACACATACTGTACACATTACATACTGTACATGCATCATACACACACACCATACTGTATACATTACATACTGTACATGCATCATACACACACACTGTACACATTACATACTGTACATGCATCATACACACACACATTGTACACATTACATGCTGTACATGCATCATACACACACACTGTACACATTACATACTGTACATGCATCATACACACAAAGATACTGTACACATTACATACTGTACATGCATCATACACATACACATACTGTACACATTACATACTGTACATGCATCATACACACATACAGTACACATTACATACTGTACATGCATCATATATACACACACACACTGTACACATTACATACTGTACATGCATCATACACACATACTGTACACATTACATACTGTACATGCATCATATACACACACACACTGTACACATTACATACTGTACATGCATGCTTCATACACACACACTGTACACATTACATACTGTACATGCATCATACACACACATACTGTACACATTACATACTGTACATGCATCATACACACACACTGTACACATTACATACTGTACATGCATCATACACACACACTGTACACATTACATACTGTACATGCATCATACACACACACTGTACACATTACATACTGTACATGCATCATACACACACACACACTGTTCACATTACATACTGTACATGCATCATACACATACTGTACACATTACATACTGTACATGCATCATACACACACACTGTACACATTACATACTGTACATGCATCATACACACACACATACTGTACACATTATATACTGTACATGCATCATACACACACACACTGTACACATTACATACTGTACATGCATCATACACACACACACTGTACACATTACATACTGTACATGCATCATACACACACACTGTACACATGACATGCTGTACAAGCATCATACACACACACTGTACACATTACATACTGTTTATGCATCATACACACACTGTACACATTACATACTGTACATGCATCACACACACACTACACATTACATACTGTACATGCTTCATACACACAACATACTGTACATATTACATACTGTACATGCATCATACACACACACTGTACACATTACATACTATACATGCTTCATAAACACAACACACTGCACACATTACATACTGTACATGCTTCATACACACACACACATACTGCACACATTACATACTGTACATGCTTCATACACACACAGATAGAATAGATCAGTGTTTACCAACCAGGATGCCTATAGAGGATGCAAAACTACAACTCCCCGCATGCCCAGACAGCCTTTGGCTATCTGGGCATGCTGGGAGTTGTAGATTTGCAACAACTGGAGGCACCCTGGTTGGGAAACACTGGTATGGATACACACCTGCACTTTACATATAGTCATCCACAGTAGTAACACACACACGGGCACAGTACATAGACATACACATATGTACACACATATATATATCCACACACACGCTTTTGCACAAATACATGCAGGACACCTACTATAGTCAGGCCCCATGTTGTACAGCCTCTGCGGTGCTCTCCTTTCCTCACAGCTCTGTGCTTCTCTCCTCCCCCCTCCCCCTTCTCCTGCTCAGACGGCTAAAGGCTGAGAGAAGAGTCTGGGGCAAAGGGAAAATACCAAGTGCAGCAGGGGTGGGGGGAGCGTGATTGTGCTGAGGTGAGAAGAACTCCAAAGCTACAAATTAGTTTATTTTAAAAACATGTCAGACATTCGGGGGGCCCTCTAGTTTGGGTGCCTGGGGCCCAGAGCACAAACTCCAAGAGCAGGATTGTTAATCGCTACATGACGGGCAAGCAATGGCTGTGCTCGGGGGCCCCCAGCCAGCTCGGGGCCCCAAGCAATTGCTTGGTTTGCCTGTCCTGTAGCAACGGGCCTGAGTGACCGTATATACCCGGACCCCAGTGACAGTATATACCCGGACCCCAGTGACAGAATATGCCCGGACGCTAGTGACAGTATATGCCCGGACCCCAGTGACCGTATATACCCGGACCCCAGCGACCGTATATACCCGGACCCAGTGACAGTATATACCCGTACCCCAGTGACTGTATATACCCAGACCCCAGTGACCGTATATACCCGGACCTCAGTGACGGTATATGCCCGGACCCCAGTGACAGTATATGCCCAGACCCCAGTGACAGTATATGCCCGGACCACAGTGACAGTATATGCCCGGATCCCAGTGACAGTATATGCCCAGATCCCAGTGACAGTATATGCCCGGACCCCACTGACAGTATATGCCCGAACCCCAGTGACCGTATATACCCGGACCTCAGCGACAGTATATACCCGGACCCCAGTGACCGTATAAACCCGGACCTCAGTGACAGTATATACCCGGACCCCAGTGACAGTATATGCCCGGACCCCAGTGACAGTATATGCCCGGACCCCAGTGACAGTATATGCCCGGACCCCAGTGACCGTATATACCCGGACCCCAGCATCCGTATATACCCGAACCTCAGCGACAGTATATACCCGGACCCCAGTGACAGTATATACCCGGACCCCAGTGACAGTATATACCCGGATCCCAGTGACAGTATTAGCCCGGACCCCAGTGACAGTATATGCCCCTGCCCATCAGGACTATCCACTATGTGGGGCAGAGGAGCAGCCGGTGCACTGGGGAGAGTGTACTGTATCACTGGGTACACTGGTATATAGGGTACTCTGGTATATAGAGTACACTGGTATATTGGGTACACTAGTATATTGGGTACACTGTGTCACTGGGTACACTGTATGACTGGTATACTGAGTACACTGGTATATAGAGTACACTGGTATATAGAGTATACTGGTATATTGGATACACTGGTATACTGAGTACACTGGTATATAGAAAACACTGGTATATTGGGTACACTGGTATACTGAGTACACTGGTATATAGAGTACACTGGTATATTGGGCACACTGGTATACTGAGTACACTGGTATATAGAGTACACTGGTATATTGGGCACTCTGGTATACTGAGTACACTGGTATATAGAGTACACTGTTATATTGGGTACACTGGTATACTGAGTACACTGGTATATAGAGTACACTGGTATATTGAGCACACTGGTATACTGAGTACACTGGTATATAGAGTACACTGGTATATTGGGTACACTGGTATACTGAGTACACTGGTATATAGAGTACACTGGTATATTGGGTACACTGGTATATAGAGTACACTGGTATATTGGGTACACTGGTATACTGAGTACACTGGTATATTGGGTACACTGGTATATTGGATACACTGGTATATAGAGTGCACTGGTATACTGAGTACACTGGTATATAGAGTACACTGGTATATTGAGCACACTGGTATACTGAGTACACTGGTATATAGAGTACACTGGTATATTGGGTACACTGGTATATAGAGTACACTGGTATATTGGGTACACTGGTATACTGAGTACACTGGTATATTGGGTACACTGGTATACTGAGTTCACTGGTATATAGAGTACACTGGTATATTGGGTACACTGGTATACTGAGTACACTGGTATATAGAGTACACTGGTATATTGGGTACACTGGTATACTGAGTACACTGGTAAATAGAGTACACTGGTATATTGGGCACTCTGGTATACTGAGTACACTGGTATATAGAGTACACTGGTATATTGGGTACACTGGTATACTGAGTACACTGGTATATAGAGTACACTGGTATATTGGGTACACTGGTATATAGAGTACGCTGGTATATTGGGTACACTGGTATACTGAGTACACTGGTATATTGGGTACACTGGTATATTGGATACACTGGTATATAGAGTGCACTGGTATACTGAGTACACTGGTATATAGAGTACACTGGTATATTGAGCACACTGGTATACTGAGTACACTGGTATATAGAGTACACTGGTACATTGGATACACTGGTATACTGAGTACACTGGTATATTGGGTACACTGGTATATAGAGTACACTGGTACATTGGATACACTGGTATACTGAGTACACTGGTATATTGGGTACACTGGTATACTGAGTACACTGGTATATAGAGTACACTGGTATATTGGGTACACTGGTATATAGAGTACACTGGTATATAGAGTACACTGGTATATAGAGTACACTGGTATATAGAGTACATTGGTATATAGAGTACACTGGTATATAGAGTACACTGGTATATTGGGCACACTGGTATATAGAGTACACTGGTATATAGAGAAATCAGTACACTGGTACTGACTTCTGCGTTCCCTGCCGCCACCAAGCACTAATCAGTTCTCACACCACTGGTTAGGTACACGCTTTTTTGGGGGCCTTTTTTGTGCTAGAAGTCCTTTTTTTTGTTTGTTTCTTTTTTCCCTTTTTATTTTATATTTTTTCTGTCAGGGCGGGTTTAGTTAGTTAGGTTAAGACGGGTTAGGGAGGTATTACTGTATATACCCGGACCCAGTGACAGTATATACCCGGACCCCAGTGACCGTATATACTCAGACCCAAGTGACCGTATATACCCGGACCCCAGTGACCGTGTATACCCGGACCTCAGCGACAGTATATACCCAGACCCCAGTGACAGTATATACTCGGACCCCAGTGACAGTATATACCCGGATCCCAGTGACAGTATATGCCCGGACCCCAGTGACAGTATATGCCCCTGTCCATCAGGACTATCCACTATGTGGGGCAGAGGAGCAGCCGGTGCACTGGGGAGAGTACACTGTATCACTGGGTACACTGGTATATAGGGTACTCTGGTATATAGAGTACACTGGTATATTGGGTACACTAGTATATTGGGTACACTGTATCACTGGGTACACTGTATCACTGGTATATTGGGTACACTGGTATATAGAGTACACTGGTATATTGGGTACACTGGTATACTGAGTACACTGGTATATAGAGTACACTGGTATATTGGGCACACTGGTATACTGAGTACACTGGTATATAGAGCACACTGGTATATTGGGTACACTGGTATACTGAGTACACTGGTATATAGAGTACACTGGTATATTGGACACACTGGTATACTGAGTACACTGGTATATAGAGTACACTGGTATATTGGGCACACTGGTATACTGAGTACACTGGTATATAGAATACACTGGTATATTGGGTACACTGGTATACTGAGTACACTGGTATATAGAGTACACTGGTATATAGAGTACACTGGTATATTGGGTACACTGGTATACTGAGTACACTGGTATATAGAGTACACTGGTATATTGGGTACACTGGTATACTGAGTACACTGGTATATAGAGTACACTGGTATATTGGGTACACTGGTATACTGAGTACACTGGTATATAGAGTACACTGGTATATTGGGTACACTGGTATACTGAGTACACTGGTATATAGAGTACACTGGTATATTGGGCACACTGGTATACTGAGTACACTGGTATATAGAGCACACTGGTATATTGGGTACACTGGTATACTGAGTACACTGGTATATAGAGTACACTGGTATATTGGACACACTGGTATACTGAGTACACTGGTATATAGAGTACACTGGTATATTGGGCACACTGGTATACTGAGTACACTGGTATATAGAATACACTGGTATATTGGGTACACTGGTATACTGAGTACACTGGTATATAGAGTACACTGGTATATAGAGTACACTGGTATATTGGGTACACTGGTATACTGAGTACACTGGTATATAGAGTACACTGGTATATTGGGTACACTGGTATACTGAGTACACTGGTATATAGAGTACACTGGTATATTGGGTACACTGGTATACTGAGTACACTGGTATATAGAGTACACTGGTATATTGGGTACACTGGTATACTGAGTACACTGGTATATAGAGTACACTGGTATATTGGGCACACTGGTATACTGAGTACACTGGTATATAGAGTACACTGGTATATTGGGCACACTGGTATACTGAGTACACTGGTATATAGAGTACACTCGTATATTGGGTACACTGGTATATAGAGTACACTGGTATATTGGGTACACTGGTATACTGAGTACACTGGTATATAGAGTACACTGGTAAATTGGGTACACTTTTATATAGAGTACACTGGTATATTGGGTACACTGGTATACTGAGTACACTGGTATATAGAGTACACTGGTATATTGGATACACTGGTATACTGAGTACACTGGTATATAGAGTACACTGGTATATTGGGTACACTGGTATATAGAGTACACTGGTATATTGGGTACACTGGTATATTGGGTACACTGGTATATAGAGTACACTGCTATATTGGGTACACTGGTATATTGGGTACACTGGTATATAGAGTACACTGGTATATTGGGCACACTGGTATACTGAGTACACTGGTATGTAGAGTACACTGGTATATTGGGCACACTGGTATACTGAGTACACTGCTATATAGAGTACACTGGTATATTGAGCACACTGGTATACTGAGTACACTGGTTTATAGAGTACACTGGTATATTGAGCACACTGGTATACTGAGTACACTGGTATATAGAGTACACTGGTATATTGGGCACACTGGTATACTGAGTACACTGGTATATAGAGTACACTGGTATATTGGGTACACTGGTATACTGAGTACACTGGTATATAGAGTACACTGGTATATTGAGCACACTGGTATACTGAGTACACAGGTATATAGAGTACACTGGTATATTGGGTACACTGGTATACTGAGTACACTGATATATAGAGTACACTGGTATATTGGATACACTGGTATACTGAGTACACAGGTATATAGAGTACACTGGTATATTGGGTACACTGGTATACTGGGTACACTGGATCACTGGGTACACTGGTATATTGGGTACACTGGTATATTGGGTACACTGGTATATTGGGTACACTGTATCACTGGTATATTGGGTACACTGGTATATTGGGTACACTGTATCACTGGTATACTGAGTACACTGGTATATAGAGTACACTGGTATACTGAGTACACTGGTATATAGAGTACAATGGTATATTGGGTACACTGGTATACTGAGTACACTGGTATATAGAGTACACTGGTATATTGGGTACACTGGTATATAGAGTACACTGGTATATTGGGTACACTGGTATACTGAGTACACTGGTACATAGAGTACACTGGTATATTGGGTACACTGGTATATAGAGTACACTGTTATATTGGGTACACTGGTATACTGAGTACACTGGTATATAGAGTACACTGGTATATTGGGTACACTGGTATACTGGGTACACTGGTATATTGGGTACACTGGTATATTGGGTACACTGTATCACTGGTATATTGGGTACACTGGTATATTGGGAACACTGTATCACTGATATATTGGGTACACTGTATCACTGGTATATTGGGTACACTGTATCACTGGTATATTGGGTACACTGTATCACTGATATATTGGGTACACTGTATCACTGGTATATTGGGTACACTGGATCACTGGTATATTGGGTACACTGGTATATTGGGTACACTGTATCACTGATATATTGGGTACACTGTATCACTGATATATTGGGTACACTGGTATATTGGGTACACTGGTATATTGGGTACACTGTATCACTGGAATATTGGGTACACTGGTATATCGGGTACACTGTATCACTGGTATATTGGGTACACTGGTATATTGGGTACACTGGTATATTGGGTACACTGGTATATCGGGTACACTGTATCACTGGTATATTGGGTACACTGGTATATTGGGTACACTGTATCACTGGTATATTGGGTACACTGGTATATTGGGTACACTGTATCACTGATATATTGGGTGCACTGTATCACTGGTATATTGGATACACTGGTATATTGGGTACACTGTATCACTGGTATATTGGGTACACTGGTATATTGGGTACACTGTATCACTGGTATATTGGGTACACTGGTATATTGGGTACACTGGTATATAGAGTACACTGGTATATTGGGCACACTGGTATACTGAGCACACTGGTATATAGAGTACACTGGTATATTGGGTACACTGGTATACTGAGTACACTGGTATATAGAGTACACTGGTATATTGGGCACACTGGTATACTGAGTACACTGGTATATAGAGTAAACTGGTATATTGGGTACACTGTATCACTGGTATGTTGGGTACACTGTATCACTGATATATTGGGTACACTGGTATATTGGGTACACTGGTATATTGGGTACACTGGTATATTGGGTACACTGTATCACTGGTATATTGGGTACACTGTATCACTGGTATATTGGGTACACTGATATATTGGGTACACTGTATCACTGGTATATTGGGTACACTGGTATATTGGGTACACTCTATCACTGGTATATTGGGTACACTGATATATTGGGTACACTGTATCACTGGTATATTGGGTACACTGGATCACTGGGTACACTGTATCACTGGTATATTGGGTACACTGGTATATTGGGTACACTGTATCACTGGTATATTGGGTACACTGGTATATTGGGTACACTGTATCACTGGTATATTGGGTACACTGGTATATTGGGTACACTGTATCACTGGTATATTGGGTACACTGGTATATTGGGTACACTGTATCACTGATATATTGGGTACACGGTATCACTGGTATATTGGGTACACTGATATATTGGATACACTGTATCACTGGTATATTGGGTACACTGATATATTGGGTACACTGTATCACTGGTATATTGGGTACACTGGATCACTGGGTACACTGTATCACTGGTATATTGGGTACACTGTATCACTGATATATTGGGTACACTGTATCACTGATATATTGGGTACACTGTATCACTGGTATATTGGGTACACTGGATCACTGGTATATTGGGTACACTGGTATATTGGGTACACTGGTATATTGGGTACACTGGTATATTGGGTACACTGGTATACTGAGTACACTGGTATATAGAGTACACTGGTATATTGGGTACACTGGTATATTGGGTACACTGTATCACTGATATATTGGGTACACTGTATCACTGATATATTGGGTACACTGTATCACTGGTATATTGGGTACACTGGATCACTGGTATATTGGGTACACTGGTATATTGGGTACACTGGTATATTGGGTACACTGGTATTTTGGAAACACTGAGATATAATATAGATATTAGATACATAGATAGATAGATCAGTGTTTCCTAACCCGGGTGCCTTCAGCTGTTGCTAAACTATAACTTTCAGCATGCCTGGACAGCCAAAGGCATGCTGGGAGTTATAGTTTTGGAACAGGTGGAGGCACCATGGTCAGGAAATACTGAGATATAAAATAGAGATAAGATAGATATGAGATAGATAAATATGAGATAGATAGATAGATAGATAGATAGATAAATATGAGATAGATAGATAGATATGAGATAGATAGATATGAGATAGATAGATATGAGATAGATAGATAGATAGATAGATAGATATGAGATAGATAGATAGATATGAGATAGATAGATAGATAGATAGATAGATATGAGATAGATAGATAGATAGATAGATAGATAGATATGAGATAGATAGATGGATAGATATGAGATAGATAGATGGATAGATATGAGATAGATAGATAGATAGATATGAGATAGATAGATAGATATGAGATGGATAGATAGATATGAGATAGATAGATAGATAGATAGATAGATAGATATGAGATAGATAGATAGATATGAGATAGATAGATATGAGATAGATAGATAGATAGATATGAGATAGATAGATATGAGATAGATAGATATGAGATAGATAGATAGATATGAGATAGATAGATATGATATAGATAGATAGATAGATATGAGATAGATAGATAGATATGAGATAGATAGATAGATAGATATGAGATAGATAGATAGATAGATAGATATGAGATAGATAGATATGTGATAGATATGAGATAGATAGATAGATAGGATATAGATAGATATGAGATAGATAGATAGATATGAGATAGATAGATAGATAGATAGATAGATATGAGATAGATAGATATGTGATAGATATTAGATAGATAGATATGATATAGATAGATATGAGATAGATAGATAGATATGTGATAGATATTAGATAGATAGATATGATATAGATAGATATGAGATAGATAGATAGATATGTGATAGATATTAGATAGATAGATATGATATAGATAGATATGAGATAGATATTAGATAGATAGATATGATATAGATAGATATGAGATAGATAGATAGATAGATATGAGATAGATAGATAGATATGAGATAGATAGATAGATATGAGATAGATAGATAGAAACAAAAAATGGCGACCGCAGCACTCCAAATAAATGTGAAAAAGAATTTATTCCAAGGTAAAAACAGGCAACGTTTCTGTGGCCTCACACCACCATTTTCAAGCAGTGACTGAGTGATTCAAGGAGCCTTAAATAGCAACACACATCAGGGCTCATCATACATAATTAGAAGGGAATAATTTCAAAAAAGACAGTAGCATAATAAAAAATTGTAAATAGTGATACAATATAAGAGGCCTGAAGGGCCAGTATACATAAAGTTAAGGTGCTAGTACAATAAAAGTGACACTAGTGCATTAAAAACATATAATCTACTAATGAGGATCAGGAAAATCAGGTGGTATAACTAATTAAATGAGGGAGGCGGAGCTTACCGCACAGAGGAGCAATAAAGAGCCATAATCGCCATACAGTAATGTATGTCGGCGTCCACGCTGCTTCCACTTCCGGGATAGTGACACCGGTAAATCACATGATAAACTGACGTGTAACTCACGTCAGTTGTGCGTCACTCGCGCATGCGCAACGGGGAATCTAAGTCCCGTGCAGCCATGCAGACAAAGGGCATAAGTCAATATATGAAAAGAAAATGAAGTGGGAGTATATAATAATTCGCTATATATTTGCTCTGCACATAAAACAGTAGTCCAAAAGTAATGAGAACGAAAGTAAGAAGGATAAAAAAAATAATAAAAGACAAAATAAATGTAGTAGTAAGCCTGGTCCTGAACCCACGACATTCATGTTCAAGCATCTCAGCACAATTTTCTCCCCACCCCGTCACTTGCATGCTTCACCACCATCTCCCAGGACTGGGTGAGGAGGCAGAAGAGTCCTATCTCAGGGCAGTGTTGGATATCACCTTATGAGGCAGGATGATCATGTTGTGACGTCATGGGGCCACATATTACTGTGTGGAGAGTGCTGCACTCGTTAATGACAATCATTCTGTGGGAAAGACAGACACAATTCGCCATTTTTTGTTTCTATTGCCCTTTGGACCCAGGACCGGGGTCCCAGAGACTGACTGCACCCACGCACAGTTGGCTTGGGAGTGCTGCTCTTCAACTCGAATATGGAACCTGGTCATCAGAGCGTGCACCCACCTACTATGGATTTACCTTCAACTACCGGTACGAGTATTCCAGTTAATACGTTTTCTTATTCTACTGGGGACATTGACAGAATCTTTTGTGACGTTGAAACTGATACTGCTGCTTTTTTACAACTGCCATCCATTGTAGACCCGTCAAGGCAATATGAGTTTGAATCAAAACGTTTGCTATCTTTGAAATTACATCTTGCCACTTTATGTCAATACTATTGAACCCAGATGATACCTAGAGGACTGAGATCCCAGCCACGGGAAAATGCATATGGATCCGATTTGGATTATAGATCCAAGTTTGAATTAATTTCTAACAAATACGCCTTTGATTTAATTTTGCTGAATATAGAATTTCTTCAGAAAAACATCTCCGCGACATCCACACGCCTGGCTATGACAGACCAAACCCTATCTACCTTCAACAAGGAGAATTATGATAAGTTGGTGGAAAAACAATCAAAATTTCTGGACAAATTGAAGAATGAATTGGAACAGACGAAACGACATAAGTGGCATAGGGACACTACGGACTATACCACGGGCAAAGTTTACACTTGGGGATCATCCAATACAATACAACCTAGACGACAGCGCAAATCAAGAGACATTCCATCTTTTACTTCACCGCGAGAGACTGCATCCAATGATAATATGGACAATACTAACAATAAATCTTTTTTAGGATTAGGTCCAAACAAAGACGCCGAAAAACCCGTCGGGGCGGTCAACGCCATCGACGCCCCCGTACAGACCAGAGCACAGAGGACAAACAAGACAATACAACGGAAGCAGGACCCCAAGAGGAGATGAACAAGCCGATTACGGTAAATATCTCATCTACTACTCTTTCTGAACACCAACTTGATTTACTTACCAAGGGACTTAGTTTTTGCCCACAATCCAATACGGACTGGTTTCAGTTAGAATTGGACTTTATTCAATTTATTCGCCATTTAAAACTTAAAATATGGTTTTCTCAACATCCATCTTCTGTATCTGAATATGTACCATCCTCTGCACCTGACTCTGCTGGGGACGGTTTTTCTTTCTCAGACTATGACTTACAACTACCCTGTCATTTCAACCCGACCTTTTCCAACAGTGCATTGGATACCTATTGTGATTTAGTGAAGCAAGAAATTGCACATATACAAGAACATCCAAAATCTCGTACGTATCACAATCTTACAAAGAATCAAATGGAGGCACTTAATTCCCTGATCCATGACCACAACCTAGTGGTAAAACACGCGGACAAGGGTGGAGCCATCGTGGTCATGGATCGGGGAAAATATATCAAGGAGGCGTTACGCCAACTTGATGACACTGCTACATATTTCAAGTTGAGTAGAGATCCAGTACGTGCAATTAGTCTGAGAATTAAGACCGTCCTCGACAATGCTCTAAGTGAGAATTTGATTGACAAAAAACTGCATGATTATTTATTTGTTACTCATCCCATTACACCTTTACTTTATTTGCTCCCGAAGATCCACAAGTCGCTGGTGGACCCCCCTGGCAGACCTATTGTGTCTGGCCGGGGGTCCATTACCAGCCACTTGTCGATCTTCGTGGAGCAAATTTTACGTCCTTATGCCGTTCAGGCTAGGTCTTATTTACGTGACACCTCTGATTTTTTGTTGAAAATTGCCGATATTACATTACCACCAGGTGCCATCATTGCCACGCTGGACGTCGTCAGCCTGTACACCTCCATCCCAAACAATGGGGGTGTGCAGGCTGTGAGGTCCAGCGTGGAAAAAGACTTTTCTGTTCACAAAACCAATTTCATCATCTCCCTCTTGGAGTTGGTCCTCAAAAACAATGACTTCATGTTTAATGACTCCTTTTATCTCCAGACCTCCGGCACCGCCATGGGCACAAACGTGGCGCCCACGTATGCTAATGTGTTCATGGCGGTGCTGGAGGAGTCTGGTGTTTATGTGTACCACCACTCCAGCAATTTGCTGGGGTGGTGTAGATACATTGATGATGTGTTTCTGGTTTGGGGAGGCGATATGGAACATTTACATCTTTTCCATACTTACCTGAATACATTAAATCCTAATATAAAATTTACGCTACATGCATCTAAAACTGAGGTGTCATTTTTGGACACCCTTGTCAGGATTGATGCTGACCATCTTGTTACCGAATTATATGTGAAAGAGACTGATTGTAATTCTATTCTACACTTTGCAAGTTGTCACCCTCGTCCGATGGTGCGATCTCTACCCACCAGCCAGATGCTGCGGGCGAGACACATCATCGGCGTGGAGGACAGACTTGAACCGTCTCTAGATAGAATGATTCACAACTTTGCTCAACGAGGTTACCCTAAAAAATTGCTTCATGATGGTAAAACCCGGGTTCTCGCTTTAAATAGACAAGATTTGTTACAAACCTCCAGTAATAAATCAAAGAAGTCAAATTCTCGTATCCCGTTTGTGTCCACATATAATGGCCATTCCAAAGAGATTGCTACTGTACTTAATAAACATTGGGATATTTTACAAAAAAGCTTCCCAGAAATTCCTGAATTTCAAATCCGCCCTCTATTATCCTATAGACGAGGAACTAACCTTAGGGATAAGTTGGTAAAATCGGATGTGTCCTTGAAAGTAAATCCACAAAAGTACCTTAGCGTTGCCGGCCGGGCTCATACCCCTGCCGGCTATGCGTAAATTGCAAATACATGATTAAAGGCCCTAATTTTGTACATCCAGATACAGGTAGGATCTACAAGATTAGACATTATTTGACTTGTACGTCGGACTTTGTTGTGTAAGTCCTGGTCTGTCCATGTGGTCTCCTCTATGTGGGGGAGACCACATGTGACTTCAAGACCAGGATAAACCAACACAGATACAGCATTCGCAAAAGGTGGTTAGATCTTCCTGTGGCTAAGCATTTTGTGGATGCCAACCATAATGAACAAGATCTCAGATGTATTTTAATTGACCATATCCCTCTGCCAAAACGGGGGGGGGGGAGACCGTATCAGTCTTTTTAAAAAAAAAAAGGGAACTTAAGTGGATACATGAACTCCAATCTTTGAGACCAAAAGGTTTAAATGTTGATTTTACGGTCACACCGCAGATTTACACAGCGTAAATTCTGATGTATGACTCTGAATATGCCCCCATTAGAATTGACTATTTGTAGTGATTCTTTAATTAATATTTTGTTTATTTATTTATTTTTTTCAGATCATTATTGGAATATGGTGGAGTGTTATCAAACAGAGGAGAACTTGCTGTTTTCGCGTCCTATTTTTACATATATATTAGTTTAATATCTATTGTGTTATAGTATAACTTTACTTCTTTGTTTCCCCCCCCCCCCCCCCCCTTTCCCTTGATGGGGATAGTACACCGAGCAATCATATATATAATATATATACTTTCGCTATATATATTACCATACTATAGCATATATTTGCTAGCACATTATGGTCCAATAAAACTTATACTATTTACAGGATTTATTCTTTTTTTGTTTACTTGATTTTTCATTTTTATTATTATTATGCTCCATTTTCTTTATTTATATATATATATTTTTTTTTTAAATAATATTCTCTGTGAATTGTGTCTGTCTTTCCCACAGAATGATTGTCATTAACAAGTACAGCACTCTCCACACAGTAATATGTGGCCCCATGACGTCACAACATGATCATCCTGCCTCATAAGGTGATATCCAACACTGCCCTGAGATAGGACTCTTCTGCCTCCTCACCCAGTCCTGGGAGATGGTGGTGAAGCATGCAAGTGACGGGGTGGGGAGAAAATTGTGCTGAGATGCTTGAACATGAATGTCGTGGGTTCAGGACCAGGCTTACTACTACATTTATTTTGTCTTTTATTATTTTTTTATCCTTCTTACTTTCGTTCTCATTACTTTTGGACTACTGTTTTATGTGCAGAGCAAATATATAGCGAATTATTATATACTCCCACTTCATTTTCTTTTCATATATTGACTTATGCCCTTTGTCTGCATGGCTGCACGGGACTTAGATTCCCCGTTGCGCATGCGCGAGTGACGCGCAACTGACGTGAGTTACACGTCAGTTTATCATGTGATTGGCCGGTGTCACTATCCCGGAAGTGGAAGCAGCGTGGACGCCGACATACATTACTGTATGGCGATTATGGCTCTTTATTGCTCCTTTGTGCGGTAAGCTCCGCCTCCCTCATTTAATTAGTTATACCACCTGATTTTCCTGATCCTCATTAGTAGATTATATGTTTTTAATGCACTAGTGTCACTTTTATTGTACTAGCACCTTAACTTTATGTATACTGGCCCTTCAGGCCTCTTATATTGTATCACTATTTACAATTTTTTATTATGCTACTGTCTTTTTTGAAATTATTCCCTTCTAATTATGTATGATGAGCCCTGATGTGTGTTGCTATTTAAGGCTCCTTGAATCACTCAGTCACTGCTTGAAAATGGTGGTGTGAGGCCACAGAAACGTTGCCTGTTTTTACCTTGGAATAAATTCTTTTTCACATTTATTTGGGGTGCTGCGGTCGCCATTTTTTGTTTCTATTGCCCTTTGGACCCAGGACCGGGGTCCCAGAGACTGACTGCACCCACGCACAGTTGGCTTGGGAGTGCTGCTCTTCAACTCGTAGATAGATAGATAGATAGATAGATAGATAGATATGAGATAGATATGAGATAGATAGATAAGACATAGATAGATATGAGATAGATAGATAGATATGAGATAGATAGAGATAGATAGATAGATTGATACAGACAAAGAATAAGTCAGCCAGCACTTTAGTTGATACCAAACTATTATATGGACCTGGCCTACAGGTGCACGCTACTAGGCTAGATATACAGCAACAGAAGAATACAGCAGCACACTGCCAGCACAAGGATATAGGTGCAACATGAATATGCAGATAAAACATGGAGAGCTATACAGCTATGGTGTAATAGATGCAAATGTGAAACTATGAAATAGTGAGGTACTTAGCTCGCAAATTTGTCTCCGCCGGCGGTCAAATAGCTTGGACCATCCCACCGCGATAAGGTGGCCTCCTGGGACGGACCCTACACTGTGAATATGCCTCTGTGTGAACAGTTCAGTAAGCATGGCAGGGTCTGGAACATCCAAGACACCTTATATACACCTGATAGAGGTGGGTGGGGTGCAAGGCCAACATGGAGGTAGCCACTCCCCCGTATGTGCAATACAGACAAAGAACAAGTCAGCCAGCACCAAGCTATTTGACCGCCGGCGGAGACAAATTTGCGAGCTAAGTGCCTCACTATTTCATAGTTTCACATTTGCATCTATTACACCATAGCTGTATAGCTCTCCATGTTTTATCTGCATGTTCATGTTTCACCTATATCCTTGTGCTGGCAGTGTGCTGCTGTATTCTTCTGTTGCTAGATAGATTGATAGATATGAGATAGATATGAGATAGATAGATAGATATGAGATAGATAGATAGAGATGAGATAGATAGATATGAGATAGATATGAGATAGATAGATAGATATGAGATAGATAGATATAAGATATATAGATATAAGATAGATAGATATAAGATAGATAGATATAAGATAGATAGATAGATATGAGATAGATAGATAAATAGATATGAGATAGATAGATATAAGAGATAGATAGATATGAGATAGATCGATTGATAGATAGATATGAGATGGATAGATAGATGTGAGATAGATAGATAGATAGATATAAGATAGATAGATAGATAAATATGAGATAGATAGATATGAGATAGATAGATAGATATAAGATAGATAGATATGAGATAGATAGATAGATAGATATGAGATAGACATATCTGTTAACATACTTATCGTGGGCGGGGGGGGCGGCCTATACGGGCCGCCTGTGCAGGCCGCTGGGATTATTTTCATGTAGGGGCCTGGAGCGGCAACTCCATCCGCCCCTACGTTAATCCAGCCCTGTCCGTGCCACCAGTAGCAGGCGTGTACTGTGTGGACGGACCGTGCCTCTGTGTGCGGCCTGCCCCACCGCTGTCAGTGATTTATCACTGATCATCTTTTTTTGGGGGGTTCAAGTGGGTGCATTTTTTGGGGGTTAAGCGTTTTATTATTATATTTTTCGGGTATTTTGTGTGGGGGTCTGTGTAAGTGCCACCAGCCACTGTTCTTGGCCGAGTGGCCGGACCCCCCCCACTGACTTCTGCGTTCCCTGCCGCCACCAAGCTCTAATCAGTTCTCACACCACTGGTTAGGTACACGCTTTTTTGGGGGCCTTTTTTGTGCTAGAAGTCCTTTTTTTTGTTTGTTTCTTTTTTCCCTTTTTATTTTATATTTTTTCTGTCAGGGCGGGTTTAGTTAGTTAGGTTAAGACGGGTTAGGGCGGGTTAGGGAGGTATTAGCGCACCACACCACACGCAGCACACACACAAATAAAGTTTCCCCCCCCCCCCCCACATATTTACACTTCACCCCCATTAGAGTAGGAAAATGGCCCGCAGGGCGTTTTCAGCAGAGGAGTTATATGCCATACTTGTCTCCAACACTGAAAGCGCCTCAGAGGACAAGAAAGACCCCACCTTCCTTATTTCCTCGTCCTCCTCATCATCTAGTTCTGATGATGAATCACCAAGGCGGTGGAGACTCCACCAAGCGGATCCACAAACCTCCTCTGCTCCTGACCCTGTGCCCCATGCTAGTATGAGTACCCCTTGCGCTCATACTAGTAAAGCCCCCCAGCCAAGTTCACTGGTGCCCCGTACCAGAGAACTTGTCTGGACTGAGCCAGCGGACCATGAGCCTGTGATTCCTGAGTTTGTTGGCGACTCAGGAAACAAGATTGACATCATCGGGTTCACTGAAATGGATTACTTCAGTTTTTTTTTTTTCAGTGATGACTTTGTCAATCTGATCGTTACTCAGACGAATCTGCACTCCCAACAGTTTGTCGTCGCAAACCCAGGCTCATTCTTCGCTAGGCCTGGTGGTTGGTTCCCAGTGGATGCAGCCAAAATGAGGGCATTTTGGGGCCTTGTGCTGCATATGGGCCTGGTCAAGAAACCCAGTGTCCAGCAATATTGGAGTGGGGACGTCCTTTACCAGACCCCGCTCTACAGTATGGCCATGGCACATACCCGGTTTGAGGCCATACAGAAACGATTGCATTATGCTGATAATGTGGCATGTCCCCCCCCCCTCCCCCCCCCCCCAAATTGATCCAGAGTTTGACCGCCTATATAAAATCAGAAAATCAGGCCGGTCATCAATCACTTCGGGCGCCAAATTTTGGGAGGCCTATGTCCTTGGAAGGGAAGTCACTATTGATGAGTCTCTCATCAGCTTTAAGGGGAGACTCAGCTTCCGGCAATACATCCCTACCAAGCGGGAGTGGTATGGCGTGAAGATGTATACACTTTGCGAGAGTACCTCAAGGTTTATGGTGTATGAGGGATGAGATTCCCGTATTGAACCCCCAGAATGTCCCCCCACTCTGGGTGTTAGCGGGAAAATCGTTTGGGGCCTTTTGCACCCATTGCTAGATAAAGATTACCATCTTTACGTGGATAACTTTTATACTAGTATCCCTCTCTTCACATCCCTCTCCACCAGATCCACGTCCGCTTGTGGGACAGTCCGGAAGAATCAAAGAGGCCTTCCGCCCCATCATTCCCTACATGCTCCTATCCCCCGGGGTGAGTCCCGTGCCTTTTCCCATGAAAACCTGTTGCTGGTCAGGTATAAGGACAAGAGGGATGTGCTTATGCTCACCACACTTCATGGGAAGGGCAGCACCCCTGTCCCTGTGCGAGGTAAAGTGGGACCGGTCCTCAAGCTCGATTGTATTCTGGACTGCAATCGGTATATGGGGGGAGTTGATCTTTCTGATCAAGTCCTCAAGCCATACATGGCCATGCGGAAAACAAAGGCATGGTACAAAATAAGTTGTGGTCTACATGGTACAGGTTGCCAAGTACAACTGTTTTGTACTGTCCCAGTACGCTGGCAACACAGGGACATACCTGGAGTTTCAAGAGGAAGTTCTAAAGACCCTCATCTTTGATGATCGCCAAAGAGCGGGTCAGGGCACCTCTGGAACTGTGGGCCCCGGATCGTCCCCGGCCAACACTTTCCAGGTGAGGTCCCCCACACTGGAAAGATGAGAGGATCCAAGAAAATATGCAGAGTGTGTCGCAAGAGGGGGATTCGTAAGGACACCACCACTCAGTGCGACACTTGCCCCGGTCATCCGGGCTTCTGCATTAAGGATTGCTTCAGGGAGTATCACACTTCCATGGAGTACTAAATTTTTAATCCTTTCACCTGATTTTCATTCCCCGGAATTCGACTCCAATGTTCCAGTCCAGAGTACATTGTCTTCCAAATTTTGAAACCAAAACATGGGTCATGGGACACAGAGTCACCAGCATTGGAGGTTTGCAGTTGCCTCAAATGCGCAACGCTCTCTCCCCACCTGAGCGGGTTGTGCATTTGAGGTAACAGGTTAGGGACGGCCACACACATCCCTAGGAGGTGTACTGTTTGTAGTATTCTCACATGTGGGTGTTCCTTTCTTGTATTTTCCTCTGAATGTATGTAACTGTTAGGTCCGTAACAAACATCTGCCTCAAATGTGAAGAGTTCTCGCTGAGCTCTGTCGTATTTCCAGGCGACAATTCGGAGTCACATGTTAGTTGTTCCCAGAAAGATGAAGCAGAGCATAGGTTGAAAATTGCAATTTTTCAAAGCCCTTCATCCTTTCCTGGAAAATAAATTTAGGAAACACCTGTGCGTTAGAAATGTCCTCTTTACCCCTATACCCATTCCTCAGGGTGGGTACTTTCTGTAATGGTGTCACATGTGGGTGTTTCATTTTTGGTATTTTCCTCAGAATGTATGTAACCGTCAGCTACTGATATGCCAAAGGCCTCAAATGCAAACAGACCTCTATGACTTCTGAGCCTTGTTGTGCACCCGCCCAGCACGTTACCCCATATGTGGATGTGTTTCGATAGTCAGGAGAAAAAGCCCTCCAAAATTTGTAACCAAATTTCTCCAATTACCCCTTGTGAAAATTTTAAAAATTGGGTAACCCCTGCATTTTAGTGTAAAAAAATAAAATTTTTCAATTTACGGCCCACTGTTCAAAAAACCTGTGAGGTATAAGTAATCACTGTACCCCTTGTTACCTTCCTTGAGGGGTGTAGTTTCAAAATTGTGGTCACTTGCCGGGGTTTTATTTTAGATTTTACATTAGAACCTCAACCATTGCAGTGCAAAGCACCACTTTAGTCCTCAAATCTCATCGGTGCTGTCTCACTCCTAAGCCCTGTTTTGTACCCGCATAGAGCTTTACCGCCATATATGGGGTATATTCTCATTCTGGAGAAATTGGGCTACAAATTTTGTGGAGCTTTTTTCTCTTACTGCTTGTGAAACAAACAAAAAAATTTGGTTAATACCAGCAATTTAGTATTAAAAATCACATTTTTCACTTTTCAGGCCCACTGTTCAAAAAACCTGTGAGGTGTAAGTACTCACTATAACCCTTGTTATGTTCCTGGAGGGGTGTAGTTTCCAAAATAGTATGCCATGTGGTTTTTTTTGTTTGTTTTTTTTGCTGTTCTGGCACCATGGGGGCTTCCTAAATGCAACATGGCCCTCAAAGACCATGACAGCAAAATTTGTTTTAAAAAATCCCACAGTTGCCCTCTCCCTCTTGAGTCATGTTGTGAGCCCGCAGAGCACTTCATGTCAACATTTAAGATATTTCCATACTCGAGAGAAAATTGGGCTACAAATTTTTTTTCCACCTAATACCACTTTTAAAAATGAAAAAAAATGGGGCTACAAGAACATGTTAGTGTAAAAAATGCAGATTTTGATTTTTCTCCTCCACATTGCTGCTATTCTTGTGAAACACCTAAAGGGTTAACAAACTTTCTTTATGTCATTTTGAATACTTTGAGGGGTGTAGTTTCTATAATGGGGTCATTTATGTGGAATTTCTCACAGAAAGGCCCCTCAAATCCACTTCAAACATAACTGGTCCCTGAAAAATTCAGATTTAGAAATTTTCATGATTTTTTTTTTTTAAATTGCTGCTATACTTTGAAGCCCTCTGGTGTCTTCAAAAAGTAAAAACATGTCAACTTTATGATGCCAACATAAAGTAGACATATTGTATTTGTGAATCAATATAAAATGTATTTTGAATATCTATTTTCCTTACAAGCAGAGAGTTTCAAATTTAGAAAATGCTAAATTTTCAAAATTTTCATGAATTTTTATGATTTTTCACCAAGAAAGGATGCAAATAACGACAAAAATTTACCACTATGTTAAAGTAGAATATGTTACAAAAAAACATTCTCGGAATCAGAATAATCGGTAAAAAGCATACCAGAGTTATTAATGCAACAACTGACAGTGGTCAGAATTGCAAAAAAGGGCTGAGTCCTTAAGGGGTTAATATAAAAATTGTGCCATCAGGTGACCAGTTACAATTAGAAACCTGGTTGCCAGAACCTCTTGTATCGGAGATGGACAAGTGTGGAGCATTTTCTATTGTCCAAAAAATAAACCATTTAACCCTTTACTGACACAGCCTTGTCTTGGCCCTTAAGGGTTTATGTGGTGTTACACGTGCCCAGGCTGACGGCATTAATTCAGAGTAACCAGACTGCTCCCCCGGTGCCTCCGGTATTCTGCTCCCTCCTCCGTTGCAGTCCTCTTCCTTGTAGATGGGGTCAACACGTCAGACTGCCAATCAGCCAATCACTTGCCCAGGTGGGACATTTCTGTGGAGGTGTAGGCAAGGGACCCTCTGGCCATCATCACAGTTATTACAGACCCCCGATCATACTGTGGTGGTCCCGATTAGCCCCCTCAACCACACCTGCACCAGATAATTTGCCCGTTAGATATTGTATTGCAGGATCTAATGGGTTACCACCGGGCATTGGCAAGATCATCACTGCCATTAGAGGTCAGTCCTGCCTGATTATTGCAGCCATTTCTGACTATGAGGCAAGGGCCGCTCCCGCGCTCACTTCTAAGATGGTTGATGAGACATGATGTAAATATACCTCATTTCGTGTTAAACTATTTCCCCACATGACAGGAAAGGGTTGAAATTCACTTTCATATTTTTGTCCCTAAGAATAAAATTGTGAAAATGTTCTTCTTAGCTACATCCCATATAACAGAGATCCATCTGGTTCACCCATAGTGGGGGTGATGATCTGATGGACGGCTCAGCCCCAGGCGCCATCATACAAGGTCACTTCAGCCCCTTGTCACCTCTTCCCACCATAACAATAGGAGGTGAATTTCCAGACATTTTATCTCTATAGATCATTCCTGTTTATTGTTCTTTTATTGTAGAAACAAGAAGATCTGGATATTGAACTGATTTTAAAATCACTGGTAAGAAAAAGTTTCTTTTGTTAAAAATAAAGATTAAACACAATATATTCTACAATGATAACGATTCCGATTCCAAATGGTTTTAGTAGAAAAGTTTTATGATATAAAAGTTTTCACCATTGATAAGTGGCCCCAGATTGTCCCCAGACATGACCAATAGACAAGACTGTGAGTATTGAGGGGCTGGATGAGCCTACACCGAGGCCGTCCAGTGTGAGGCGCCATCATGTAGGGGCACAGTACGGCTGATACTATGTGATAACAGGGATAGAATGGAGCGGCCGTCACCTCTACATGACATCAGGGTGTCTGACAGGAGAACAGGCTGATGGTTACCAGTAGAGATCACAATGGATTCCGCCCTGTAGGTCCCATTATCTGATCACATGAAATAGAAGAAACAATTTTTATAATTTACTGTCATTACCTGATCCCATCAATAGCGACAGAAACCTCAGAACACTCAGACCATGTGACCAGAAGAATAAAAATCAAAACTAATGGTCGACTTTTTTTCTCTATTTTTATTAGCATGATGCCGGCTGTGAGATGGATGATGATCCATCGGTAAGAGTCTTCAGTCCATAACATAAATATCTATAGAAATTATTATATAAAAGAGTCTTAGATATGATCATCCTCCATCTTATCGATGCGCTCCATCACTATATCAGATTATTGTACAGAATATTAGAATTATTATACATCCTCTATATCCTCAACCACATTGGACAGAGAACATAGATACTTCCAATGGGGGGCAGGGATTTAAGCAGTGCTGAACAGGATCGGCAGAAAGACATAGAGATAAAAGCGGACTTCTTTATTTGGATAATGCGATGTGTTTCGTTGCTTGTAACAAAGCTTCCTCAGGCCTGTCCTGGTCCTGTAATCCCCCCATATTATTATCTTTGTCGCCTCCTCTGCCCCCTCTCCAGTTCAGTCATGTCCTATACACAGGGGCCCTAAACTGTACACAATCCTCCATATGTGGTCTGACTAATGATTTATACAGAGGTAACTATGTCCTTGTCCTGAGCCTCTATCCCTCTCTATACATCACATGACTTTGTTATCCTTGGCAGCCGCTGCCTGGCACTGATCACTAAAGTAGAGTTTACTGTCCACCAGTCCCCAAAGTCTTTTTCGGTAGAAGTTTTACCCAATGTCTTATTATTCAGCTCATCATTGTACATTTCATTTTTATGGCCCAAGTCCATCACCTTACATTTATCCACATTAAACATTATTTTCCATGTCTGTGCCCCGCGCTAGAGATGAGCGAATCGAACTTGACGAACCCGAATTCGTTACGAAAATTCGATTCGCAACAAATACGAATATCGCCGCGATTCTATCGCACGAATCGCTTCATTAAACTCCATTTTACAGCGTTCCAGGCAATTGTAGAGCTAAGATGGTGGATCCACATGTGAGTACATGGGGCAGGGGATTATGGGAGGGCGGGAAACAGCGGCGGGAATGAAGGTAGGCGGGCTGACCCTGAATCACATGTGAGATGCAGCCTATCAGTGTTCACTGACCCCTGTGATGTCACAGCCCCTATATAATCGGTGGCCATCTTCCCTCTCTTCATTTCATCTATGCAGTCAGATGGAGAGGACGGGACTGTGTGTGTGTGAATAGCTCATACCACAGCGTTACACTGCAACTGCTAGTCACATCAGCATTAGGGAAAGGCAGGAGTGCAGAGTGCTGTGCTGTTACTCTGAGAAGGATCATTGATTGCTAAACCTCCTATTCACGTTATTGAGCATTGCAGCAGAGAGGGGCAGATAGCTGTCAGCTGCCTCATACACATCTCCAAGCTGCCTGAACTTTATCAACCATCTTATCTCCTCATTTTTCAGCTCTATTGAGTTTTTTTTTTGCTCCACAAATCTTCTGCTGCTCAGAATTGTGTGACAGAGTCAATTTAGGGTTTATTCCCTGGATTTTTTTTGTGGTGCTGCACTGTTGGGTCCTGCTGCTGTTCAGAAATAAGTCATATTAGTGTGGACTTTAGTGCCTTTTTACCATTTTTCACCTGTTACTATGTCTCTGTGCTAAATGCAGTGTTATACCACACGTTATATACCTGCTGGTGTATTAAAGAAAAAAAATGTTTTCCTGCGTAAAAATACGCTTAACAGTGCGCTCATCATTGCAAAGGGCCTACATACAACCAAGTAGTGTACTATTTAGTAACTGTATTTCTGTCTCGGTGCTAAATTCCGTGCTATTCCACACATTAGTATACACTGGCTGGTGTATACAACAAAAAAATAGTTTTTTTCTGCGTATAAATACACTTAACAGTGCGTTCATCAGTGCTAAGGGCATACATACAACAAAGGATTGTACTATTTAGTAACTGTTATTCTGTCTAGGGCCTATATACTTTGAAAGGATAGCCGTAAGTAATCGCCTGCTGCTGTTCTATACCCTCATAAACACACTAAGTATGTCAGGCAGGGAAGTGCCAGGACGTGCACAGAGAAGGGGCAGAGGCCTACATACGTCAGGCAGAGTTGGCAGCAGACTTGGGGCGAGTGGCAGCAGGAGTCGCAGCAATAGGCCTGAGCTCCCGTTAACACCCAGCGGTCGTGTCATCGACCCATCTCTCCTCGTCAATTGGTTTGCACACTCATCCCCATCATCACAAGCGACATCTGACAACCCCAGTCAAGAGTCGGTGGGTTCCTCAGACACAACCCTCAGTTGGCATGGCCCGGGAGCAGTCCCCGTGTACCCCATTGCCTTTGTCCTATGCTGTTCCCTCTCCCAAAGAAGTATCTCATGCTTTGGGTTCAGCTCCACTATTTAGCGAGGACGATGTAATAGAGGACAGTCAGCATCTAATGGGCTGCCAAGAATGTGAGGAGACATGCAAGGCGGGCAAGTATTGATGCGGAGAGTGACGTGGGAGGCGGTGTCTCATTTGTTCAGGATCCTGAGGCAGACACTGTTGTGGAACACGAGGAGGACATCAGTGACGTGCACACATCTTTTGATGATGATGAAGCCGATCGCATTAGGGAGACGGGTGCAGAAGCCGGGGCTTCATCATCATCAGGAGAAGAGATTTGCTCTTTGTCCATGAGGCAGCAAGGCGGTAGCACGGTTGGCAATCAACGTGGTGGTGGCAGTAGTGGAAATTCAGGAGCCAAACGTGCCATGGGGAGACCACCTGCTTCGCGGCAAGCTACCATTCAGGGAGGTAGTGGAACAGGGGTTCCTGGAGATGGCGCCAATAGCAGTGAAATAGTGCGGACTGTGGGTGGGAAAATCAGCTACTGTGCGTTGTGGTTGTTCTTCATAAAGAATCCAGAGGACCTTAGCGTAGTCACATGCAAAATCTGTCGGCAGAAAGTGAAGCGTGGCCAGGGTCCCAATGTCGGCACCACGGCACTGTGTCAACACATGATTCGCCACCATAAAGCGGCCTGGGATAACCGTGGCTCCGAGGTAGTGGTTCAGCCAGCCACATCACCCAGTGGCCATCCGCTCTCTCCGTCATCCAACCAAGGCTCCACCAACTCAGCCAAAGGGAGCATTGTGTCAAACCCTCCTTCTTGCGCTCCTGCTTCCTCCGCTCGTAGTCAGCCATTCCGCCAACAATCGATCGGCGAAGCCATGTCCAAGTGACAACAGTATGCGCCCACTCATCCAACGGCGCAGAAGTTGAATGTGCTCCTGTCCAAGTTGCTGGTGTTGCAGTCCCTCCCTTTCCAACTGGTGGACTCTGCAGCTTTCAGGGAATTGATGGCTTGTGCCGAGCCGAGGTGGAGAGTCCCAAGCCGTCATTTCTTTGCGAAGAAGGCAGTACCAGCCCTGCATAAGTTTGTACAAGAGAAGGTGGGCCAGTCCTTGAGCCTGTCGGTGTGTTCAAAAGTGCACGGCAGCGCCGACGTGTGGAGCCGTAACTACGGGCAGGGACAATACATGTCTTTTACGGCCCACTGGGTAAATGTTGTTCCTGCACAGCCACAGCAGCAACTTGGACAGGTCACACCGCTTCCTCCTCCACGCTCTCGCTCCCAGGCAGTTGGTCCTTTTACATTGTGCGCCTCCTCCTCCTCCCCCGTGTCCTCGGCCTCCACTGCACATCCAAATCTCGGTGGCCTTTCATCGTACCACGTGTGTAGGGCACAGCGGTGTCAAGCCGTCCTTCACATGGTTTGCCTTGGCGAACGGAGTCACACAGGGGAGGAACTGCTGAAGTTCATTAGGGAAGAAAACCGAGTATGGCTTACTCCACGAAATCTGGAAATGGGAACCATGGTGACCGACAATGGGAAGAACATTGTGGCCGCGCTGCGACAAGGAAGTGTGAACCATTCGCCCTGCATGGCACACGTGTTGAATCTGGTTGTCAAGAAGTTCATCAAGTCTTCACCCCATTTGCAAGACGTCCTGACAATGGCAAGGAAACTGTGCATGCACTTCAGCCACTCGTACACTGCCAAGCACACCTTCCTTGAGCTGCAGCGTCAGAACGGTATCCCACAACAAAGTCTCATTTGTGACGTTGCCACATGTTGGAATTCCACCCTCCATATGTTGGACAGACTATACGAACAAAGAAAAGCCATCACGGATTTTTTGATGATACAAGCAGATAGGAGTACTCCCCTGTGTAACTTCAATGTGAACGAGTGGCAGCTCATAAGTGACACCTGCCGTTGCTGAGGCCCTTTGAGGAAGCCACATTTTTTGTTAGTCGCTCGAATTACGCCATGAACGACGTAATTCCACTCCTACATTTACTCCAAAAAATGATTGAAAACATGGCTGGTCACGGCAATGGAGATGTTGCGCCTACATCAGAAGGCTACATGAGTCCTGTGGGGGATGAACTGGAGGAGGATGATGAGGGGCAGAGCACAGTTTACGGTGGATGAGATGACCGGTGTTTCTGGTCATTGGACAAGAGAGGAGGAGCAGGAGCATCCAGAGGAGCTGGAGGGTTATTACAATGGAGGCGAGACAGAGGACCCAGACACACCGTGGCAGTATGCAGTGGAGATAGAGGCAGGTAGTCCCAGCGAGTCACTGTCACAAATGGCACGATGCATGCTGAGTTGTTTGCGTAGTGACCCCCGAATTGTCAAAATTCGTCAGCTCGATGACTTCTGGATCTCCTCCTTATTAGACCCTCACTATCGGCCCAGAATGGGGGCCTTTTTTACACCCACTGAGAGGGAGGACAAACTGACCTACTTCAGGGAGCTTCTACGTAGTCGGTTGGCCGATGGATCGGCCACATGGTCCATCCACTTGCAGGTCTGACTCGGGGGGCCCTCTGCGCTCACCTTCCACTGCCACGGCTGCTGGGGAGGGGAGGGGTGGCAGGAGCAGTACCGGCTCAATCAGCAGCAGCCTGAGTCTACAGTCGCTGATGAGTAGCTTCCTTCAGCCGCATAGTGAAGCTACTCATCAGCAGCAGGTGGACATGGAGCAGGACCTGAACCAGCAGGTGGTGGCTTACCTTGACATGACCCTGCCAACAACCGTTAAAGATCCGCTGGACTTCTGGGCAGCCAAACTCGATTTGCCCTGGAAAAGCTGTCCTGCCAAGCCAGTAGTGTGCCATCAGAGCGGGTGTTTAGTGCGGCCGGGGCCATAGTCACCCCAAGGCGAACTCGTCTGTCCACTAAAAATGTGACGAGACTGACGTTTGACAAGATGAATCAGGGATGGATCAGCCAGGATTTCCAGCCACCAATGACAGATGGGTCTGAGTAGATTGACCATGTTCCTACAACAAAATTTTCTCTATTGTGGTTGGTTATAAAACCCTCTGGGGCAGACCTGGGCATTGTACAGCCCGCTTGACACATACGGCCCTTTGATTGGCTATGACTGGCCCGCGCTGATTGGGGAACAACTATGCTGCCTACTCTGGGTGACATATATGCTGCCTACTCTGGGGGACAAGTATGCTCCTAATCTGGGGGACATCTATGCTGCCTAATCTGGGTGACATCTATGCTGCCTACTCTGGGGGACAAGTATGCTCCTAATCTGGGTGACATCTATGCTGCCTAATCTGGGGGACAACTATGCTCCTAATCTGGGGGACATCTATGCTGCCTACTCTGGGGGACAAGTATGCTCCTAATCTGGGTGACATCTATGCTGCCTAATCTGGGGGACAACTATGCTCCTAATCTGGGGGACATCTATGCTGCCTAATCTGGGTTACATCTATGCTGCCTAATCTGGGTTACATCTATGCTGCCTACTCTGGGGGACAAGTATGCTCCTAATCTGGGTGACATCTATGCTGCCTAATCTGGGGGACAACTATGCTCCTAATCTGGGTGACATCTATGCTGCCTAATCTGGGGGACAACTATGGTCCTTATCTGGGTGACATCTATGCTGCCTAATCTGGGGGACAACTATGCTCCTAATATGGGGAAAACTGAAGCTTTTGGCCTATAATTTTTTGAAGTTTAGCAGTAGCTAAATACATGCTTAATGCAAATGTCAACATTGATCTTTAAATGTAAGGGGTTATGAAACCCTCTTGGGTACTGCGAATGACTGCTCCAGACTCATTCTGTGTCTTTCACAAACTACTTGCCTCCCTGGTGCCTCAGGCCTTGGGCCTATAATTTTTTTAAGTTTAGCAGTAGCTAAATACATTTAAAGATCAATGTTTACATTTGCATTAAGCATGTAAGGGGTTATGAAAACCTCTTAGGTACTGCAAATGCATGCTCCAGACTCATTCTGTGTCTTTCAGGAACTACTTGCCTCCCTGGTGCCTCTAGCCTTGGGGCTTAAATTTTTGGATGTTTAGCAGTAGCTAAATACATGCTTAATGCAAATTTCAACAATGATCGTTAAATTCTTGGCGCTCTGCCAGGGCCTTCTCCTACCCCATCCGAGGACCTCACTAACCAACTGACTAACTAATCCAATCGCTTATAGCGACGGGCGGTGTGTATCACGAACTGGTTTCAGCGTGCAACACGCACCTGTCCTTGAAAGATAGAGACACGCTAATCCGTTCAGTGGAGCGTTAGTGCGGCCCCGGAAATCTGAGGGCATAACACACCTGGTATTGCTCGATCTCGCAAGGTAAGGGGTTATTAAAGCCTCTTGGGTACTGCTGAGGCCTACTCCTGACTGCTCCTGGTGCAATGTATGGGGTAATTAAATACTCTTGGGTAGTGTTATTGGTAAATTTACTGGTAATTTTATCAGTAATAAAATTGAATTTTGCAGAATGCTAATTGTTACACAACGGAACGCTTGTTGCGTGTGATTTTTTAATGAAAAAAATAAATAAATACATGGAGAGGGATTAACTCTGCTTAATCATTTTTGGCGATTAGAATCCTTTTGCCATCTGATTTTTTGGAGACAGATGCACTAACACACATGTAATAATTTTTTTAACCAAATTTCAAACATTGTGTGGTTTATTATTTTTGAGAAGAATGTCTTTGGGTGGTCCACCGTCCTGCATTATAGAGTCTTCTGAACTGCTGTATATGCGCTTGTTTTTTTTTTAAAAAAAAGGTATTTTTTCCAACAATTTCAACAAAATTTTGCGTTTTTTTGGGGTGGATTGTGAAGCCCGGGTAATGGGTGTGTAGTGTGTACTCGTGCATCAGTCAACTCCAGTCTGTGTCCGTTAGGCAATATATGGATTACTGATGCAGCAGAGGTGGGGCCTTGGTCTTGGAATTTCGATTATTTAGAATGTCTTTGGGTGGTCCACCGTCCTGCATTATAGAGTCTTGTATAGGTATTTCTTTAAAAAATGTCTAAAATGTTGTTGTTTTTTGGAGGGGATTGTGAAGCCCGGGTGTGTACTGGTGCATCAGCCAACTCCAGGCTGTGTCATGCAGGCAATATATGGTTTCCTGATGCCGCAGAGGTAGGGCCTGGGTCTAGGAATTTCAAATTTTTGGATAGCGGGTGCTACCAATGAGAAAACTTTGACAAAAATTTCATATATTGTGTTGGTTTTTTTGGGGGGGGGATTGTGAAGCCCTGGTGTGTACTCTTGCATTAGCCAACTCTAGGCTGTGTCATGCAGGCAATATATGGGTTACTGATGCCACAGGGGTGGGGCCTGGTTCTGGAAATTTCAAATTTTTGGATAGCGGGTGCTACCAATGAGAAATCTTTGAAAAAATGTCTCTTTGTGTTGATTTTGGAGGAGGGATTGTGAAGCCCTGCTGTGTACTCTTGCATTAGCCAACTCCAGGTTGTGTCCTTCAGGCAATATATGGGTTCCTGATGCCGCAGAGGTGGGGCCTGGGTCTGGAAATTTCAAATTTTTGGATAGCGGGTGCTACCAATGAGAAATCTTTGACTAAAATTTCATATATTGATTTTGGGGGGGGGGGGGGTTGTGAAGCCATGGTGTGTAGTGTACTAGTGAATCAGCCAACTCCACTGTTACGCCGAGCGCTCCGGGTCCCCGCTCCTCCCCGGAGAGCTCACAGCGTTCTCCTGTTCGCAGCGCCCCGGTCAGACCCGCTGACCGGGTGCGCTGCGATAATGTCCCTAGCCGGGATGCGATTCGCGATGCGGGACGCGCCCGCTCACGGTGCGCATCCCGTCCCGCTTACCAGACTCGCTCTCCGTCTGTGCTGCCCCGGCGTGCGCGGCCCGCTCCCTAGGGCACGCGCGTGCCGGGTCTTTGCGATTTAAAGGGCCGGTGCGCCACTGATTGGCGCATGGGTTTTATTAGTGTCTTCACCAGTGCACTTCCCTATATTACCTCACTTCCCCTGCACTTCCTTGCCGGATCTTGTTGCCATTGTGCCAGTGAAAGCGTTCCTTGTGTGTTCCAAGCCTGTGTTCCAGACCTCTTGCCGTTGCCCCTGACTACGATCCTTGCTGCCTGCCCTGACCTTCTGCTACGTCCGAGCTTGCTCTTGTCTAATCCCTTGTACCGCGCCTATCTCAGCCGTCAGAGAGGTTGAGCCGTTGCCGGTGGAGACGACCTGGTTGCTACCGCCGCTGCAAGTCCATCCCGCTTTGCGGCGGGCTCTGGTGAAAACCAGTAGCAACTTAGAACCGGTCCACCGACACGGTCCACGCCAATCCCTCTCTGACACAGAGGATCCACCTCCAGCCTGCCCAATCCTGACATCCACGCTGTGCCATTCAGCCACTAATGCCTCTTGCTGCCAACATGTCCACGCTATGCCATTCAGCCACTATATGGTCTCCTGACACTGATGCCACCACCAGGCTCTGTCATTGTGCTGCTGTGCGGCAGTGATTCTAAGAGCGATGCCGGTAATCTGCATGTTATTCTGAATAACAGTATTATTTCACTACCCCGGCACACTCCATATGCGTTTTAGGACACAGTAAAGTGTTCTATACCCCTATAGAGGCTGTATGTAGGCTAGAAATAGCCTTTTTTAACATCGATTCGCCGCAAATAAATTTGGATCGAAACAAACTTTTCGGGAAAATTTGGCGAATTGGCCGAAGCGGCCGAATCGAAATTTTGAAAAGTTCGCTCATCTCTACCCGGCGCCTCCAGCTTCCCTCTGTAATATTATGTTATCCTCCTTTGTGATAATCACCCTGCCCAGTTTAGTGTCATCTGCAAATATAATATTCTCCTCTGAAATCCCTCTACAAGGTCATTTATATACATATTGAAAAGGGGACCCAGTACTGCCCCCTGTGGTCCCCACTAGTAACTGTCACCCAACCAGAGTAACTTCCATGGACCCCCACCCTCTGTTTCCTGTCACTGAGCCAGTTGCTGACCTATTTACATATGTCCTCCCCCAGTCCCAGCTCCTCATTTATGTACTAACCTTTTATCACAGTATCAAATGCTTTAGAAAAGTCCAGATATATAATATCCACAGCTTCACCCCGATCCAATCTATACCTGACCTCCTCATAGATGATCAGATTAGTCTGACCGATCCCTCATACACGGCTTCACCCCGATCCAATCTATACCTGTCCTCCTCATAGATAATCAGATTAGTCTGACCGGTCCCTCATACACGGCCTCACCCCGATCCAATCTATACCTGACCTCCTCATAGATGATCAGATTAGTCTGACCGATCCCTCATACACGGCCTCATCCTGATCCAATCTATACCTGACCTCCTCATAGATGATCAGATTAGTCTGACCGATCCCTCATACACGGCCTCATCCTGATCCAATCTATACCTGACCTCCTCATAGATGATCAGATTAGTCTGACCGATCCCTCATACACAGTCTCACCCCGATCCAATCTATATCTGACCTCCTCATAGATGATCAGATTAGTCTGACCGATCCCACATGAACCTTTGTTGTTGCTGTGTCAGAGGGTTTATTTTATTAAGATATTTGAGAATAGGGTCTCTCAGAAAACCCTCAATAATGTTACCTACAACAAATGTTAAACTTACAGGCCTGTTGTTCCCAGGATCCATTTTGACCCCCTGACCCCTGAATTTACTATCATTACCTGATCCCATCAATAGCGACAGAAACCTCAGAACACTCAGACCATGTGACCAGAAGAATATAAACTTATCAAAACTAATGGTCGACTTTTCCATCTGTTTTTATTAGAAAGATGGCGGCTGTCTGCTGGATGACGGGCTGGGAACTGACGATGCATTGGTAAGAGTCTTCAGTCCATAACATAAATATCTATAAAAATGATTATATAAAATAGTCTTAGATATGATCATCCTCCATCTTATCGATGCGCTCCATCACTATATCAGATTATTGTACAGAATATTAGAATTATTATACATCCTCTATATCCTCAACCACATTGGACAGAGAACATAGATACTTCCAATGGGGGGCAGGGATTTAAGCAGTGCTGAACAGGATCGGCAGAAAGACATAGAGATAAGAACGGACTTCTTTATTTGGATAATGCTCGTAACGCAGCTTCCTCAGGCCTGTCCTGGTCCAGTAATCCCCCCCATATCATTATTATCCTGGTCCAGTAGTCCCCCCCATACCATTATTATCTTGGTCCTGTAATCCCCCCATACCATTATTATCTTTGTCGCCTCCTCTGCCCCCTCTCCAGTTCAGTCATGTCCTATACACAGGGGCCCTAAACTGTACACAATCCTCCATATGTGGTCTGACTAATGATTTATACAGAGGTAACTATGTCCTTGTCCTGAGCCTCTATCCCTCTCTATACATCACATGACTTTGTTATCCTTGGCAGCCGCTGCCTGGCACTGATCACTAAAGTAGAGTTTACTGTCCACCAGTCCCCAAAGTCTTTTTCGGTAGAAGTTTGACCTAATGTCTTATTATTCAGCTCATCATTGTATATTTCATTTTTATGGCCCAAGTCCATCACCTTACATTTATCCACATTAAACGTCATTTGCCATGTCTGTATCCCGCGCCTCCAGCTTCCCCAGATCCCTCTGTAATATTATGTTATCCTCCTCTGTGATAATCACCCTACCCAGTTTAGTGTCATCTGCAAATAAAATATTCTCCTCTGAAATCCCTCTACAGCAGTGGTTCTTAACCTTGTTGGAGGTCCTGAACCCCACCAGTTTCATATGCACATTCACTGAACCCTTCTTAATTGGAAAAATAAAATGTGATTTTTTCAAATTCAAAGGTATATATTTACCTTGGCAAGTGCCACTCTCATGTCATTTTTGCAACAATGGCAGTGTTCCCCCACATAAGGCAGGCAGAGTTCCCCCACATTAGGCAGGCAGAGTTCCCCCACATTAGGCAGGCAGTGTTCCCCCACATTAGGCAGGCAGTGTTCCCCCACATTAGGCAGACAGAGTTCCCCCACATAAGGCAGGCAGAGTTCCCCCACATTAGGCAGGCAGAGTTCCCCCACATTAGGCAGGCAGTGTTCCCCCACATTAGGCAGACAGAGTTCCCCCACATTAGGCAGGCAGTGTTCCCCCACATTAGGCAGGCAGTGTTTCCCCACATTAGGCAGGCAGTGTTCCCCCACATTAGGCAGGCAGTGTTCCCCCACATTAGGCAGGCAGTGTTCCCCCACATTAGGCAGAGTTCCCCCACATTAGGTTGGCAGTGTTCCCCCACATTAGGCAGACAGAGTTCCCCCACATTAGGCAGACAGAGTTCCCCTACATTAGGCAGACAGAGTTCCCCCACATTAGGCAGACAGAGTTCCCCTACATTAGGCAGGCAGTGTTCCTCCCACATTAGGCCGACAGAGTTCCCCCACATTAGGCAGGCAGTGTTCCCCCACATTAGGCAGGCAGTGTTCCCCCACATTAGGCAGGCAGTGTTCCCCCACATTAGGCAGGCAGTGTTCCCCCACATTAGGCAGAGTTCCCCCACATTAGGTTGGCAGTGTTCCCCCACATTAGGCAGACAGAGTTCCCCCACATTAGGCAGACAGAGTTCCCCTACATTAGGCAGACAGAGTTCCCCCACATTAGGCAGACAGAGTTCCCCCACATTAGGCAGGCAGTGTTCCCCCACATTAGGCAGGCAGTGTTCCCCCACATTATGTAGGCCAGTGGTCTTCAACCTGCAGACCTCCAGATGTTGCAAAACTACAACTGCCAGCATGCCCGGACAGCCAACGGCTGTCCGGGCATGCTGGGAGTTGTAGTTTTGAAACATCTGGAGGTCCACAGGTTGAAGACCACTAATGTAGGCAGTGTTCCCCCACAGACATACAGCCTCCAGCCATATACAGTGTATGCCTGTGTACTGCCCCACTTCAGTGCTCCAACCACCGCTCCGGCTATAGCAGTAGGTCTTGGGACTAGGGGTCGGAGCACCGAAGATGACGTGGCGCTGGTCACTTACCAAGCTGGCCAGCGTGCGCCTTCCTCCTTCTCTATCCTCTGGTCCTCGGCGCCTTCGTTTCTATGTTTTTAAACTTAACGCGGGGCCGCAGGGAGTTAATAGTGATGGGGGAAATTGCCCCGCCGCTACACGACGGGCAAACACCGGTTCAGCTCGGGGCCCCAAGCAATTGCTTGCTTTGCCTGTCCTGTTGCGACCTCCCCCGCTGAACCCCGGGACTGACTCACCGAACCCCTGGGGTTCGATTGAACCCAGGTTAAGAATCACTGGTCTACAAGGTAATTTATATACATATTGAAAAAGGGACCCAGTACTGCCCCCTGTGGTCCCCACTAGTAACTGTCACCCAACCAGAGTAAGTTCCATTGATACTCACCCTCTGCTTCCTGTCACTGACCGGTTATAACCTATTTACATATGTCCTCCCCCAGTCCCAGCTCCTCATTTATGTACTAACCTTTTATCACAGTATCAAATGCTTTAGAAAACTCCAGATGTATAATATCCACCGCTTCACCCCGATCCAATCTATACCTGACCTCCTCATAGATGATCAGATTAGTCTGACCGATCCCTCATACACGGCCTCACCCCGATCCAATCTATACCTGACCTCCTCATAGATGATCAGATTAGTCTGACCGATCCCTCATACACGGCCTCATCCTGATCCAATCTATACCTGACCTCCTCATAGATGATCAGATTAGTCTGACCGATCCCTCATACACCTCACCCCCCCCCCCCCAATCTATACCTGACCTCCTCATAGATGATCAGATTAGTCTGACCGATCCCTCATACACACCTCACCCCCCCCCCAATCTATACCTGACCTCCTCATAGATGATCAGATTAGTCTGACCGATCCCTCATACACACCTCACCCCCCCCCCCCAATCTATACCTGACCTCCTCATAGATGATCAGATTAGTCTGACCGATCCCTCATACACCTCACCCCCCCCCCCAATCTATACCTGACCTCCTCATAGATGATCAGATTAGTCTGACCGATCCCTCATACACCTCATCCCCCCCCAATCTATACCTGACCTCCTCATAGATGATCAGATTAGTCTGACTGATCCCTCATACACACCTCATCCCCCCCCCCAATCTATACCTGACCTCCTCATAGATGATCAGATTAGTCTGACCGATCCCTCATATACACCTCAACCCCCCCCAATCTATACCTGACCTCCTCATAGATGATCAGATTAGTCTGACCGATCCCTCATACACGGCCTCACCCCGATCCAATCTATACCTGACCTCCTCATAGATGATCAGATTAGTCTGACCGATCCCTCATATACACCTCAACCCCCCCCCAATCTATACCTGACCTCCTCATAGATGATCAGATTAGTCTGACCAATCCCTCATACACCTCATCCCCCCCCCCCAATCTATACCTGACCTCCTCATAGATGATCAGATTAGTCTGACCGATCCCTCATACACATCTCATCCCCCCCCCAATCTATACCTGACCTCCTCATAGATGATCAGATTAGTCTGACCGATCCCTCATACACCTCACCCCCCCCCCCAATCTATACCTGACCTCCTCATAGATGATCAGATTAGTCTGACCGATCCCTCATATACACCTCAACCCCCCCCAATCTATACCTGACCTCCTCATAGATGATCAGATTAGTCTGACCGATCCCTCATACACGGCCTCACCCTGATCCAATCTATACCTGACCTCCTCATAGATGATCAGATTAGTCTGACCAATCCCTCATACACCTCATCCCCCCCCCAATCTATACCTGACCTCCTCATAGATGATCAGATTAGTCTGACCGATCCCTCATACACATCTCATCCCCCCCCCAATCTATACCTGACCTCCTCATAGATGATCAGATTAGTCTGACTGACCCCTCATACACCTCTCCCCGATCCAATCTATACCTGATCTCCTCATAGATGATCAGATTAGTCTGACCGATCCCTCATATACACCTCAACCCCCCCCAATCTATACCTGACCTCCTCATAGATGATCAGATTAGTCTGACCGATCCCTCATACACGGCCTCACCCCGATCCAATCTATACCTGACCTCCTCATAGATGATCAGATTAGTCTGACCGATCCCTCATATACACCTCAACCCCCCCCAATCTATATCTGACCTCCTCATAGATGATCAGATTAGTCTGACCGATCCCTCATACACCTCACCCCCCCCCCCCCAATCTATACCTGACCTCCTCATAGATGATCAGATTAGTCTGACCGATCCCTCATACACGGCCTCACCCCGATCCAATCTATACCTGACCTCCTCATAGATGATCAGATTAGTCTGACCGATCCCTCATACACCTCACCCCCCCCCCAATCTATACCTGACCTCCTCATAGATGATCAGATTAGTCTGACCGATCCCTCATACACGGCCTCACCCCGATCCAATCTATACCTGACCTCCTCATAGATTATCAGATTAGTCTGACTGATCCCTCATACACACCTCATCCCCCCCAATCTATACCTGACCTCCTCATAGATGATCAGATTAGTCTGACCGATCCCTCATACACGGCCTCACCCCGATCCAATCTATACCTGACTTCCTCATAGATGATCAGATTAGTCTGACCGATCCCTCATGCACCTCACCCCCCCCCCAATCTATACCTGACTTCCTCATAGATGATCAGATTATTCTGACCGATCCCTCATACACACCTCCTCCCCCCCAATCCATACCTGACCTCCTCATAGATGATCAGATTAGTCTGACTGATCCCTCATACACGGCCTCACCCTGATCCAATCTATACCTGACCTCCTCATAGATGATCAGATTAGTCTGACCGATCCCTCATACACGGCCTCACCCCGATCCAATCTATACCTGACCTCCTCATAGATAATCAGATTAGTCTGACCGATCCCTCATACACGGCCTCACCCCCCCCCCCCCCAATCTATACCTGACCTCCTCATAGATGATCAGATTAGTCTGACCGATCCCTCATACACACCTCATCCCCCCCCAATCTATACCTGATCTCCTCATAGATGATCAGATTAGTCTGACTGATCCCTCATACACACCTCATCCCCCCCCCCCAATCTATACCTGACCTCCTCATAGATGATCAGATTAGTCTGACCGATCCCTCATACACGGCCTCACCCCCCCCCCAATCTATACCTGACCTCCTCATAGATGATCAGATTATTCTGACCGATCCCTCATACACACCTCCTCCCCCCCAATCTATACCTGACCTCCTCATAGATGATCAGATTAGTCTGACTGATCCCTCATACACGGCCTCACCCCGATCCAATCTATACCTGACCTCCTCATAGATAATCAGATTAGTCTGACCGATCCCTCATACACATCTCATCCCCCCCAATCTATACCTGACCTCCTCATAGATGATCAGATTAGTCTGACCGATCCCTCATACACGGCCTCACCCTGATCCAATCTATACCTGACCTCCTCATAGATGATCAGATTATTCTGACCGATCCCTCATACACACCTCCTCCCCCCCAATCTATACCTGACCTCCTCATAGATGATCAGATTAGTCTGACTGATCCCTCATACACGGCCTCACCCCGATCCAATCTATACCTGACCTCCTCATAGATAATCAGATTAGTCTGACCGATCCCTCATACACGGCCTCACCACCCCCCCCCAATCTATACCTGACCTCCTCATAGATGATCAGATTAGTCTGACCGATCCCTCATACACACCTCATCCCCCCCCAATCTATACCTGATCTCCTCATAGATGATCAGATTAGTCTGACCGATCCCTCATACACACCTCATCCCCCCCCAATCTATACCTGATCTCCTCATAGATGATCAGATTAGTCTGACTGATCCCTCATACACACCTCATCCCCCCCCAATCTATACCTGACCTCCTCATAGATGATCAGATTAGTCTGACCGATCCCTCATACACACCTCACCCCCCCCCAATCTATACCTGACCTCCTCATAGATGATCAGATTAGTCTGACTGATCCCTCATACACAGCCTCACCCCGATCCAATCTATACCTGATCTCCTCATAGATGATCAGATTAGTCTGACCGATCCCTCATACACCTCATCCCCCCCCAATCTATACCTGACCTCCTCATAGATGATCAGATTAGTCTGACTGATCCCTCATACACGGCCTCACCCCGATCCAATCTATACCTGACCTCCTCATAGATGATCAGATTAGTCTGACTGATCCCTCGTACACGGCCTCACCCCCCCCCCCCAATCTATACCTGACCTCCTCATAGATGATCAGATTAGTCTGACCGATCCCTCATACACATCTCATCCCCCCCAATCTATACCTGACCTCCTCATAGATGATCAGATTAGTCTGACCGATCCCACATACACATCTCATCCCCCCCCAATCTATACCTGACCTCCTCATAGATGATCAGATTAGTCTGACCGATCCCTCATACACCTCACCCCGATCCAATCTATACCTGACCTCCTCATAGATGATCAGATTAGTCTGACCGATCCCACATACACATCTCATCCCCCCCCAATCTATACCTGACCTCCTCATAGATGATCAGATTAGTCTGACCGATCCCTCATACACGGCCTCATCCTGATCCAATCTATACCTGACCTCCTCATAGATGATCAGATTAGTCTGACTGATCCCTCATACACCTCTCCCCGATCCAATCTATATCTGACCTCCTCATAGATGATCAGATTAGTCTGACTGATCCCTCATACACCTCTCCCCGATCCAATCTATATCCGACCTCCTCATAGATGATCAGATTAGTCTGACTGATCCCTCATACACGGCCTCATCCTGATCCAATCTATACCTGACCTCCTCATAGATGATCAGATTAGTCTGACTGATCCCTCATACACCTCACCCCCCCCAATCTATACCTGACCTCCTCATAGATGATCAGATTAGTCTGACTGATCCCTCATACACCTCTCCCCGATCCAATCTATACCTGACCTCCTCATAGATGATCAGATTAGTCGGACTGATCCCTCATACACGGCCTCACCCTGATCCAATCTATACCTGACCTCCTCATAGATGATCAGATTAGTCTGACTGATCCCTCATACACCTCACCCCGATCCAATCTATACCTGACCTCCTCATAGATGATCAGATTAGTCTGACTGATCCCTCATACACATCTCATCCCCCCCCAATCTATACTTGACCTCCTCATAGATGATCAGATTAGTCTGACTAATCCCTCATACACCTCACCCCCCCCCCCAATCTATACTTGACCTCCTCATAGATGATCAGATTAGTCTGACCGATCCCACATGAACCTATGTTGTTTCTGTGTCAGAAGGTTCATTTTATTAAGATATTTCAGAATAGCGTCTATCAGAAAACCCTCAAAAATGTTAAACTTACAGGCCTGTAGTTCCCAGGATTCATTTTTGACCCCTTTTTGAATATTGGTGCCACGTTTGCTGAGCACCAGTCCTGTAGAACAATCCCTGTTATTAGAGAATCTTTAATTATAAGGAATATGGGTCTGTCTAGCACAGTAATTAAAGGGGTACTCCGGTGGAAAACAGATTTTTTTTAAATTAACTGGTGCCACAAAGTTAAGTATATTTGTAAATTACTTTTATTTAAAAATCTTAATCCTTTCAGTACTTATCAGCTGCTGTATACTAAAGAAGAAGTTATTTCTTTCTGGAAATCTTTTCAGTCTGACCACAGTGCTCTCTGCTGAAACCTCTGTCCAAGTCAGGAACTGTCCAGAGCAGGAGAGGTTTGCTATGGGGATTTGCTTGCACTCTGGACAGTTCCTGACATCGACAGAGGTGTCAGCAGAGAGCACTGTGGTCAGACTGAAAAGATTTCCAGAAAGAAATAAAATTCATGTAGAGCATAGAGCAGCTGATAAGTACTGGATGGATTAAGATTTTTAAATAGAAGTAATTTACAAATCTATTTAACTTTCTGGCACCAGTTGATTTAAAAAAAATGTTTTCCACCAGAGTACCCCTTTAATTCCTACAAACCCTAAGATGCATGTCATCTGGGCCCAGTGATTTGTGTATTTCATCTTATCATTTATCATATACCTAACTGTGTTAATTAGCTAAATTGGTTTTCTCCTATTTCTAACACATTTACTCCCCTAGGGTTTATGTTGTTCACAAGATATCAAAAGGCATGCTGGGCGCTGTAGTTATGCAACAGCTTGAGGCCCTTTTTTTCAAGCAAAAAGTGTTCCTCCAGCTATTGCATAATTACAACTCCCATCATACGCAGACAGCCGAAGGGCATACTGGGAATAGGAGTTATACAACAGCTGGAGGCACACCAATACAACTCCCAGCATGCACAGACAGCCAAAGGACATGCTGAAAGTTGTAGTCGAGTGCCTCCAGCTGTTGCATGACTTGTCCTTTGGCTGTGCATGCTGGGAGCTGTAATAATTCAACAGCAGGAGGCACACAGGCCTCACCTCCTCCTGCTGCCGCTGCGGTTCACTACAGTTGCAGATCCTGCCACCCCCTCCAGATCCCACCGCTGCCTCTGGAGCCCAGATCCCGCACCACTGACCCCAAAGCCGCCACTGAGAGGAGGCCTGCATCGCTCACCGGAACCTAGCAGGAGCTGTGGTTGGCCCTTCTCGGCCGACCAATAACAGCGATCGTGGGGTGGCACCAGTGCCATCTCACTCCTGCTGGGCAAGGGTGATGGTGCTGTCTTGGACAGCACCAATCAATCTTATTTTCCGGGTCACAAGTGACCCGAATGGCCCGGAAAAGCCATGATTCACAACAATTGCAAAAAAGGGGGGGTCTCAGGATATGACAGCAGCCATCCTGGCCCAATCACCGCTTCAGGAGACATGGTGATCCAGGAATGCAGCGCCATAAAAGTATCACGTCGTCTAAAGGGTTAATGCCAGACATCAGTCCGATCAGCCATGCTCTGCATTAACCCTGGGTCCCGACTGGGAATAGTCGCGACCCATGGGGTTTGAAGCGTTCCCTGCTTGTGAGAACACATTAAACCCTGTTAACGGGACCAGGGCGCACAGGTACGGCCTGAGTCCTTAAGGAGTTAAGGAAGAATAGAGAGAGTTATGGATGGTCACATCTATAACAGTGCCACCAGTATCCACTACCATCCATAGACCATAACTAAAAAAATTAAAAAAATACTTTTAAATAGGTGGTTTTGTATTAATATAAAAATTGCGCCATCAGGTGACCAGTAACAAATAGAAACCTGGTTGTGCGAATCTCTTGTATCGGAGATGGGCAAGTGTGGAGCATTTTCTATTGGCCAAAAAAGAAACCATTTAAGCCTTTACTGACACAGCCTTGTCTTGGCCCTTAAGGGTTTATGTGGTGGTACACGTGCCCAGGCTGACGGCATTATATCACAATAACCAGACTTACCTCCAGCTGCTCCCCCGATGCCTCCGGTATCCTGCTCCGTCCTCCGTTACAGTCCTCTTCCTTGTAGCTGGGGTCAACACGTCAGACGGCCAATCAGCAGTTGCACAGGTGGGACATTGCTGTGGAGGTGTCCACAAGGGACCCTCTCGCCGTCATCGCTAGAGATGAGCGAATCAAAGCAGACGAACCTGAGTTCATTACGAATTTCATGATTTATTCGATTGGCAATGAATGCGAATATCGGCGCGATTCTATTGCGCGAATCGCTTCATTAAACTCCATTTAACAGCGTTCCAGGCTCTGGGACACCTAAAATGGCAGATCCATATGTCAGTACATGGGGCAGGGGATGCTGAGGAGGCGGGTAAGGGAGGTAAGTGTGATGACCCTGAATCACATGCGGGATGCAGCCTATCAGCATTCATTGACCCCTGTGATGTCACAGCCCTATATAATCGGCAGCCATCTTGCGGCTGCTCATTTCATGCCCCATACACTGCAGAGATAGGACAGACTGCGTGTCTGTGTGTGTTACATAGAGATGCTGAATTGATCATACCGCAGCATTCCACTGCCAACTGCTAGTCACATCAGCGTTGTGGACAGAGAGCAGTGCAGTGCTTTACTTGTTGTCACTGAGAAGGATTTTGACGCCATTAACCTCCCAGTCACTTCATTCAGCATTTCATCAGAGGGGCAGATAGCTGTTCATTGCCTCATACATATCAACAAGCTGCCTGAACTTCATGAACCTTATCACAGGAGGCAGGAAAGATTTTTCAGCGCAAATCTGTGTATTTTTCCCACAAGAAATCATCTGCTGCTTATACTAGTCTGTAGACGGTATAAAAACCAGTTCACACCATTGTTAATACTCTGTGACAGAGTTTAATTTTGGGTTTAATACACATTTTTCTTTTTTTGTGTGGTGCACTGTTGTGTCTTGCTGCTGTGCAAAAATATGTTTTTTCAGCGGACTGTAATGCATTTTTCTGCATATATATATTTATACATGCATACCACATGCCTACATCAAAGCCGTCTACTATTTTGTATCTGTAACAAGTCTAGATACAGGGAAAGTGCTGGCAAAAGTAATAACTGGCTTGTGTTTTACAAAAATACAGAGTTTTCTGGCGTATTGTAGCGCATTTTTCTGCCCTCATCAGTGCATACCGCATACGTACATCCAAGTAGTGTACCATTTGGTACCTGTTAATCTGTCAAGGGCCTATATACTGTGAAAGTCCAAGCAAAAGTAATCACCTGCTGCTTTTCTAGACAAATACTGTTTAAAGAGTAGTGAAGTGTATTGTAATACCCTCATAAACGCACTAAGTATGTCAGGCAGAGAAGTGCCAGGACGTGCACAGAGGAGTGGAAGAGGCCTACATACGTCAGGCAGAGTTGGCAGCAGACTTGGGGCGAGTGGCAGCAGGAGTCGCAGCGAGAGGCCTGAGCTCCCGTTATCAACCAGCGGTCGTGTCTCCACAAGCAACCCATCTGCCGTTACCGATTGGTTGACACGCTCATCCACATCATCACAAGTGACATCTGACACCCCCAGTCAACAGTCGGTGGGTTCCTCAGACACAACCCTCAGTTGGTATGGCCCGGGAGCAGTCCCTGTCCTCCCATTGCCTTTGTCCTATGCTGTTCCCTCTCCTAAAGGGAATCTCATGCTTTGGGTTCAGCTCCACTATTTACTGAGGACGATCTAATAGAGGACAGTCAGCAGCTACTGGACAGCCAAGAAGGGGAAGAGACATGCGCCGTTTGCTCCGCTAGGAGGCCAAGTAGTGATGAGGTTCAGGGTCCTGAAGCAGACACTGTTGGGGAACCTGAGGAGGACATCAGTGACAAGCAGACACTTGTTGATGATGATGAAGCCGATCGCAATTGGGAGCCATGTGCAGAACTGGTTTCATCATCATCAGGAGAAGAGAGTTGCAGGTTGCCCATGAAACAGCAGCTGGGCCAGCAAGGCGGTAGCACGGTTGGCAGTTCGCGTGGTGGCAGTAGTGGAAATTCAGGAGCCAAATGTGCCCGGGGGAGATCACTTGCTTCGCGGCAGCCTACCTTTCTGGGAGGTAATGGAACAGGGGTTCCTGCAGATGGCGCCAGTAGCAGTCAATTAGTGCGGACTGTAGGTGGGAAAATCAGCTACTCAGAGGTGTGGAAGTTTTTCATCAGGCATCCGGAGGAGGTTCACGTAGCCACATTCAAGATATGTCGGCAGAAGGTAAAGCGTGGCCAGGGTCCCAATGTCGGCACCACGGCCCTGCGTCAACACATGCTTCGCCACCATAAAGCGGCCTTGGAGAACCGGGGCTCCGAGGTAGTGATCCAGCCTGCTGCATCACCCAGTGGCCATCCGCTCCCTCCTTCATCCAGCCAAGGCTCCACCACCTCAGCCGAAGGGAGCTGTGTGTCAAACCCTCCTTCTGTCGCTCCTGCTTCTCCCGCTTTTAGTCAGCCATTCTGCCAACAATCCATCGGTGAAGCCATGTCCAAGAGACAATTGTATGCGACCACTCATCCAACGGCGCAGAAGTTGAATGTGCTCCTGTCCATGTTGCTGGTGTTGCAGTCCCTCCCTTTTCAAGTGGTGGACTCTGCACCTTTCAGAGAATTGATGGCTTGTGCCGAGCCGAGGTGGAGAGTACAAAGTCGTCATTTCTTTGCGAAGAAGGCAGTACGGTACCAGCCCTTCACAATTTTGTTAAAGAGAAGGTGGGCCAGTCCTTGAGCCTGTCGGTGTGTACCAAAGTGCACGGCAGGGCCAACGACTGGAGCTGTTACTATGGTCAGGGACAATACATGTCCATTATGGCTCTCACTGGGTGAATGTGGTTCCTGCACAGCCACAACCCCAACTTGGACAGGTCACGTCGCTTCCTCCTCCACTCTGTTAGCCCGTTGGTCCTGTGACAGTGTGCGACTCCGCCTCCTCATCCTCCACCGTGTCCTCAGCCTCCACTGCCCGGACAAGTCTTAGTGGCCCTTCAGCATACCATGTGTGCAGGGCACGGCGGTGTCACGCTGTTCTTCACATAGTTTTCCTTGGCGAAAAGTGTTGGAAACAATGGATGGTCAGTGCAATGGAGACGTTACACCTACATCTCAAGGCCACATGGGCCCTGTGGGGGCTTTTTAGATTTGTCCCTTTGTACCCACATGCCGGGGTACTGGACACTAAAACTTGGGAGTTAAAAGTTACATTTCAAAATCATTAATTTAAATGTCAAAATCTTAAATTTAAATTAAAAAAATCATACATTTCAATGGTTTCCTCATGCTTCAGCCAACTCCAGGCTGTGTCATTCAGGTAATATATGGTTTACTGATACCGCTGCTGGGTCTGGGAATACATTTTTTTGTTATGGTAGGTAGCACCAGTCATCCAAAATCTTCATTTTAAATTTCCAAAATTCTTGTGTTTTTTCTTTGGGATTGTGAAGTCCTGGGGTCTCCTCATGCTTCAGCCAACTCCAGGCTGTGTCATTCAGGCAATATATGGTTTACTGATACTGCTGCTGGGCCTGGGTCTTGGAATAAAAATTTGTCTTATGGTAGGTAGCACCAGATATCCAAAATCTTCGGTTTAAATTTCTGAATTCATCTTTTTCTTAGGGATTGTGAAGGCCTAGTGTCTACTCATGCTGCTGCCAACTCCTGGCTGTGCCATTTAGCCACTATATGGTCTCCTCATGCTGCCAACACCTCCACGCTGTGTCATTCAGCCACTATATGGTCTCCTCATGCTTCAGCCACTTTCAGGCTGTACCATTCAGACACTATATGGGCTCCTTATGCTTTCCCCACCTCCAGGCTGTGTCATTCCTCCAATATATCGTTTTCTGATGCTGCTGGGACTGGGATATTAGCTCAATATATGTTATGGTAGCACTAGCTAACATAAATGCTTAATTGAGATTTCAACATTGATCTTTCAATGTAAGGGGTTAAGAAACCCTCGGGTGTACTGCTGATGCCTGTGCCGGAAGGCTCCTGTGTCTTTCAGGAACTACTTGGCTTACTGATGCTTCTGGGCTTGGGTCTTAAATTTTTGATGGTAGCACTAGCTAACATGCATCTTCAATAGAGCTTTAAACTTTCACCTTTTAATGTTAGGGGTTTTGAACCCCTCTTGTGTGCTGCTTCCTGCTCCACTCTGTGTGTTTCAGGAACTACTTGGCTTACTGTTGCTGCTGGGCCTGGGCCAAAAAACGTTTTGATGGTAGCACTAGCTGACATACATCTTCAATAGAGATTTCAACATTCATCTTTTAATCTTAGGGGTTGTAATTTTTTCAAGACTGAGGCCCTTTGGCACTCGACGTCATATGACCTGTGGAATTATCACAAGAATCCAATGAAACATGTTGGAGCAACAGCAATGAACCATAATTGATTAAATGAAACATTCGTACTTTCATAATCAAGGGGGCACTGAGGGGCAGGGGTTGGAACAGGTGGTATCTTGCCTGGCGGAGGGCCGCCAGGTCGATGATCGGCAGAATGGGTAATGTAAAAATTTAATTTTCACATCAAATTACATTACAGTGGGGATCAAAAGTTTGGGCACCCCAGGTAAAAATTTGTATTAATGTGCATAAAGAAGCCAAGGAAAGATGGAAAAATCTCCAAAAGGCATCAAATTAGACATTTTTATAATATGTCAACAAAAGTAAGATTTTATTTCCATCATTTACACTTTCAAAATAACAGAAAACAAAAAAATGGCATCTGCAAAAGTTTGGGCACCCTGCAGAATTTATAGCATGCACTGCCCCCTTTGCAAAGCTGAGACCTGCCAGTGTCATGGATTGTTCTCAATCATCATCTGGGAAGACCAGGTGATGTCAATCTCAGAAGGTTTTAAATGCCCAGACTCATCTGACCTTGCCCCAACAATCAGCACCATGGGTTCTTCTAAGCAGATGTCTAGAAATCTGAAACTGAGGCATTGGCAAGATCGTCGCTGCCATTAGAGGTCAGTCCTGCCTGATTATTGCAGCCATTTCTGATTATGAGGCAAGGGCAGATCCTGGACTCACTTCTAAGATGGTTGATGTGACATGATGTAAATATTCCTCATTTCGCATTAACGTATTTCCCCACATGACAGGAAAGGGTTGAAATTCACTTTCATATTTTTTGTCCCTAAGAATAAAAAAATTGGAAAAATTTCTTCTTAGCTACATCCCATATAACAGAGATCCATCTGGTTCACCCATAGTGGAGGTGATGATCTGATGGACGGCTCAGCCCCAGGCACCATCATACAAGGTCACTTCAGCCCCTTGTCACCTCTTCCCACCATAATGATAGGAGGTGAATTTCCAGACATTTTATCTCTATAGATCATTCCTGTTTATTGTTCTTTTATTGCAGAAAGAAAAAAATCAAGATGATAAACAAACTATAGAAACACTGGTAAGAAAAAGTTTCTTCTTTTGTTAAAAATAAAGAATAAAAACAATATATTCTACAATGATAACGATTCCGATTCCAAATGGTTTTAGTGGAAAAGTCCACTGTTCTGGCTCCATAGGGGCTTTGTAAACGCACATGGCCTTCAATTCCAGCTAAATTCTCTCTTCAAATACCAAATTTTGCTCCTCCTCTTCTGAGCCCTGTAGTGCGCCCGCAGAGCACTTTACCTCCACATAAGGGGTATTTCCATACCCTAAATAAATTGTGTTCAAATTTTTTTAAGGCTTTTTTTTATTCTTTTTGAGGCTACAATTTGGTGTAGCCTCCAATTTTTTTTTTCATAAGGGGTAAAAGGAGAAAAAGCCCCCAAAATCCATAACACAATTTCTCCCGAGGACAAAAATTCCCCATATGTGGCACTAAACTATTGCCTTGAAATACAAAAGGGCACCATGCACATTTGAGGCCTATATGAGGGATTTGCATAACCTACAGTAGAGTTTCCCAAACAGTGTGCCTCCAGCTGTTGCAAAACTACAAATCCCAGCATTCCTGAACAGTCAATGGCTGTCCGTGTATGCTGGGAGTTGCTGTTTTGCAACAGCTGGAGGCTCTGTTTAGGAAACAGTGTCATACAAGGCATTTTTATTTGGGGGTGGGGGGAGCGTGGAGTAATTATGTAAGTGTAGCTGTATATGTAGTGTTTTACACTTTATTTTGTGTCAGTGTAGTGTAGTGTAGTATAGTGTAGGTGTTTTTTTTACAGTAAGTACACACGGTCGGGTTTACAACAAGTTTGAGCCACGGCGGATTTTCCACAACTCAAACTCTGTGCGGGAAACTTACTGTAGACCCACCAAGTGCTCTAGTTGTTTAACTACAACTCCCAGCATGTACGGACAGCCAAAGGGCATGCTGGGAGTTGTAGTTATTCAACAGCTGGAGGTACATAACTATAACCCCCAGCATGCCCTTTGGCTGTCCGTGCATGCTAGGAGTTGTAGTTATGCAACAGCTGGAGGCCCACTTTTTGATAGAAAAGAAGGGCCTCTAGCGATTGCCTAACTACAACGCCCAGCATGCCTTTTGACTGTCCGTGCATGCTTGGAGTTGTAGTTATGCAACAGTTGAAGGCTCTGAAAGTTATAGTTGTGTGCCTCCAGCTGTTGCATAACTAAAATGCCCAGCATGCCTTTTGATTGTCCGTGCATGCTGGGAGTTGTAGTTATGCAACAGTTGGAGGCCCTTATTTTTTTCAAGCAAAAAGTGTTCCTCCAGCTGTTGCATAACTACAAGTCCCATCATGCGCGGACAGCCAAAGGGCATAATGAAAGCTGTAGTCATGTGCCTCCAGCTGTTGCATGACTACAACTCCCAGCATGCCTTTTCGCTGTTCATGCTGGGAGTTGTAATAATTCAACGGCTGGAGGCACACAGGCCTCACCTCCTGCTGCTGCCGCCGCCAATCACTACACTTGCAAATCCTGCCGCCCCCTCCGGATCCCGCCACTGCCTCTGGAGCCTGGATGCCGCAGCCGCCTCTGACCCTGAAGCCTCCACTGAGATGATTTACCTCAACTCAGCCCAAAAGGACTGAGCAAAAAGTCCACTTTTTATCCCTCACTTTGATAAAACTTAACTTTTATTTATAAGTGATTAAACAATAATGTGAATAAACCGAGCTATAGGTGATTTAACATTGTTCCCTAACCTCTGAAGACGTCACTCTGGTGGCGAAACATGTTAGGAGGGACAGTGTGAGAGTATTTTAAATATCAGCATAGCACCCATAATCAGCACATTCTGCAGATGTGCTGAGTAGATCCTACATTTCCAGTTGGTCCCTAGGGACAACAAGTTACATTAACACATGTGGTGCTAAAAATGCTGTTTTTTTTTAAATCACCTATAGCTCTGTTTATTCACATTATTGTTTAATCACTTATAAATAAAAGTTAAGTTTTATCAAAGTGAGGGATAAAAAGTGGACTTTTTGCTCAGTCCTTTTGGGCTGAGTTGAGGTAAATAAATAAACTTGAACAAAGTAGAACAAAAAAGAGAAGTCGGCGACTCACCGGAGTTGATTTTCAAGCAGTTTCTTCTTTATTAATACTCACATACATGGGGAGAGAAAGACGTACAGGGGGTACAGCTGTCTGGCAACGGGACCGTTTCACATGTTTCACATGCTTCGTCTGGCCTGAGCTGAATAACTAACACGTGACTATAAATACAGGTAAGGACCTCCTATTAACCTATTACCTGCTGACACGTGGTCAGTGACGGACAAGATGGGTGGTAACTAAAATAGTACTGGTCCATCTATAGAAGTTAAAATCATGTAATACAAGACTGTATAGAAAAATACCTTTAAAAACAAGGAGCTAAATCGACTCGGTCATTCAGACCCAAAGGGCCGGTTGCTTCCGTTTTTAAAATCCAATAGGTTTCTCTCTGAAGTAAATACTTATCACGTGACATACCTGGTCTATGTTCCACTCTTTCTATTCCCGCAAAGGATATGGCCTCTGGATTCGCTCCGTGCGCTTCCAACAAAAATAAACCAGAAAATCGCAATGAAAACGCAACCTCAACTCCACAAAATGAACGTAACCCACGCCAAGCCGAGGTCCCTTTAGGAAGGAACACACAAGGAGGAGCAGAAGGAAGATTACCAAGAGATCAGAGAAAGAGAAAGATACCCCCCTGGAACCACCAAAATTTATATCTAATGTAATAAATCTTACTAAAGAAGAATTCCCAGACGAGGTTATATCTCTGCTATCAAGAGGTTTGAACTTTGGACTAACGGAAAGTTTCGACGCAGTGCAATTCGAAATAGATCTAGCTAAATCCCTGAGAGACATTCATTTACATAAGTATTTTGTGAACAAAAAACCATATGAGCATTAAATATGTGAAGGTGACTTACCCGCATGTATAGGTGATCTGGGTTTCTTTCCAGGCGAATGTAGTGATTTGGAAAGAGAATGCATAGTTTTTTTAGCATCAGACTTTGCCGATGTAGAATTAAAGAATACAGTAGAAATACAAAATTTTACGAAAGGTGAAAAGTCTAACTTTAACCCTCCCATTCAACCAGGTGGCCACCTTGATTTATTTAAAAATGCAGTGTTGAAAGATGTAAAATCTATAATTTACCAGAATAAGCACCCAAATTTGACACCTAAGGAAACTCAAGCTCTCAGAGAGTTAAAATCAAGGGATGATCTAGTTATTATAAGAGCTGATAAAGGGGGGAGTGTAGTCCTTATGTACAAGGAAATGTATAACAAAGAAGCCGAAAGGCAATTAAAGGATACTTCTACATACACCCCCCTCAAGAAAGATCGCACATTTAAAATACTTAATGACTTAAAATCTTTCCTTCACAGAAAAATAACAGAAGGTATATTATCTAAGAGAAATGCGGAGAAACTGATTCCAGACATGCCCAAATCACCATCATGGTATCATCTCCCCAAAGTACATAAGGGACAGAGCCCCCCCCGGGCAGACCTATAGTCTCGGGGGTGGGCTCCGTCACCGAACATTTATCCCACTATACTGACTGGTTATTATGTCCTCTATTAACAGCTATACCAGCTTACATAAAGGACAACCAGCACTTACTTCAGTTAGTGGGTGACTTAAAATGGGAGACAGGATGGTTATTATGTTCAATTGACGTCGTAAGTTTATATACCCGCATCCCCCATGAAGCGGGGGTGCGGGCAGTACGACATTTTTTGGAAAGCACTGACAAAACAGCTGAGTATATTAACTTCGTCTGCTAATCTCTATATTTTATTCTGACGAACAGCACGTTTAAATATGAGGAGGATTGGTACAGACAGGACACCGGGACCCCGATGGGGACACCGGTGTCCTGTACGTACGCCAATATCTTCCTAGCGATGCTAGAAAATAGTTATGTTTATTCTAGTAAAAATCCCTTTATTCAATACATCCAGTCATATTCCAGATTCGTGGATGACATCTTGATAATCTGGTCAGGGACAGAGTCCCAATTCCAGGAATGTGTCACATATCTAAATAACATTAATGATATGAATATGTCTTTTACGTCTCAAGTTGGGGGAGAATCAATAGAATTTCTGGACGTTCGCTTGTTAGTAACAGAAAATAAAATAACAAGCCAAGGTTACCGAAAAAGTGTAGCCAAAAACACAATACTACACTACGAAAGCTCGCACCCTGAATGTGTTAAAAAGGGAATCCCTTATGGACAATTTGTCCGGCTCAAAAGAAATAACACATCAGAAAATATGTATAGAGTTCAAGCAGATGAATTACAAATAAGATTAAAAGAAAGGAAATATCCCGATACAATGTGAATAACAGCTAGAAAAAGAGCAGACAATTTAAAAAGAGAGTCTAAGAATAAAAGAAAGAAAAAAGAGGATGATAAGAGGTTTATATTTACATTCAAAAATTCACCAGTGAATAAAGTGATCGAGCAAGTGATCAGGAGAAATTGGTTTATAATAGAAGGCGATGAGGACCTGAGAAATGAAGCAAAAAGGAAACCACTAATAGCATATAAAAAAAATAAAACACTGGGAGATGCTTTGAAAAATCACACAAAGAAATCTAAAACTACAAAAGGATCTTGGTTTAATGATATTGTTCCTGTAGGTAACTATCAATGCAAAAGTTGTAATTTTTGTAAACTGAATAATGGTCTAAAAACTATGCGCATAGGACCCGTAACACATACTGTAACTACCCTCATTACTTGCCGCACAAAATATGTAGTGTATGTAATATTTTGCCCGTGCGGCTTTTTCTATGTGGGAAAAACTATCAGACCTTTATTTAATCGCATACGCGAACATATTTATTCTTTACGTACCCGAAAGGGTGCGCCGCGTCTGATTAACCACATTGTGGAAGCGCACGGAGCGAATCCAGAGGCCATATCCTTTGCGGGAATAGAAAGAGTGGAACATAGACCAGGTATGTCACGTGATAAGTATTTGCTTCAGAGAGAAACCTATTGGATTTTAAAAACGGAAGCAACCGGCCCTTTGGGTCTGAATGACCGAGTCGATTTAGCTCCTTGTTTTTAAAGGTATTTTTCTATACAGTCTTGTATTACATGATTTTAACTTCTATAGATGGACCAGTACTATTTTAGCTACCGCCCATCTTGTCCGTCACTGACCACGTGTCAGCAGGTGATAGGTTAATAGGAGGTCCTTACCTGTATTTATAGTCACGTGTTAGTTATTCAGCTCAGGCCAGACGAAGCATGTGAAACATGTGAAACGGTCCCGTTGCCAGACAGCTGTACCCCCTGTACGTCTTTCTCTCCCCATGTATGTGAGTATTAATAAAGAAGAAACTGCTTGAAAATCAACTCCGGTGAGTCGCCGACTTCTCTTTTTTGTTCTACTGTTACAAGACTATTGCTTAGTGTCAAGTCAGAGCACCACCAAGGTTTCACAGAAGCAGCCCACCCAGTTATCCCTTTTTCCACTAGTCCCACTTAAACGTCACAGACTGAGCAGTGCCGATCTCTCTTGCCTACTTTACCTGTGTAAATAAATAAACATATCTTTAGTCCACCCCTCACTAGGGTCATTGATCCTTGTGATCTATAATTTTGAGTTAGCCACTGAGATGAGGCCCGCATCGCTCACCCGACCCTAGCAGGATGCTTTCTTGGCCGACCAATCACATCGATCGTGGGGTGGCACCAGTGCCATCTCACTCCTGCTGGGCAAGGATGATTGGTGCTGTCTTGGATGACTTGGTGGGAACTGACGATACATTGGTAAGAGTCTTCAGTCCATAAACATGAAATATCTATAGAAATGATTATATAAAAGAGTCTTAGATATGATCATCCTCCATCTTATCGATGCGCTCCATCACTATATCAGATTATTGTACAGAATATTAGAATTATTATACATCCTCTATATCCTCAATCACATTGGAGACTATGTAACAACCAAAGAATAATGCGGACGATCCCCTTATAGATCCCGTCTATTCGTTTCCACAAGATTCCTGCTCGTAGGGGTGAGGGAAGAGTTCTCAGCGCTCCGTGTATGAGTAACATTAGATTCTAGGATCAGGATTCTTCCCAGAGAAGTCAGTGGAGTTCATAGACCTCCAGGAGGGAGTATGAAAATCTTTATGGATTGTTTTAATTTGTTATAAAAAAATATATATTTTTGTCTATCTATGTACCTACCTATCTTTTTATATATCTGATTGGAGTATATACTGTCATCTATAACATAACATCTTCCAGGAAAATCTGACTGAAGATGTTGGTGAAGCTCTCGCTCCAGCAGTGAAGGACGTTGTGAGGACTCTAAGGCTAGGTTTCCACTTGTTTTTTGTTTGTTTTTTTATTCATATTTCCCGCAGAGAGCTGTGATTGGACAGATGGTTCCAGCCACTCACAACTTTCTGTGGGAAATATGAATATGTGTATATATACTTCAGTGCAGGGGACCATAGAAGAGCGGCCGCCACATCTACACATTATACAGGAGGATCACAGTGGGTGTCAGGAGTGACATGGGCGATCTGTCTATTAATGCAGGTACTACAGCTCCCAGCAGGGAGCAGAGTGTGCTCCATGTTGGGAGTAGTAGTACCTGCAGTTCAAGACAGATCACAGCGGGTATCACTCCTGACACCCAATGGGATCGTCCTATCTATAGCAGAGATGTGGAGCGGCTTTCTCCTGCACTCCGTGATATGAATAGAACATCACTCATTCATATTTCCGGCAGAGAGCTGTGATTGGCTGCAACCATCCGGCCAATCACCACTCTGGGTGGGAAATATGAATGAGTAGTTTTCTATTCACATCACTGGCCGGAGTATAGTGCAGAGATGTGAGCGCTGTATAGAGCAGCTCCGCATCTCTGCTATATTATGGACATCGCATCTGGTGTCAGGAGTGACACCCGGGGCGAACTGTCTATTAGTACAGGAACTACTACTCCTATCATGGAACAGTGTGTTCCGTGCTGGGAGTAGTAGTAGTACCTAAAATATATTTTTTTAAAATAGGAAAAAAAAGTGAAAAACACACACACTGATGCTGAAATGTAATTCTATATATTTTAATAATGCAGGATAACCCCCTTACTGGTGGCATTGTGAAGTTATTATGTGTGGTAGCCAGGAGGATGTAGGGTATGGGGAGTGTAGCTGTGCGGTAGTTAACCCCTTAAGGACCGGGGGGTTTTCCGTTTTTGCATTTTCGTTTTTTGCTCCTTGCCTTTAAAAAATCATAACTCTTTCAATTTTGCACCTAAAAATCCATATGATGCTTATTTTTTGGGCCACAAATTCTACTTTGTAATGACGTCAGTCATTTTGCCCAAAAATCTACGGTGAAACGGAAAATAAATCATTGTGCGACAAAATTGAAAAAAAAATGCCATTTTGTAACTTTTGGGGGCTTCCGTTTCTACGTAGTACATTTTTCTGTAAAAATGACACCTTATCTTTATTCTGTAGGTCCATACGATTAAAGTGACACCCTACTTATATAGGTTTGATTTTGTCGTACTTCTGGAAAAAATCATAACTACATGCAGGAAAATTAATACGTTTAAAATTGTCATCTTCTGACCCCTATAACTTTTTTATTTTTCCGTGTATGGGGCGGTATGAGGGCAAATTTTTTACGCCGTGATCTGAAGTTTTTAACGGTACCATATTTGCATTGATAGGACTTATTGATCGCTTAACTTTTGCTATTCGTGACGCCAGGGTGAGGGCTCCTCAGTAATGCTTTTCCTATCGCCTCGCTTACCAAAAGCGAGGGAGGTAGAGAATAATAGAATGTCCACAACTGGAGAGTTTTCTGAAAACAAGTATAACTTTTACTGAAGGTTTTCTGCAAGCTTCAATAACGGAACAGTCTCAATGCATACAAGTGCTTTCTTTGGAGATTGACAAAGGTTGGGACTTTAGCAATTTAGAGTCTTTAAGTATTATGCGCTGTTCCCCTGGATTTAGGGTATTAATTGCAGTCCAGTAGTCATGCTATCTTTAGCGGGGGTAGATTAGAACTCACGGTTTTAGTTCTGCTGAGGCCGGTAGGTTTTTGAGGCCTAGCATGTCTTTGAAAGTTGCGTAGATCCGTCCTGCTTGTCTGGCATCCATGATAGCAGCAACCCAAGAAAGCGATAATTGGCTACAGCTCCCTTATATGGGCAGGGGCTAGACTAGTGCTAATTGGTCCATTACTGATGTCAATCACCATTACAAAGATCTATGGGTAACACGTAACCCAAGGACCTCCTAAGGTCCTCCAACAAACCATAGAGGAGATTTTCATGGTCACATGACCGAAGGTCCTGCGACGCTAAACAAGGTAAGTACTATACATTATTCTATTTATACTATTACGAAATATATATACATATATTAAAATTAGATAATTAGACTTAAGAAGAGGCGACTAGGGGCTGTCCCACCTGAGGGACCCTACCTGAGCGTCAGGGGCGGACACAGACAGCAGAGGGCCCCTGTGCAAGGAATGTGCCTGGGCCCCCCCCCCCCCAGCACTGTGCCCCCTCATGTACCCAGACCCCACCGGGGGGGCCTCCACTTACCCCGCGTGTGTAGTGTCGCCACTTGCCTTGTCCAGTACAGGTGGATGGAACGGCTCCTGAGGTGGGCTCCGGGTGGCCCTGTCCCTCTCAGTGTGCGGCCCAGGCCCCGTGAGTACTCCCCCAGGTCAGCCTGACCCGTATCTAGCTGGGATTCAGAGGGCAGTGCTCCCCTTTACATTCGCACCCCTGGACTTAGCACGACACCCCTTGGCACCCCCTGGTTCCTTGGCTTCTTATCCTTAGTGATAGAAGTGACTTACAGGCAGGGCCAGACTGGGACCAAAAATAGGCCCAGGCATTTTAAAATAAACAGCCCATTTTTATGGTGGGGGTCTGACTCATGGGACCCCCACCAATCACCTTGGTTCAAGTGGCTCCCCAGATGTTGGAAAGCTGCAACTCCCATCATGTCTGAAGTGACTACAGCTGATGGGACAGTCAGGAGACTACACAATGATATCAGTGACTACAACTCTGATGGGACAGTTAGGAAAATACACAATGATATCACTGACCTGAGTGACGTCTTCTCTGTTGTCTTTACTTTTCTTCATCTGGTCCAGACACCAGGATTTCTTCCATCTTCTCTGCAGAGTCTGACATCTGGACATCATTGGTTCCTTAATTTGTCAGTAGATACTCATCCTCTGTATGATGACAGTAATCATTATAACCTTGCCAAATACTGTACCCCCTGAATATAATACTGCCAACCACTGTACCCCCTGAATATAATACTGCCAAATACTGTACCCCTGAATATAATACTGCCAAATACTGTACCCTGAATATAATACTACCAACCACTGTACCCCCTGAATACTGCCAACCACTGTACCCCTGAATATAATACTGCCAAATACTGTACCCCTGAATATAATACTGCCAACCACTGTACTTCATGAATATAATACCGCCAACCACTGTACCCTGACTATAATACTGCCAACCACTGTACCCTGACTATAATACTGCCAACCACTGTACCCTGAATATAATACTGCCAACCACTGTACTCCATGAATATAATACTGCCAACCACTGTACCCTGACTATAATACTGCCAACCACTGTACCCTGAATATAATACTGCCAACCACTGTACCCTGAATATAATACTGCCAACCACTGTACTCCATGAATATAATACTGCCAACCACTGTACCCTGACTATAATACTGCCAACCACTGTACCCTGACTATAATACTGCCAACCACTGTACCCTGAATATAATACTGCCAACCACTGTACCCTGACTATAATACTGCCAACCACTGTACTCCATGAATATAATACTGCCAACCACTGTACTCCATGAATATAATACTGCCAACCACTGTACCCTGAATATAATACTGCCAACCACTGTATTCTATTAATTTAATACTGCCAACCACTATACACCACTGAATCACCCCATACACCCCACGCACTCCATCCTCAGTCTCCTCATCACCCCATACACCCCACGCAACCCATCCTCAGTCTCCTTATCTCCCCCATACACCCCACGCACCCCATCCTCAGTCTCATCACCCCATACACCCCACACACTCCATCCTCAGTCTCCTCATCACCCCCATATACCCCAACCTCAGTCTCCTCATCACCCCATACACCCCATCTTCAGTCTCATCACCCCATACACACCGCACAACCCATCCTCGGTCTCCTCATCACCCCATACACCCCATCCTCAGTCTCCTCATCACCCCATACACCCCACGCACCCCATCCTCAGTCTCCTCATCACCCCATGCACTCTATCCTCATTCTCCTCATCACCCCATACACCCCATCCTCAGTCTCCTCATCACCCCATACACCCCACGCACCCCATCCTCAGTCTCCTCATCACCCCATGCACTCCATCCTCAGTCTCCTCATCACCCCATACACCCCATGCACTCCATCCTTAGTCTCCTCATCACCCCATACACTCCATCCTCAGTCTCCTCATCACCCCATGCACTCCATCCTCAGACTCCTCATCACCCCATACACCCCATGCACTCCATCCTCAGACTCCTCATCACCCCATACACCCCACGCACTCCATCCTCAGTCTCCTCATCACCTCATACACCCCATGCACTCCATCCTCAGTCTCCTCATCACCCCATACACCCCATGCACTCCATCCTCAGTCTCCTCATCACCCCATGCACTCCATCCTTAGTCTCCTCATCACCCCATGCACTCCATCCTCAGTCTCCTCCTCACCCCATGCACTCCATCCTCAGTCTCCTCATCACCCCATACACCCCATGCACTCCATCCTCAGACTCCTCATCACCCCATGCACTCCATCCTCAGACTCCTCATCACCCCATGCACTCCATCCTCAGTCTCCTCCTCACCCCATGCACTCCATCCTCAGTCTCCTCATCACCCCATACACCCCATGCACTCCATCCTCAGACTCCTCATCACCCCATGCACTCCATCCTCAGTCTCTTCCTCACCCTATGCACTCCATCCTCAGTCTCCTCATCACCCCATACACCCCACACACCCCATCCTCAGTCTCCTCATCACCCCATACACCCCATGCACTCCATCCTCAGTCTCCTCATCACCCCATACACCCCACGCACTCCATCCTCAGTCTCCTCATCACCCCATACACCCCACGCACTCCATCCTCAGTCTCCTCATCACCCCATACACCCCATGCACTCCATCCTCAGTCTCCTCATCACCCCCATACACCCCATGCACTCCATCCTCAGTCTCCTCATCACCCCATACACCCCATGCACTCCATCCTCAGTCTCCTCATTACCCCATACACCCCATGCACTCCATCCTCAGTCTCCTCATCACCCCATACACCCCATGCACTCCATCCTCAGTCTCCTCATCACCCCATACACCCCATGCACTCCATCCTCAGTCTCCTCATCACCCCCATACACCCCATGCACTCCATCCTCAGTCTCCTCATCACCCCATACACCCCATGCACTCCATCCTCAGTCTCCTCATCACCCCCATACACCCCATGCACTCCATCCTCAGTCTCCTCATCACCCCATACACCCCATGCACTCCATCCTCAGTCTCCTCATCACCCCCATACACCCCATGCACTCCATCCTCAGTCTCCTCATCACCTCATACACCCCATGCACTCCATCCTCAGTCTCCTCATCACCCCATACACCCCACGCACTCCATCCTCAGTCTCCTCATCACCCCATACACCCCACGCACTCCATCCTCAGTCTCCTCATCACCCCATACACCCCATGCACTCCATCCTCAGTCTCCTCATCACCCCCATACACCCCATGCACTCCATCCTCAGTCTCCTCATCACCCCATACACCCCATGCACTCCATCCTCAGTCTCCTCATTACCCCATACACCCCATGCACTCCATCCTCAGTCTCCTCATCACCCCATACACCCCATGCACTCCATCCTCAGTCTCCTCATCACCCCATACACCCCACGCACTCCATCCTCAGTCTCCTCATCACCCCATACACCCCATGCACTCCATCCTCAGTCTCCTCATCACCCCCATACACCCCATGCACTCCATCCTCAGTCTCCTCATCACCCCATACACCCCATGCACTCCATCCTCAGTCTCCTCATTACCCCATACACCCCATGCACTCCATCCTCAGTCTCCTCATCACCCCATACACCCCATGCACTCCATCCTCAGTCTCCTCATCACCCCATACACCCCATGCACTCCATCCTCAGTCTCCTCATCACCCCCATACACCCCATTCACTCCATCCTCAGTCTCCTCATCACCCCCATACACCCCATGCACTCCATCCTCAGTCTCCTCATCACCCCCATACACCCCATGCACTCCATCCTCAGTCTCCTCATCACCCCATACACCCCATGCACTCCATCCTCAGTCTCCTCATCACCTCATACACCCCATGCACTCCATCCTCAGTCTCCTCATCACCCCATACACCCCATGCACTCCATCCTCAGTCTCCTCATCACCCCCATACACCCCATGCACTCCATCCTCAGTCTCCTCATCACCCCATATACCTTAAGCACCTCATCAGTATTACACAGCTGACACCCCCCCCCCCAGTCCTTCTCATCAACATTAAACCCCCTAATCACTACACCCCTGACCCCCCTTCTGGTCCTCCTTATCAACACTACGTTCTCCCAGACCCCCAATCCTTCTTATCATTACACCACCAACCTCTTCAACACCCCCCCCCCCCCCGCCCTGCACCCGACCGTCGCTCTCCTCACCTTATCTGTTCAGTGATGCGGCTGTGAGGCGGGAGGGTTTGCTGCTCCTGTCGCTTCTGCCGGGGTCAGAGGCCATGACACGTGACATCAGGGGCTTGGAACAGACGTGCGTGCCTGCGCGGGGCACGTCTGTTCCCATCAGCCCCTGGCCTGTCCGTCTCGCCCGGCCGGTTTAAAGGCAAATTACTGCTGTCAGCGGCAGGTCCGGGACCTGTTGCTGCAGCATTTAGTACGAAGTACTGGAAGGGGGCCCTGCAGGGGCCCAGATTGTGAGATGTGACCTGGGCTACTAGGGGGGCCCCCTAACACTCTGGGCCCCTGTGCAGCCGAACCGGCTGAACAAGTGATATGTCCGCCCCTGCTGAGCGTAGTTACTCTGACTTTGGGGACCTCTACACTAGGTACGGTATGTAATACGGTACCGGGCCACCACATATGCCCAGTGGTAAGTATGGTCAATATGGTCGGAATCTTTTTTGCAATACATGGGTCATCTTATGGGGTAGGCGCTGTCTGTCTTAGGTCACTTACACAAGAGGTTATTACACCCAAGTGTCCCACCCTGACCAGAGGGGCGACTGACCTGATCTCACACATTGCAGACCCCAATGATGCTGAGTCCAGGTCAGTAAAGCTGCAGTCAAGACGGGACACTTGGCCATAATACACACGTGTGAATCTGTATTGATGTATTTGTTGTGTGACTGATCCATAGAAATCTCATGCAGGGATCGTATACAGACATCTCTATGTGTTTCTGCTTCGGAAAGTCTATGATAGTTTGACCTTCGGCTGGTCACACTCAGAAGGACGACTTCTCATTCATGGTCGGACAGTGAAATGAGACATAAGTTCAAATTTATCAGCATTTCTGATCCATCCATTTACCTGCTTTATTATTTATACGTCTGTCTAAGCAATATAGACCTCACTTCCTGTAGGTGACTTTTCTGCCCAACTTTGGTGTTTGTGATGATTTCCAATAATTTTTTTAATGTTTTATTCAGAAAACTTGTATAAATATATTAATAAATTGCCCCATTGAGGTCTTCAGTACTAAGGTCGGGGCTGCACGGCTGTAATAAAGTCAACAGTGAAGAAGGGGACAGTCAAGACACAAATTATTTTAGTCACATGACTTAGATAGGATTTGCTGTTTCTGTGACCAAAGTCATTGTGTAGCCCTATCCTAATACCAGGGCATGGCTGTGTGCATGATTGTATTCACCTGTATGTAACAGGAGTGGCTGAAACACCTGAACAATGAGGAGGGGGTTCACATACTTTTGGTCATAGAGAATAGATCAGTAGTCGGTTAGAGATGAGCAGAACAGGGGATATATCTCTATAAACAAGAACATTCACTAGAAGCAGCGGAAAGTTTGTAGATTGTGAGGAATAGACATAAAGGAATATTCCACAATGTCACAACCTTCCCTTATATACAGAGTATTACGTGTTGTAATGATAGAAAACAAGAGCGTTTCCTCTCTTATTTAAATAAAATCCTTATTCCTTTAACAGGGAGAACGTGTGGGTCATTTATTGAATGGAGGCGATGATGGTCCCCTAAATGGTGTTTTTGGAGGCCTCGATGATCAACTTGTTGGTGGTTTCCATGCAGGAGGCAATGGTGGTCTTGGTCTTCGTCGCAGATACTTGGGCAAACAAAACTTCACATAGTTTTGGTGAGTATTAAACAAATGCTGCAATTTAGCTCCTTAACCTCTTAAGGACGCAGGGCGTATGGATACGCCCTGCATCCCGAGTCCTTAAGGACGCAGGGCGTATCCATACGCCCGTGGGAATTCCGGTCCCCACCGCTAGCCAGTTGGGGACCGGAGCCGGATGCCTGCTGAAATCGTTCAGCAGGCATCCCGGCATATCGCCCAGGGGGGTCATTATGTCCCCCCATGTCGGCGATCGCCGCAGATCGCTGGACAATTCAGTCCAGCGATCTGCGGCGATTCCGGGTCAATCGGGTCTCCAGTGACCCGGTGACCCGGAATTACTGGCTGTTCGGGGCCGTCTCTGACGGCCCCGAACAGCCAGAGCCTGCAGGGGTGAGGTGGCACTGGTGCCACCTCACGATCGCCCTGATTCGTCAGCCGGATTACCGGCCGACCAATCAGGGCGCCTGCTGCGGGTGTCACTCCCGCACCCGCTCCGCCCCTCTTCCGGAGGGCGTGAGCGGGTGTGGGAAGACGACCCCGGGTGCTGGGGACCCCGATCCCCGGCGTCAATGTTGGGATCGGGGCCCCAGGAGCGACGGCGGCGGCGAGGGACAGTCCTGTGATGAAGCAGCAGCAGGAGGTGAGTGACAGCCTCCTGCTGTTGCTTAGCAACAGCTCCCAGCATGCAAAAAGGGCATGCTGGGAGCTGTAGTTATGCAACAGCAGGAGGCAGACCCCCACAACTCCCAGCATTCCCTTATGGGCATGCTGGGACTTATGGTTTTGCAACAGCTGGAGGCACATTTTTTCTATGGAAAAGTGTACCTTCAGCTGTTGTATAACTACAACTCCCAGCTTGCACAAACAGCTAAAGTGCATGCTGGGAGTTGTAGTGGTGCATCTGCTGGTTGCATAACTACAACTCCCAGCATGCCCGTTGGCTGTCGGTGACTGCTGAGAGTTGTAGTTTTGCAACAGCTGAAGGCACACTGGTTGTGAAACTTAGAGTTTTTTTTTTTTACCTAACTCAGTGTTTCACGACCGGTGTGCCTCCAGCTGTTGCAAACTACAACTCCCAGCAGTCACCTTACACCATGCACCGTACATGCTGGGAGTTGTAGTTTTGCAACAGCTGGAGGCACACTGGTTTTGAAACACTGAGTAAGGTCACAAATTCCGTGATACATAACCAGTGTGCCTACAGCTGTTGCAAAACTAAAACTCTCAGCATGTACAGTCTGTCAGCGCATGCTGGGAGTTGTAGTTTTGCAACAGCTGGATGTCCCCCCCAATGTGAATGTACAGGGTACACTCACATGGGCGGAGGCTTACAGTAAGTATCGGGCTGCAAGTTTGAGCTGCAGCAAATTTTCTGCAACAGCTCAAACTGCCAGCGAGAAACTACTGTGAACCCCCGCCCGTGCGACTGTACCCTAAAAACACTACACTACACTACACTACCACAAAAAATAAAATAAAAAGTAAAAAAACACTACATATACACATACCCCTACACAGCCCCCCTCCCCTCCCCAATAAAAATGAAAAACGTCTGGTACGCCACAGTTTCCAAAACGGAGCCTCCAGCTGTTGCAAAACAACAACTCCCAGTATTGTCGGACAGCCGTTCACTGTCCAGGCATGCTGGGAGTTTTGCAACAGCTGGAGGCACCCTGTTTGGGAATTACTGGCGTAGAATACCCCTATGTCCACCCCTATGCAATCCCTAATTTAGGCCTCAAATGCGCATGGCGCTCTCACTTTGGAGCCCTGTCGTATTTCAAGGCAACAGTTTAGGGTCACATATGGGGTATCGCCGTACTCGGGAGAAATTGGGCTTCAAATTTTGGGGGGTATTTTCTGCTTTTACCCTTTTTAAAAATGTAAAGTTTTTGGGAAAAGAAGCATTTTAGGTAAATTTTTTTAATTTTTTTTTACATATGCAATAGTCGTGAAACGCCTGTGGGGTATTAAGGTTCACTTAATCCCTTGTTACATTCCCCGAGGGCTCTAGTTTCCAAAATGGTATGCCATGTGGGCTTTTTTGCGGTCCTGGCACCATAGGGGCTTCCTAAATGCGGCATGCCCCCAGAGCAAAATTTGCTTTCAAAAAGCCAAATGTGACTCCTTCTCTTCTGAGACCTGTAGTGCGCCAGCAGAGCACTTTTCACCCCCATATGGGGTGTTTTCTGAATCGGGAGAAATTGGGCTTCAAATTTTGGGGGGTATTTTCTGCTTTAACCCTTTGTATAAATGTAAATTTTTTGGGAAACCAAGCATTTTAGGTAAAATTTTTAATTTTTTTTTACATATGCAAAAGTCGTGAAACACCTGTAGGGTATTAAGGTTCACTTTACCCCTTGTTACGTTCCCTGAGGGGTCTAGTTTCCAAAATGGTATGCCATGTGTTTTTTTTTTGCTGTCCTGGCACCATAGGGGCTTCCTAAATGCGGCATGCCCCCAGAGCAAAATTTCCTTCAAAAAAGCCAAATGTGACTCCTTCTCTTCTGAGACCTGTAGTGCGCCAGCAGAGCATTTTTCACCCCCATATGGGGTGTTTTCTGAATCGGGAGAAATTGGGCTTCAAATTTTGGGGGGTATTTTCTGCTATTACCCTTTTTAAAAATGTAAAACTTTAGGGAAACCAAGCATTTTAGGTAAAATTTATATTTTTTTTTTACATATGCAAAAGTCGTGAATCACCTGTGGGGTATTAAGGTTCACATTACCCCTTGTTACGTTCCCCGAGGGGTCTAGTTTCCAAAATGGTATGCCATGTGGGGGTTTTTGCTTTTCTGGCACCATAGGGGCTTCCTAAAGGTGACATGCCCCCCAAAAACCATTTGACGCTCCTTCCCTTCTGAGCCCTCTACTGCGCCCGCCGAACACTTTACATAGACATATGAGGTATGTGCTTACTCTAGAGAAATTGGGTTTCAAATACAAGTAACATTTTTCTCCTTTTTACCCCTTGCAAAAATTAAAAAATTGGGTCTACAAGAACATGCGAGTGTAAAAAATGAAGATTGTGAATTTTCTCCTTCACTTTGCTGCTATTCCTGTGAACCCCGTAAAGGGTTAAAACGCTTACTGAATGTCATTTTGAATACTTTCGGGGGTGCAGTTTTTATAATGGGGTCATTTATGGGGTATTTCTAATATGAAGACCCTTCAAATCCACTTCAAACCTTAACTGGTCCCTGAAAAAAAGAGAGTTTCAAAATTTTGTGAAAAATTGGAAAATTGCTGCGGAACTTTGAAGCCCTCTGGTGTCTTCCAAAAGTAAAAACTCATCAATTTTATGATGCAAATATAAAGTAGACATATTGTATATGTGAATAAAAAAAAAATTATTTGGAATATCCATTTTCCTTACAAGCAGAGAGCTTCAAAGTTAGAAAAATGCAAAATTTTCAAATTTTTCATCAAATTTTGGGATTTTTCACCAAGAAAGGATGCAAGTTACCCAAAAATTTTACCACTACGTTAAAGTAGAATATGTCACGAAAAAACAATCTCGGAATCAGAATGATAACTAAAAGCATTATTAATGTTTAAAGTGACAGTGGTCAGATTTGCAAAAAATGGCCGAGTCCTTAAGGTGAAAAAGGGCTCAGTCCTTAAGGGGTTAAATAATTCCTCCATAAAACAGCAAGGAACATCTGCGCCAGGAGAAAAAATGTGTAAAGAATTTACTGTGTTAGGGAATTGTTCAGATTATTGTCACTTATATTTCCCTCCTGACTGAAAATCAAAACACAAATCGTCTCCATTCAGTAAGGCGGATGTTGTCCTGTATTTATGGGGCATTTTCCCAAGGAATTCCCATAGAATAAGTGATTTGCCTCTTATTCCACCATATTGGAATTGATGCCACAGTATTTTTATATCGATGAAATATTCAAGAACATTATCACTTTCTTCCAGTGTTCATTAAAAAACAATAGTATATGGCTCCATTCACACTGTGTCTTGTAGTGTCCATTAGAGGTATATGTAGGGTGATCCTGACAGGTATACCTCGCAATGTCTCTCTGTGTACATTTTCTGCTGTATACCTGTTTATAGGGAAACACAGTAGACTGCACTATTCCATACAGCTATAAACCCAACATATACCGGCCCCCGGAGGTCAGGAGGACACTATTTTGGCCTCTATCAAGTGAATAGGAGTCTATGCGGCTAAGAGGCTATCCAGGAATCGGAAAAAAGAGCTAATTTCTTTCAAAGACCGCTCCCCATCTGTCTCCAGTTTGGGTGCGGTTCTGCAGCACAGTTCCATTAAAGTGAATGGAGCCAAGTTGTAATACCACACACAGCCTGGAGACAGACAGGGAGTGGTCTTTGAAAGAAAAAAGGGCTGTTTTTTGATTCCTGGAAAACCCCTTTAACATTTTTTGCTGAGAACGTTCCAGGCACTTACAGCAAACACACAGGAGAAGCGCAGTGTGAATAGAGCCGGAGGTGAAATCTCTGTATTCTGAATCTGTTCCCGGTGACTTTGTCATCAGCTTCAGCTTTGTACATGACTCCGGACTCCATGTTATCTCTATAATCCAACATCTGCTCCTTTATATTCTACAGGAACTCAGGATCCCAACACCGATGAGTCCGACACCGAACAAATGGATCACATGACGATTTTCTGAAAATTCTCTTAATCGTCTCTTTACAGATTTCTCTAATTCTTTATCGTTGATTGTTACCAAATTTTCTCTCTTCTAATCAAATCTTATATCAGAAAATTAATTTTCTTCTAATCAAACTTTAAATCAATACATTTCCTGCATATTGACTTGTGTGTCGAGTGGTTTAATGATCATTCAGTATTAGGACATATGGGCGTCATAGAGGGTCCATGTATTACACTGCGGGGGGAACTCCGGGGGGTTGGTTCTCATTGGGGAGATCCAGTTGGTATATGGAGTCTCACAGACAACGCTCCATGGGGAAAAAAGATGAGAATTTGGTCTCCTCCAGAAGGAAGAAAACTGTCTAATGTTACCCGGTTCAGGGGCAGATCCAGGGTCTAGTCTCGGGAGGGGCATTATTAGAGTATTTTGTGTTGGCGGACAGAAAAAAAGGTGTTGCTTAGGTTACTTACAATATTATTAAATGTATCATACAGTCCTAACCTTGTTTAAGACTCATAGACCATGTTCACATGCCAGAATTTCCAATGCGGAATTTGGCACGGACATTCCGCTGTATTTAACAGGATTTTGCTGCGCTGTGCTCACGGCAGAATATCCATGCCAGATGTTTCCAGCATGGAAATTCCGTTTTCTGTATCCGCAGAAAGAATGAACACATTCATTCTTTCCGCAGACACCGCATGGAATGCTTAGCTATCTAGGAGACGGCTGTCCGCACAGAGATTTTCCCTGCGGACAGGTAGGATATGATTAAACAGATAAATCAATATTACAAAGATCATAAGACATTTTAAGCAGTTTACATATAATATATTAGAATATTTACATAAACAGGACGACACATAGGACACATGGTCACACATTTAGTGGGAGATTTATCAAAACCTGTCCAGAGGAAAAGTTTACCAGTTGCCCATAGCAACCAATCAGATCACTGCTTTCACTTTTCAGAGGCCCTTCTAAAAATGAAAGCAGCGATCTGATTGGTTGCTATGGGCAACTCAGCAACTTTTCCTCTATACAGGTTTTGATAAATCTCCCCCTTAGACTGGAAGAAAGGAGTTTTTTTTCTAAGGTAAAGGAAAGGGGTTTTTACACTAAGAACAACAAGGATGTGGAATCCTCTGCCTGCAGATGCAGTTTTATTAGAGTCTGTACAGACATGGAAACAACAACTGGATGAATATTTGCAAAAACATAACATGAAGGCCCTGATTTGTTTAGCATGTTGTGATGCCCGCGCTGTAGCATGTTGCGATGCACGCGGTGTAAGATGTTGCAGAAAATTATTTCCAGTATAATTATTAAATGTACCAATTGCCACAGAATGGGAAAGTGCTAAAGAAGTTTTTACCATTTAAAACTACAGCTCCCAGTATGACTTTAACCTCTTAAGGACGCAGGGCGTACCTGTACGCCCTGCGCCTGGTATATAATGCTGGGTCACGCCGTGACCCTGCGTCATACCGGGTCGGTCCCAGTGGCTAATCACAGCTGGGACCCTGGGCTAATAGCATGCAGCACCAATAATTGTGCCGTGCGCTATTAACCCTTTAGACACAGCGTTCAAAGTTGATTGCCGTGTCTAAAATGAAAGTGGAAGCTTCCCGGCAGCTCAGTCGGGCTGATCGGGACCATCACGGTGAAATTGCGTGCATCGTGTCCTGAAATCCAGGCTTGAGCAATCGACCGCCGATAACACTGATCTTTGCCATGCTAATGCACGTCAATGATCTGTGTAGCATATCACTGTGTGCGGTGTAATAGCCACTAGGGGGGGGGCTATATAGCGTAATTTTGGTCACTTTTTATATCATGAAAAAATGAATAAAAAGCGATCAAAAAGTCTGATCAATATAAAAATGGTACCGATAAAAACTTCAGATCACGGAGCAAAAATTGAGTCCTTATACCGGCCCATATGCAGAAAAATTTAAAAGTTATAGGGGTCAGAATATGACAATTTTAAATTTAAAAGTTTTCCTGCATGTAGTTATGTTTTTTTTTTTTTAGAAGTACGACAAAATCAAACCTATAAGTAGGGGATCATTTTAACCTTATGTACCTACAGAATAAAGAGAAGGTGTCATTTTACCGAAAAATGCACTGCGTAGAAACGGAAGCCCCCAATAGTCACAAAATGTCTTTCTTCAATTTTGTCACACAATGTATTTTTTTTCCGTTTCTGTGGATATTTTGGTAAAATGACTAATGTCACTGCAAAGTAGAATTGGTGGCGCAAAAAATAAGCCATCATATGGAATTTTAGGTGCAAAATTTAAAGTGTTATGATTTTTAGAAGGTGATGAGGAAAAACTGAAAATGCAAAAACGAGAAAACCCTGCGTCCTTAAGGGGTTAAGTATGTGGTAAGGTTATGCTGGGAGTTGTTATTTCACCCATCATTACTGCAGAACTTACAAGTGACTACAGCTCTTATAGGACATAGTGAGGAGAATACACAATGATTAGAGATGAGCGAACTTATGAAAAATTTGATTCGGTCAATTCGCCGAATTTTCCGAACAAATTTGGGTCGATCAGAATTTATTTGTGGTGAATCTACAGCATGAGGAGACCATATAGTGGCTGAATGACACAGCATGGAGGTGTTGGCAGCATGAGGAGACCATATAGTGGATGAATGACACAGCTTGGATGAGGCTGAAGCATGAGGACACCATAGAGTGGCTGAATGACACAGCGTGGAGGTGTTGGCTGAAGCATGAGGACACCATAGAGTGGCTGAATGACACAGCGTGGAGGTGTTGGCTGAAGCATGAGTAGACCATATAGTGGCTGAATAGCACAACCAGAAGTTGGCAACAGCATGAGTAGACTCTAGGGCTTCACAATCCCTAAGATCAAAAGATGAATTCTGAAATTTAAATAGAAGATTTTGGATAGCGGGTGCTACTATAACAACATTTTCATTCCCAGACCCAGGCCCAGCAGCATCGGTAAACCATATATTGGCTGAATGACACAGCCTGGAGGTGGCTGACGCATGAGAAGACCATATAGTGTCTGAATGGCACAGCCTGGAGTTGGCAGAAGCATGAGGAGACCATTGAAATTTAAGAATTTTAAGTAGAAATTTAAGATTTTTAAATTGAAATTGAGTGTTTTGAAATTGAACTTTTAACTCTCAAGTTTTAGTGTCACGGCACCGGCGTGTGGGTACAAAGGACCAAATCTAACAAGGAGTCACATGTCACATGGCAGCACAATGACAGAGCCTGGAGGTGGCATCAGTAGGAGACCATATAGTGGCTGAATAAGACAGCCTGGAGGTGGCATCAGTATAAGAAGACCATTTAGTGTCTGAATGACTACCTGGAGTTTGTGGCAGCATGGGGAGACCGTATAGTGTCTGAATGGCACAGCCTGAAGTTGGCGGCAGATGAGGAGACAATAGGGCCTCACAATACAAAAGATGAATTTTAACATTTCCATTAAAGATGTATGGTACCTAGTGCTACCATATATAGGTAATGTCCTAAGCCAAGCAGCATAACTAAGCCATGTAGTTGCTGAATGACACAGACTGGAGCTGGCTGAAGCATCAGTAAACCATATATTGGATGAATGGCACAGCCTGGAGGAGGCTAAAGCATGGGGAGAGCATATAGTGCCTGAATAACTCAGGCTTGAGTTGGCTGAAGCATGAGAAAAGACCATCTAGTGGCTGAATGAGACAGCCTGGAGGTGGTAGCAGCAGCACCAGGAGTCCTGAAAGTGACCCGGTGAGTGGTGCGTTGGGTGGCAATACCAGTACCCGGTGACAAAGGTGGGTGAAAAAAGGTCTGATGCGGAGGAATGTTTGTAAACTGGGAAGCAGCGCCTTAAATCTGTTTGGCACCATCCATATTTGTGAAGTGTTGGTGTGGCACCATGGTCAATCTACTCTGATGCATCAGGCATTGGTGGGTGGAAATCCTGGCTGATCCATGCCTGATTCATCTTCACAAATGTCAGTCTCTACACATTTTTCGTGGACAGACGAGTTCTCCTTGGGGTGACTATGGCCCTCGCCGCACCAAACACCCGCTCTGATGGCAAACTACTGGCCCGGCAGGACAGCTTTTCCAGGGAAAACTCTGCTAGTTACGGCCACAAATCAAGTTTGGCTGCCCAGAAGTCCAGCGGATCTTCAAGGTGTGAAGGTGTGTTGGCATGAGCATGTCAAGGTATGCCACCACCTGCTGGTTCAGGTCCTGCTCCAGCTTCACTATGCGGATGAAGAAATGTACTCATCAGCGACTGTAGACTCTGCCATGGCTGCCACCCCACCCCTCCCCAGCAGCCATGGCAGTGGAAGGGGAGCCCAAGGGGCCCCCCCCTTCAGACCTGGGAGAGGATGGACGATGGCACCAATAGGCATTGGCCAACTGACTACATAGGATGCCTCTGTAGTAGGTCATTTTGTCCTCCCTCTCAATGGGTGGACCCAGCGAGGGTCCAATAAGGTGGAGATCCAGAAGTCACCCCCCCTGCCGAATGGTGACAATTTGGCTGTCACTACGCAAGCAGGTGAGCATGCATCGTGCCATTTGTGCAAGTTACTCGAAGGGACTCTGTAGTGAATATAGGCTGAGGATATCATTTTTAGGAAGATATGGTGCATAATCTCTTGCTCCTAATTGTCTGGGGCCCTGTTTGAAATGCATATGTATCCCCTGGACCTCTGATTGTTTCCCTTTGTCTGCAACCCCCTGCTTGTCTCCATATGTTTGTCACTTTGTATCCTGTTGTCAGTTATTTTACATATCCTTTGACGCCTAGCTGTGAGGAGCCTCAAGACAGCTAGTTTGCTGATTGGGTTAATCGTGCACATCCTGCCAGTTTGGTGCCAATTGGAACAAAAGGTTTACATTTTAAATATAGTGAAATAAGTCCCAGTAGAAATATGTGTTCAGGGTTCCTCTTATTAGCCATCATTATATATATCCCCCAGAATCACAATCCCCAAATATTAGGCTTTATGTAGACCCCAAACATGACCCCATTGTACCCCTGGATTAATCTGTATGTATCCCTAAGCTGTATGTACCCTATACCTATGTATAACCCTATTATGTCTCCTATCAAAATGTGCATTATAATGTCACTGTATCAATAAGTGTACTGCTCTCTATGCCACATCTTTTGGGTAGGAGAGGCGTTATGAATTATGGACTGTCAATCAACGTTGGAGAGGAGGTTGGGACATTTGGGAGGTGGGATGATGTGGGCTGATCTAGGAAGAAACTGGAGACCTCCCTTATAACCCAACCCTCTGCGGCCCCATAAAAGTGGTGCTCCAACCCCAGCTCATTGTTACAAGTTTGGGGCCCATTCTGAATGGACTTGTGCCGCTATTTTTCTTCCTTGGCCCCAAGGACGGATTAGGACTTTACTCAACGACGTTAAGTATGGAACACTTCTGATTTTTATTTCCCTTTTATTTTATAACTGTTTCGCACATTTTGTATGTCTGTTTCTTTAATTCTTTTTGTAACTAAGTACTGCACCCTTTATGTACATTAAAGCCATAACTTTAATGCGTAGCCTTGTATGCTCTAACGAACCTATGGCCTTATAGCTTATATAGTTGTATTAATGTATTAATGTATAAGCGTGGCTCGTTACTATAGTTTTGGTGTCAAAGCGCAGAGTGCAAGAATCTGTGTATGAACGGAGGCATTCTATTGGCCTACTGATAGATGGTGGCAGCATATTGGTGTGTGGGCATGTGGACTGGTTTTGGGGTGCGTGTAGCTAATTTTTGGGGCCTATTGTGGTAGGTGTGTGTGAAAGTGAGTGTGGAAGCAGTGTACCCCTATACCTTCCCGGCCAAGGTCACGTGTGCAGGAAAGACACGGGGACCTACACACAGTGTGTGTTTAAGCTGGTTCACTGGCTCATAAGGGAGCAGAGTGTGCTCAGGGGAGCCAAGAGTGAACGTACCACGGTGGCAGCTTAGAGGTAGAATATTAGAGTACATATTCTGCTGGGTTTTGTGTTTATTTTGTCCGCTCACTCTTTTCTGAGAGGCGTGGACGTGTAGCTTAGAGGTGGAATATTAGAGTTGATATTCTGCTGGGTTTTGTGATACTTTTGTCCGCGCACTCTTTTCTGAGAGGCGTGGACGTGTCCGTACGCCAGGTCGTGAGGGCTGTACGTGACAGACTCCCTGCCTCCATCTCCACTACATACTGCATCGGTGTGTCTGGGTCCTCTGTCTCGCCTTCCTCATAACCCTCTAGCTCCTCTGGCTGCTCCTGTTCCTCATCTCCTGTCAGATTACAAGAAAAAATGCCCATTTGGCAAAACCTAAACTGTGCTCCACTGTGCCCCTCCCGGTCCTCCAGTTCAGCCCCCACAGGGCTCATGTGGCCATGAGATGTAGGCGCCACGTCTCCAGTGCCCTGACCAGCCATTGTTTCCAACACGTATTGTAAGAAATGAAGCAGTGGAATGATGTCATACATCCCGTAATCCTGGCAACTTACTAATAATGAGGCTTCCTAAAATGGCCTGAGCAAACGGCAGGTGTCATGTATGAGCTGCCACTGGTTCACATTGAAGTTACACAGGGGAGTACCCCTATCCGCTTGGATCATCAAGAAATCGGTGATTGCTTTTCTCTGTTCGTACAGTCAATCCAACATATGGAGGGTGGAATTCCAACGTGTGGCAACGTAAAAAAATCAGACTATGTTGGGTGATAACGTTCTGACGCTGCAGCTCAAGGAGGGTGTGCTGCGGTGTACGAGTGGCTGAAGTGCATGCAAAGTTTCCTTCCCATTGTTAGGATGTCTTGCAAATGGAACACTTCAGGGACTGCTTCACAACCAGATTGAACATGTGTGCCACGCAGGGCGCATGGCTCAGCCTTCCCAGTCGCAGCGCATGCAAGATGTTCTTCCCGTTGGTCAGCATGGTTCCCATTTCCAGTTTTCGTGGAGTAAGCCATGCTCCGATTTCTTTACAAATGAGACTTGTCCGGGCAGTGGAGGCTGAGGACACGGTGGAGGATGAGGAAGCGGAGTCGCACACTGTCACAGGACCAACGGACTGAGAGCATGGAGGAGGAAGCGGCGTGACCTGTCCAAGTTGGGGTTGTGGCTGTGCAGGAACCACATTCACCCAGTGAGCCGTAAAGGACATGGATTGTCCTTGACCATAGTTACAGCTCCAGACATCGGCACTGCCGTGCACTTGGTACACACTGACAGGCTCAAGGACTGGCGCACCTTCCCCATCTACAAAATTGTGCAGGGCTGGTACTGCCTTCTTCGCAAAGAAATGACGGCTTGGGACTCTCCACCTTGGCTCGGCACACGCCATCAGTTCTCTGAAAGGTGTAGAGTCCACCACTAGAAAAGGGAGGGACTGCAACACCAGCAACTTAGACAGGAGCACATTCAGCTTCTGTGCCGTTGGATGAGTGGGCGCATACTGTTGTCTCTTGGACATGGCTTTGCCGATGGATTGTTGGCGGAATGGCTGACTAAAAGTAGGAGGAGCAAGAGCATCAGGAGCGACAGAAGGAGGGTATGATACACAGCTCTCTTCGGCTGAGGTGGTGGAACCTTGACTGGCTGAAGGAGGGAGCGGCTGGCCACTGGGTGATGCAGCAAGCTGGACTACTACATCGGAGCCAAGGTTCTCCCAGGCCACTTTATGGTGGCGAAGCATGTGTTGACGCAGGGCCGTGGTGCCAACATTCACCTTCTGCCGACATATCTTGCATGTGGTTATGTGAACCTCCTCCAGATGCTTGATGAAAAACTGCCACACTGCCAAGTAGCTGATTTTCCCACCAACAGTCCGCACTAATTGACTGCTACTGCCGCCGTCTCCAGGAACCCCGTTCCACTACCTCCTGAAAAGGTAGGCTGCCGCAAAGCAGGTGCTAGACTCCAATATGGAGCGAGATGCGCGGACGGGATGTAAACAAAACATCCCGTGGAGTCGCAAGAGGATAGAGAGTGCGCATGCGTGCATCTACCAAGAAATGATCCGCAATACATATACCCGTATCTAGCAACCCGAGGTCACGTGGCGAATACGTCACTCGCGTCACCTGGAGGCAGGAAATACGCGAATTGGAAAGCGTCCGCCAACCAGTGACGCGGCAATCGCCATACCAACTGTACTCTTGATAAAGCTAGGTTGTCTAGCGGAACGTCGAGGCAGGGTGTACGGATTTTAGCCAGGAGTGTGAACTAGGACTCAAAATGATCTCACCATACCAATGAGTAACTGGAATATTGAAAATAACCAGCAATTTAGGCTGGAGCTTGTATAACAGCACCACCTAGTGGACTGAAATTCACAGTGCCCTAACACATTACCTGATCATTTAATTTTTTTTTTCTTTCCTTCTGTATGTTATATATATTTTAGAAATATCAATAAAAGTTGTATTTTAAGTGGGTCCTTAGTCTAGGGTACTACTCCCCACAGGGGCAACCATCCAGAAGGGGATTTGAAATTTTTGGATATTAACCCAGAGATCCACCAGGACAATTTTTTGTATGCCGCGAAGCAGGTGGTCTCCCCCGGGCACGTTTGGCTCCAGAATTTCCACTTCTGCCACAATGCTGACTGCCAACCATGCTACTACCACCTTGCTGGATCAGCTGCTGCCTCACGGGCAACCTGCAACTCTCTTCTCCTGATGATGATGAAGCCCCTTCTGCATCTGGCTCCCAATTGCAATCGGCTTGATCATCATAAACAAGTGTCTGCTTGTCACTAATGTCCTCCTCAGGTTCCTCAACAGTGTCTGCTTCAGGACCCTGAACCCTGGCAACACCACCTCCCATGTCACTCTCCTCATCACTACTTGCCGGCCTAGCGGAGGAGGCAGCGGATGTCTCCTCCACTTCTTGGCCGGGCAGTAGCTGCTGAGTGTCCTCTATTAGATCGTCCTCAGTGAATAGTGAAACTGAACCCACAGCATAAGATACTTCTCTAGGAGAGGGAACAGCATAAGACAAAGCCAATGGGAGAACAGGGACTGCTCCCGGGCCATACCAACTGAGGGTTGTGTCTGAGGCAGGGGCGGATCCAGAGTCGAGTCTCGGGAGGGGCACTATTAGAGTATTTTGTGTTGGCGGAAAGAAAACAAGGTGTTGCTTACAATATTATTAAATGTATCATACAGTCCTAACCTTGTTTAAGACTCTTAGGCCGTGTTCACATGTCAGAATAATTATCAAAAATACCAATTGCCGCAGAATGGGAAAGTGCTAAAGAAGTTTTTACCATTTAAAACTACAGCTCCCAGTATGACCTAAGTAGTGGTAAGGGGATGCTGGGAGTTGTTGTTTCACCCATCATTACTGCAGAACTTCTTCAGTGACTACAGCTCTGATGGGACACACACAGGAGGATACAGAATGACATCAGTGATTACAGGTGACGTCTTCTCTATAGTCTTTCCTTATCTAATTCAGATGTATATACCGCCGGGACTTGTTTCAGCTAAATGTTCTCCCTGCAGAACTTGATGCCCAGACGTCTCCTCACTATGTCAGCGGATTCTGATCCTCTATATGAAAACAATAATTATTATAATACTGCCAAACACTGTATTCTTCGAATCTAATACTGGCACATACCTTCTGAATATAATTCTGACACACTGTACCTCCTGAATATACAACACACTGTTCCCTCTGAATATAATACCGCCACACACCGTACCCTCTGAATATAATACTATGACACACCGTACCCTCTGAATATAACACTACCACACACTGCGCCATCTAAATATAATACTACCACACACTGTGCCCTCTGAATATAACACTACCACACACTGTGCCCTCTAAATTTAATGCTAACAAACACTGCATTCTCTGAATATAATACTACCACACACTGCACTCTCTGAATATAATACTACCACACTGTGCCCTCTAAATTTAATACTACCACACACTGCACTCTCTGAATAGAATACTACCACACACTGCACTCTCTGAATATAATACTACCACACACTGTGCCCTCTAAATTTAATACTACCACACACTGCACTCTCTGAATAGAATACTACCACACACTGTACCCTCTGTATATAATACTACCACACACTGCACTCTCTGAATATAATACTACCACACACTGCACTCTCTGAATATAATACTACCACACACTGTGCCCTCTAAATTTAATACTACCACACACTGCACTCTCTGAATAGAATACTACCACACACTGTACCCTCTGTATATAATACTACCACACACTGCACTCTCTGAATATAATACTACCACACACTGTACCCTCTAAATTTAATACTACCACACACTGCACTATCTGAATATAACTTGCTGTACAGTGCACCCTCTGAATAAAATACCCAAATGTATTGTGGCCCATATAAAAATGTACCACCCCAGAAATTCCTCATAATCTACAATATACTTCTGAAATGCAAAACACTCTGTGCCTTCACATATAGTAATAATGCCCCATCTTGTGCCCCTACATATAATAATTATGACCCGTCCTGTTCCCCCCACATAATAATGCCCTGTGCCCCTAACATATATTGCCCCCTGTGCTGTGCCCTTCACATATAATTCCCCGTTCTTTGCCCCTCACATATTATGCCCCCATCATGCGTCCCTCACATATAATGCCCCCTGTGCTGTGCCCCTCACATATAATGCCCCCCGTGCTGTGCCCCTCACATATAATGTCCCCTGTGCTGTTCCCCTCACATATAATGCCCCCTGTGCTGTGCCCCTCACATATAATGCCCCCCATGCTGTGCCCCTCACATATAATGCTCCTGTCATATGCCCCACACATATAATGCCCCCTGTGCTGTGCCCTTCACATATAATGCCCCCCGTGCTGTGCCCCTCACATATAATGTCCCCTGTGCTGTTCCCCTCACATATAATGCCCCCTGTGCTGTGCCCCTCACATATAATGCCCCCCATGCTGTGCCCCTCACATATAATGCTCCTGTCATATGCCCCACACATATAATGCCCCGTGCTGTGCCCTTCACATATAATGCCCCTGTTCTTTGCCCCTCACATATAATGCCCTCATCATGCGCCCCTCACATATAATGCCCCCTGTCCTGTCCAGTCAGGGGGCATTATATGTGAGGGGCACAGCACAGGGGGCATTATATGTTTGGGGCACATGACAGGAGCATTATATGTGAGGGGCACAGGACAGGGGGCATTATATGTGAGGGGCACATGATGGCGCATTATATATGAGGGGCACAGGATGGGGGCATTATATATGAGGGGCGCATGATGGGGGCATTATTTGTGAGGGGCACAGCACAGGGGGCATTATATGTGTGGGGCACAGCACAGGGGGCATTATATGTGATGGGCACAGAACAAGGGGCATTATATGTGTGGGGCACAGCACGGGCATTATATGTGAGGGGAACAGCACAGGGGACATTATGTGTGGGGCACAGCACAGGGGGCATTATATGTGTGGGGCACAGCACAGGGGGAATTATGTGTGGGGCACAGCACAGGGGGCATTATATGATATAATGCCCCCTGTGCTGTGCCCCACACATATAATGCCCCCTGTGCTGTGCCCCTCACATATAATGCCCCCTGTGCTGTGCCCACACATATAAATTATATGTGTGGGGGGCACAGCACAGGGGCATTATATGTGTGGGGCACAGCACAGGGGGCATTATGTGTATGGGGCACAGCATAGGGGGCATTATATCATATAATGCCCCCTGTGCTGTGCCCCACACATATAATACCCCCTGTGCTGTGCCCCACACATATAATGCCCCCTGTGCTGTGCCCCCCACACATATAATTTATATGTGTGGGCACAGCACAGGGGGCATTATATGTGAGGGGCACAGCACAGGGGGCATTATATGTGTGGGGCACAGCACAGGGGGCATTATGTGTGGGGCACAGCACAGGGGGCATTATATGTGAGGGGCACAGCACAGGGGGCCCCCCCCTGTCATGTGCTCTTAACATATAGTGCCCCCAGTGCTTTGCCCTGCAGCACCTCACATTAAAAATTCCCCTTTCTCTCCCCCACCCCCCTAAGTTTTTAAATCCCCCTCCCCCTCCGATACAGTGCCCTTAACAGTGGCACATATTCCAAATCCCAAATCCCCTGGGCCCTGAGCATACTCTTCTTACTTGCTGTATGCTGGCCGCGAGGACGGGATTTCCAGGCGCCGGCGCGATGATGTGATGTCATCGCGCCGGCCTGCAGAGGATCGCGTCCCCGCAGCTCACACGCTGTGTACTCACAGCGTGTGAGACTGCCTAGGTTAGTGAATGGTGGAGCGGAAGCTTACAGCTTCGGCTCCACCATTCTAGGGGGCGGGGGACACCAATCTTGGGGGGGGGGGGGGCAATTGCCCCGTTGCCCCCCCCCCCCCCTGGATCCGCCACTGGTCTGAGGAACCCACTGACTGTTGACTGGGGGTGTCAGATGTCACTTGCGATTAAGTGGATGAGCGTGGCAGATGGGTTGCTGGTCGAGACACGACTGCTAGCTGATAACGGGAGCTCAGGCCTCTCGCTGCGACTCCTGCTGCCACTCGCCCCTAGTCTGCTGCGACCTCTGCCTGAAGGATTTAGGCCTCTGCCACATCCTGGCACTTCTCTGCCTGACATACTTAGTGCGTATATGAGGGGAGTACAATACACTTCACTACGTTTAAAACAGTATTTGTCTAGAACAGGAGCTGGTGATTACATTTGGCAGGAATTTCACAGTATGTAGGCCCTTGACAGATTAACAGGTACAAAATAGTACACTACTTAGATGTACGTATGCAGTATGCACTGATGAAGGCAGAAAAATGCGCTACAGTACCCTTAAAAAACATATTTTTATAAAACACCAGCAGTACACAACAGTGCTGCAGCCAAAAAAAGCTGTGTACTAAACACAAAATTGCACAATATTAGGAATGGACTGCTGTGTATTATACCATCTACAGACTAGTATAACCAGTAGATGATTTTTTTTGTGGAACACTGAATTGCGCTGAAAAATTCTTCCTGCCTCCTCTGCTAAGGTTTATGAAGTTGATGCAGCTTGTTGTAATGTATGAGGCAACACACAGCTCTCTGCCCCTCTCTGTAATACAATGCTGAAGAAAGTGACTGGGAGGTTAATGGCTGCAGTAAAAATCCTTTTCAGTGAAAAAAACACTGCTCTCCGTCCACGAGAATGCTGATGTGACTAGGAGGATGTTAAACGCTGCTGGAATGCACTTTTCTTTGCTGTAACACACACACACACAGGCTCTCCATTCTATCTCTCTGAAGTGTATTGTAATGAAGTGGCTGGCCGCAATATGGCTGCCAATTATATAGGGCTGTGACATCAGAGGGGTGACTGGCTGCTGATAGGCTGCATCCTGCATGTGATTCAGGGTCATCCCGCCTACTTCCCTTCCCGCCTTGCCTTCCCACCTTCCTTGCCCTATGTACTGACATGTGGATCTGCCATTTTAGATGCCCTTGAGCCTGCACCGCAGTAAATGGAGTTTAATGAATCGATTTGTGCGATAGAATTGCGGCGATATTCGCATTAATTGGAAATCGAATATTTCCTGAAATTCGGGTTCGTCAGCTTCGATTCGCTCATCTTTAGTTATGTTGGGTCAGCAGAGGTATTTCCCCTTGGAGCTCTGCCATGGATGCTGTTTTTGCCCGGTACCTTTCTTATGGTCGGGTCATGATCTTCGCTGAGACAAATGAGGCTCACAGTTTATTTGATGTTGTTGTTTGTTCTTTTGTGACCTCTTGAGTCTTAGCTGCGCTCTTAGGGTAGATTTGGTAGGCCGGCCACTTCAGTGAAGGTTTACCTGTTCCACATCTTCTCCATTTGTGGATAATGGCTCTCACCGTGGTTCGCTGGGGTACCAAAGCTTTAGAGATGGATTCGTAACCCTTTGCAGACTTTGTGTCTCATCTGTTCCTGAATTTCTTTGGATCTCGCCATGACGTCTTGGTGTTTTGAGATCTTTCAGCCTATTTCACCTTGTCAGAAAGGTTCTATTTTACTTCTTAAAGGAAATCTGTCATCAGTGTCACCTGAACTAACCTGTCAGTACAGACAATATTAGTTAACTCTATAGGACTATTTACATTTTTAATAATGCTAGAGGCAAATATAACCCTTATACCAAAAAAGTTAGGGGACAATGTAGGGGATCCAGCAGCGTTTACACCCATATCCCTCTTAACTCCTTAACGACAAAGGACCCCGCGTCATATCGGGTCGGTCCCGGTAGCCATCAATGGCCGGGACCCGCGGCTAATACAGGACATCACCAATTGCGGTGATGTCCTGTATTAACCCTTCAGATGCGGCGATCAAAGCTGACCACCGCGTCTGAAGTGAAAGTGAAACTATTCCGGCTGCTCAGTCGGGCCGTTCTGGACCGCCGTGGTGAAATTGCGGCGTCCCGAACAGCTTACAGGACACCGGGAGGGACCTTACCCGCCTCCTCGGTGTCCGATCGGTGAATGACTACTCCGTGCCTGAGATCCAGGCAGGAGCAGTCAAGCGCCGATAACACTGATCACAGGCCTGTTAATACAAGCCAGTGATCTGTGTAAAAGATCAGTGTGTGCAGAGTGTGTGCAGTGTTATAGATCTCTATGGGAGCTATAACATTGCAAAAAAAAAAGTAAAAAAAAGTGTTAATAAAGGTCATTAAACCCCTTCCCTAATAAAAGTTTGAATCACACCACTTTTCCAATAAAAAATAAAACAGTGTAAATAAAAATAAACATGTGTGGTATCGCCGCGTGCGTAAATGTCCGAACTATAAAAATATATTGTTAATTAAACCGCACGGTCAATTGCGTACACGTAAAAAAAATTCCAAAGTCCAAAAAAGCATATTTTTGGTCAATTTTTATACCATTAAAAAAATTGATAAAAAGTGATCAAAAAGTCAGATCAAAACAAAAATGGTACCAATAAAAACTTCAAATCACAGCGCAAAAAATGTGCACTCATACCGCCCTGTACGTGGAAAAATAAAAAAGTTATAGGGGTCAGAAGATGACATTTTTAAACGTACAAATTTTCCTGCATGTAGTTATGATTTTTTCCAGAAGTACGACAAAATGAAACCTATATAAGTAGGGTATCATTTTAAAGGGGTACTCCCGTGGAAAACTTTTTTTTTTTTTTTTATCAACTGGTGCCAGAAAGTTAAACAGATTTGTAAATTACTTCTATTAAAAAATCTTAATCCTTCCAGTACTTTTTTGGGGCTATATACTACAGAGGAAATGCTTTACTTTTTAGATTTTTCTGATGACATCTCTGTCCATTTTAGGAACTGTCCAGAGCAGGAGAAAATCCCCATAGAAAACATATACTGCTCTGGACAGTTCCTAAAATGGACAGAGATGCCAGCAGAGAGCACTGTGGTCATGACATCAGAAAAATCTAAAAAGTAAAGCATTTCCTCTGTAGTATATAGCCCCAAAAAAGTACTGGAAGGATTAAGATTTTTTAATAGAAGTAATTACAAATCTGTTTAACTTTCTGGCACCAGTTGATAAAAAAAAAAAAAATGTTTTCCACGGGAGTACCCCTTTAAATGTTGACGTTAAAATATTAGGGCAAAGTTTAGCAGGTCGGTTAATAAAAGTCATACTGGATTTTTTTTTTTTTAGGCTTACAAGTTTATTATTAATTTTATTTACAAAAAAAAGAGAATAACAATCCTCCCATCCAAAATTCATCATGATACATAAACTAAAACCCTTTAGATTAATATTTTTCCGTAAACTATCCCAAACTATTATTTTACTAAAACCAGTCTCCTCCTGCCATTGTTGGGAGCTCTTGTGGAGCAATTTATTTTTGGACATGCCTTACCAAGGCTCTATACACAAACAAAATGTATTTTTCCCTAATTTTACTACCCATTATTTTCCCCAAGATCTCAGGGTAAGCTGAATGTATGTGACCTCCTTTAGCAATAAACTCAAGAAACGCTTTTTTTAAACCAATATATTCTATCCATCCACCCTCCTGCAAGTTAAATTCTTCTTTCAATTCTATCCAGTTTTTGAATTTACCTCTTCCCCATAAATCTTTTATCCTAACACACCTCGTATTTCTAAGAAGGCTTATCTCTCCCAACTCTCTCACCTCAGGTATATTTAAGTTATCCAGCAGTGGCGCCTCATCCAACGTTCCTTTTATATCCATCTCTCTCCTAAGTACCCTCCATGTTTTAACCAAGCTTTGATCCATCAACACCTTCCTCCATTCACCTCCTTCTGACCTTCCTGATTCCAACAACTGGAAGATATCTATAAAGGTCACACCACTGCCGGGTAACAGAAAATCAATAAAGGTGAATTCTTTCCAATTAGTCAAAAAATAAATTTGTCCTGCCAAGAAATATGTATATATATATATAATCACAAAGAAAGAAAGAAATGTCAGCCAGCACCACCGTTACATGTATAATCCCTGTGCAGAAATAGCTCCAGATATCGGACTCAGGTGTGTACATCAGTAGGAAAGTAAGTGCTACACACTAGAATATAAACAGCAGTATATATAACTCCACAAAAAGAGAAAGAAAGCGGAGTGTTCACCAGTCCATAGCAGGCAGGCCAAACGGGTACGATAATCCAAGGACCGAGGACCGGTCCAAGCAGGGAGATGGCGGATGGAAACGGGGGGAGCTCAGACGCTGGGCCACGCCCCTAGGCGATTCGTCAGGCCGCTTTCCGCTTTCTTCTAAGAAGACACTGGTCTATTCTCAAATGTGACCCGGTGTTAGGTGAATGCCAACCGGGACACCAACCGGGTGTCACTTTTCGGAGGTCTATGAACTTACGTAATTTAGTTGCCCCGAGTCTGTTAAAAAATAAAAATAATTCTTCTCTTGACCATGTGTCACAAAATGGTACTTTCACATGTAACAAAATATGGTGTAAATGCTGCATCATGATTAATAATCCGAAATATAATTTTTTTTCTCAGAATACTAAAAAATGATATGTGATTAATACATGTAATAATTGTGAAAGTTCTTATGCTATTTATCTTTTATCCTGTCCTTGTGGGTTGCAATATGTGGGCCGCACTATTCAGACAGTGCGATCCCGCATGAACAAGCACAGATCAAATGTCAGATCAAATGTCAGAGACCGTTTTATGTTACATAGCATTCCCCGTCATCTATCTTTAAAACACGATAATAATTTTGATGTGTTGGACCTAGTAATTATCGCAACGATTCCGGTTCAGGTTCATAATAGATTCCAAAAATTAATAAATTGGGAGTCTTATTGGATATTCACCCTGGATACTCTTTTTCCACATGGTTTGAATGAACCCATTGAAAATGCAAAATAGCATCTGACGTTTTTCTGACATTTGTCTGTTTCAAGGCTATATCATTTTTCTTTTGGAATTTATAAATGAAGGAGAAATTTTCTTGATGCACTTCATATTTATAATTTATTGTTTTTTATGAAGCTAATGACTGTTTCCTTTGGATAATATTTGTTGTAAATTTATTCTAATTATATATATATATTTTTTTTATATGTTATATATTTGTATTTTTACCAAAACTTTCTATGGATGTTACAAATTATTTCTGCCTATGCAAGGGTTAACGCAACTCTATATAAATACCATGCATATCCGCGTTTCCCAATATGCCTGATGAAGCGGTCTTCACTGCGAAACGCGCTGCATTGTGGTAGGGCTGGACGGTATGACCAAATGTATGTATCACGGTATTTTTGTAACTTTCGGCGGTTCCACGGTATATAACAGTATGTCCTCCTCCTCCCCTCCCCCCCCCCAAAATTAATTATTAGCCCAGCACTGCGCTGTTCTGCCCCCCTCCCCACTAGTTATCAGCCCAGGGCTGCCCCCATCAGGGGTAAATACTCACATGTCACCCTGACACAAGGTAAACAAAATAAGCTCACGCAGGTTCCGACGTCGGCCTTACGCTGGGGACGGGAACATCGGATAGCCATCAGTGATGTTCCGCCTTGGCAGCTGATAGGCTGAGCCCACTGTCATGTAAGGAGCTCTGGACAGTTTCTTACATGACAGTGGGCTCAGCCTATCAGCGGCCGAGGCGGAACATCGATGCGGCCAGTGATAGGCTGACGGCTGTCCGACGTTCCATTTCCTAGGAAGCAGATGAGGCCAGTACCGGACCAACGTAAGATAAAGTTTATCTTGTTTATTTTTGCAGCCCGGGCATAGGGATACCACACAGTATAGAGCAGTGGTCTTCAACCTGCGGACCTCCAGATGTTGCAAAACTACAACTACCAGCATGCATGCTGAGAGTTGTAGTTTTGCAACATCTGGAGGTCCGCAGGTTGAAGACCACTGGTATAGAGTGTCAGCACCGGCGGCCACAACAAACAGGCGGAAGGGAGATGGGGAAAGCGCTAGGCTGATAATTGGGGGGCAGAACAGCACTCGCGGGCAACATATGATTAGTTCCCCAATGTGGGGACAGCGCAGCGCTGGGCTAATTCATTCATTCCAGAGGGGGAGGGGCCAACCAGTATTGCGGTATGGGTTAAAATTCATATCGTGCAGCACAAAAATGTCAGTGTTCGGTATGAACCGGTATACCGCCCAGCCCTACATTGTGGGTAAAATAAACATACTGCTCTTCACAAGTCCTTGGCGCCTGATTGATCCTGTGGTTCACCTTGGAGGAAAAGTGGAGTTTGAGCTCTCACCACAGCAGGGATGACTGTCCTCACCAGTCCACACCTGCTCTCCACCAAATAAGCTCACTATTGAGTTCTTCTCACCCTGCACTAATCCTGTCAAAAACTCACTCCAGAAATGACAAATCCATATGTGCGTATATGGTTGGTAGCAAAGTTGGCTTATTCTTAGTACATTACAGTTTTTGATGTTAGTAGATTTATAGGTTATTTCATAGGAGATCACATATAGCGATGGTTGTTAGTTTAATTATAGGTTAGTACCCAAAAAGTTATTCACTGCCAATGCACAAAAAGTTATTCACTGCCAATGTGCTAAATAGATATTAGTAACTTGGTAGCTGTTGTTAGTTATTCAACTTATAAGGGGAGTACAGGGAATGAATGCTAGTCAACCCCTTTAAAGACAAACAATTGGAGCGGTTTCACCCATTCTGCACATTGTTCACCGGATCTCTGCGCCAGCTTCCGTCTGTGTTCTGAAGCCTCCTGCTCACCGCGAGCCACCCGCCTCCTCACCACAACTGCAGCACATCACCACCTGCTCCTCTCTCCAGGTACTGGGCTCACCTCTCCGCCAGCGCCTCCAAGGGTATCCAGCAGCACACACAATCACCACCTCCTGCCGATCCTCATACCAGAGTTGATCCACCCGAATCAATCGGGAATTATTCCTGGTAGGTTAATTAAAGAAAATATTGCAAGCGTATTTGCCAATCTGGAAGTGGATGGTGGGCCCCTCCTTTCCATCCTGTCATTGGACTCAATGAAGGCCTTTGACAGGGTGGAATGGAGGCTCTGGAAACTATTGGAGGAATATAATATTAGTGGAGGAATGATTAAATGGATACAACTCCTTTATAGAGATCCAAAATCATCATCAATGGTAGGCTAACTGAGCCTTTTCCACTCTCTAGAGGTACGCGTCAAGGGTGCCCCCTATCCCCTACTTGTTTGTCTTATATATAAAGCCCCTGGCAGAGCTATTGAGGAGATCAAAAGAGTTTCACGGATGTGGGATAGAAGGAGTGAATGATAAGATATTGTTATACTCTTCCTCGATAATTTGGAAACGATGCTACCTAAAATTATAAATATAATCAGTTCGGTGAAGTTGCAGGCCTTAAAGTGAACTGGGCCAAATCCTTGTGGCTCCCGGTGATAGATGGGATCATACCGAAAGTCTCTACTATAACGATTCTTAAAGAAGGGGCTACGTTGAAATACCTTGTGGTCGATATCTCGGCCAAGAAAAACTAATTTGTAAAAACAAACTTAATGCCCTTGCTCTTTAAGATTAAAACTAAAATTGATAAATGGGGTAGGATGTCATCGAGCAGAGAGGGTGGCACTATTAAAAATGGTTCTCTTGCCACAGATCCTGAATATCATCAGAGTCTCCCCATGTGGATACCGGGAAACTGGTTCAAAGGACTAGAAGCCATGTTAAATAAATTAATATGGTGGCGAGGGAGAGTACGAATAAAGTATAGAAGTATGACCCTCTTAGAGGGTGAGGGGGGATGGGGAGTGCAGCATTTCTATAACGATTTCCTAGCTGCTAAGGCACAAGATATCAAGAACAAGAAGAATAACCCCATATTAAATTATATGTTAAACTTCTTTGAAGGAAAATATGATAAGATAATAGAAGTCTTGGAAGCAGACACATAGGGAAGTCTTTGTCTTTTTGGGGGTTTTATTATAAGTAAAATTAAACAAAATTTGTAAGGTGGTAAATAGGTGGTAAATAGTCTTGAGTTCCCCCCAATATGGGGAAATAGATTGAGGGTTTTGGGTATGGTTGGAGATTACATATATTGGGCAAATTAGTAGAAATGGGGAGTTAATCACGTTTGATATGCTTGTTAATGAATTTCATATAGACACGGGGAAACATTTCTGGAATTTACAGATAGGAGCGGCTTATAGGAACACATCTAATAAGGATGCACTTCACAAGGGCGAACTATATCATTGGGAAGGATATATAGAGATCTAATTAAAGAATCAAGTACTGCAGTTCAAGAAACAGTTAAAAAGAAATGGGCAAAAGTAAATGTGAGACTTGAGGAGGGAGAGTGGGAGAATGTTTGGGCTGGTGCCAAGAAATGCTCCTCAAATAAAAAAATTAAATTCTTACAACTAAAAATCATAAACCAATTGTATTATTCCCCAGTATCTTTGTGGGAGATGAAATGTAGAAGTGATCATACTTATCCAAAATGTGGGCAAAGTAGAGCCAACTTTGTTCATCTTGTATGGACATGTCCGAAGGTGGCTGATTTTTGGGGGCACATCAAGGAACTCCTTGAAGGGAAGTGACGGCGGCATGAGCTAGGGCCGCGCACTCCGGGGCTCTGGCCCCGCCCCCTGAGCCCTCGGGACGGAGGTGGAGTGGATGCCGACCTCGCGATGCCGGGATACTCACAGCTTAACGCCGACAGTGGGGCTCTCCTGCCCGGACGCCCTGTGAAGAGCCGGGGGCACTGGATTCTGCCGTCGGAGGAGGGAGGAGCGAGACGGTGGTGGCGCAACCCGTCGTCGGATAGGACGGGAGGCGCTGTGGAAGGGGATGCCGGAGAGGAGGTGAGAGAGGGGGGGGTGTGGTTTTACTTCGGCCAGCTACTGAGAGGAGCTTCGGGCTTGTGTCGGAGGCCTATATATGGTGGCACCTTCCTCACGTAGGCCACAGTGACGCGGAGGTGTTGAGGGGCATGTGTGGAACTCCGCTACTACTTGCTGGGATTTGGATAGACTGGCCCAGACCCTTTCTTGTGGATGGAGAGTGGAGCTGAGTAAAACGATCAGACACTACATGTGATGAATATCTAACAGTGCATTAGCCGGTGAGTTATTGCTCCCTTTTGGGGGGCAGATATTCTTATTCAGCAGTCTCTCTGCATGGATGTGTTTTACATGAGGACAAACTGCCATGAAACCTACTCACGGATTCCCTCCAACTAGGTGAAACCATTGATTAATACCCCGGCAATATTCTGAACAGCAGCAGCCCCTTGCACTGGCCCCATGTGAAATGGACAATATTGGATGCCTGACTCTCTGCCTGGTCACTCCTCCTAGCGATTTGGTGAGTGGCAGCTGCGGCAATGCATCTGTCCGGGTCTCCCCCCTCTTCCCCCTGTGATGGTTGGTAACTGTGGAGCACCCATTGAAGCTTATTAAATGTCCTTATGAGGCAGACATGTATATTATTAGCTTGGGGTGCTGTTTGGCTGCTGCACATGAGGAAGGAGCTACAGTGTGCCTAATTACAGTGATAGAGATGCTCCTGCCCTACCTGTTTGGGCCGAGCCCTAATGGACAATTGACGCCTCGGGGAACTGAGCTAACTGAGCAATGTGGGATTGACGCCCCCCCTCCTTCCTCCCTTTAGGCATCCTTTACTTTTAGTCATGGAGACTCTCTGCCCATAATGAAAGCTGTGTGGACCTTGAGGAGTATGGATGGTATAATTATGGTCACGTAGAGGTACCTATGGCTTGCCATGCTGTAAAAATCGATGTTTTTGGAGGACTTACCCCCCCTTTCTCTCTTATTCAGGAGAAACCGGGACTCATGGACTAAATTGAACAACTTGGTCTTAGGAGAATTCCTCTCTCATGAAATTGGACCCCTCCCTGGACGCAATAAGATCAGTGACTCTGGGGGGTGATTGCCCTGTCTACCAGGGGGAGCGTGAATACGCTAATGATTCCGTAGTTGCATATTAGTATGCTATATTTGGTGGTGGATATTTCTGGATCAGGGTGTGATACCCTAGGTTTTAAGCGCTCCTCAGAGCCATATGGGACTGTGAATTCTTACTTTTGTATGCTGTAAATAACGGGATTTAAATTCTCGAGTGGGAGGGGCCTATGGTGTATAAAGTTGCTAAGTTGGTCCTTGATATCCCCGTAGTGATACATACACCCCACAAATATAAAGTGAAGAGAAATAGTGGGTGAAATGGCCCCTAAGGTGAACCCCAGAAGATCAGGGGGTAGCTCGCCACAAAAAGATAAGGGGGCTATGGGTAAATTGGATAAAATATGGAAGTCTCCAGCTGTGGGTATAAAAACTAGAACCCAGAAGGATCTCTCCCCTAGTAAAACAGGCTCTAGGTACTCGGTCTTGGAGGTGGAAGAAAGGATAGTGTCACTAGGATAGGAGTGCATAGTAGAAGTACGGTGCATTATGGGGAGAGGGGGGGTGCGGGGGGGGGAGGGTAAGGGAAAGGAGGGAGGGATGGCACGGGATGATCAAAAGAGGGGTTTTCCTTTTTTTTTTTCTCTTCTTCTTCTCTCTTTTCTTTTTTCTCTTAGGCAAATATATCTATGCTTAAACTATTAGCCTGGAACGTACGAGGTATGTCGGATAGAATTAAAAAGTGTGCAATATTCGATTATATTCGGAGGTGCCTTCCTGCGATCATATGTTTAGTTGAGACCCATAGGTCAAGAGATGAGCAGATACTTCCAAGGAAGTGGGCCAAAGAAGAATACCACTCCAGACTCTCTTCCTACTCCGTGGGAGTATCAGTATATGTTCACAGGAGGGTACCATTCGAGACTAAGAATGCAAAGGTAGATAAGTATGGTCGATATGTATTTCTTTATGGAATATGGGAAGATAGGCCAGTCATCTTGGCTTTTGTTTATATTCCTCCACCTTTTAGAGTGGATGTTCTGAGGGACCTCGTGAGCTATAGCGAAAGTAAGACACATTCGGCATTATGGATAGTTGGAGATTTGAACAATGTAATGGACCCTAGTATGGACAGATACAAATTAGGTAGGAATGTAGGGGGGAACGAAACAGCATTGGCGAGATACTGTGGAGAGATGAATTGGGTTGATGGGTGGCGGAAACTAAACCCAGGAGTAAGACAGTACTCATGTTTTAGTACCTCATATAACACCGCTTCCCGAATTGACTTATGCCTGTGTGATAAGAATGCAATGACCTGGACCAGCAGGGTGCAGTATAAAGCTAAAACCCTTTCGGACCATTGCCCAGTGGTGGTGGAAATTGGAGGTAAGGTAATGGGTGGGAAAAGGTTGGGCTTTCGGCTCAACCCCCACTGGATTGAATTAGTGGGCGACCAGGACTGGTTTAGACAGGAAATAGAGGCATTCTGGGAGATTAATCATAAGTCCGCAAACCCTCAGGTGGTATGGGATACTATGAAGGCATATTTGAGGGGCCTATATATTGTTACGCCTAGCGCTCCGGGTCCCCGCTCCTCCCCGGAGCGCTCACGGCGTCTTTCTCCCTGCAGCGCCCCGGTCAGTCCCGCTGACCGGGAGCGCTGCACTGTTTTGGCCGTTGGGGATGCGATTCGCACAGCGGGACGCGCCCGCTCGCGAATCGCATCCCAGGTCACTTACCCGTCCCGGTCCCCTGCTGTCTTGTGCTGGCGCGCGCGGCTCCGCTCTCTAGGGCGCGCGCGCGCCAGCTCTCTGAGACTTAAAGGGCCAGTGCACCAATGATTGGTGCCTGGCCCAATTAGCTTAATTGGCTCCCACCTGCTCCCTGCCTTTATCTAGTCTCCTCCCTTGCACTCCCTTGCCGGATCTTGTTGCCTTGTGCCAGTGAAAGCGTTTAGTGTGTCCAAAGCCTGTGTACCTGAACTTCTGCTACCCATCCTGACTACGAACCTTGCCGCCTGCCCCCGACCTTCTGCTACGTCTGACCCTGCCTCTGCCTAGTCCTTCTGTCCCACGCCTTCTCAGCAGTCAGCGAGGTAGAGCCGTTGCTAGTGGATACGACCTGGTTGCTACTGCCGCAGCAAGACCATCCCGCTTTGCGGCGGGCTCTGGTGAAAACCAGTAGCCTCTTAGAACCGGTCCACTAGCACGGTCCCCGCCAATCCCTCGCTGACACAGAGGATCCACTACCAGCCAGCCGGAATCGTGACAGTAGATCCGGCCATGGATCCCGCTGAGGTGCCGCTGCCAAGTCTCGCTGATCTTCCCACGGTGGTCGCTCAGCAATCGCAGCAGATTGCCCAACAAGGACAGCAGCTGTCGCAGTTGACCGCCATGTTACAGCAAATTCTGCCTCTGCTACAGCAGCAACCATCTCCTCCGCCAGCTCCTGCACCTCCTCCGCAGCGAGTGGCCGCTCCTAACCTCCGCTTGTCCCTGCCGGACAAATTTGATGGGGACTCCAGACTCTGCCGTGGATTTTTGTCTCAGTGTTCCCTGCATATGGAGATGTTGTCAGACTTGTTTCCTACAGAACGGTCTAAGGTGGCGTTCGTAGTGAGCCTTCTTTCAGGAAAGGCCTTGTCTTGGGCCACACCGCTCTGGGACCGCAATGATCCTGCCACAGCCACAGTCCAGTCCTTCTTTGCTGAAGTCCGAAGTGTCTTTGAGGAACCTGCCCGAGCCTCTTCTGCTGAGACTGCCTTGCTGAACCTGGTCCAGGGTAATTCTTCCGTTGGCGAGTACGCCATACAATTCCGTACTTTTGCTTCTGAACTATCCTGGAATAATGAGGCTCTCTGCGCGACCTTTAAAAAAGGCCTATCCAGTCGCATCAAGGATGTGCTGGCCGCACGAGAGATTCCTGCCAACCTCCAAGAACTCATCCATTTGGCTACCCGCATTGACATGCGTTTTTCTGAACGACACCAAGAGCTCCGCCAGGAAAAAGACTTAGATCTCTGGGCACCTCTCCCACAGCATCCTTTGCAGTCTTCGCCTGGGCCTCCCGCCGAGGAGGCCATGCAAGTGGATCGGTCTCGCCTGACCCAGGAAGAGAGGAATCGCCGTAGAGAAGAAAATCTCTGTCTGTACTGTGCCAGTACTGAACATTTCTTGGTGGATTGCCCTATCCGTCCTCCACGCCTGGGAAACGCACGCACGCACCCAGCTCACGTGGGTGTTGCATCTTTTGGTTCTAAGGCTTCTTCTCCACGTCTCACGGTGCCCGTGCGGATTTCTCCTACAACCAACTCCTCCCTCTCAGCCGTGGCCTGCTTGGACTCTGGTGCCTCCGGGAATTTTATGTTGGAGTCCTTTGTTAATAGATTCAGCATCCCGGTGACCCGTCTCGTCAAACCGCTCTACATTTCCGCGGTCAACGGAGCCAGATTGGACTGCACCGTGCGTTACCGCACAGAACCTCTCCTGATGTCTATCGGACCCCACCACGAAAGGATTGAGTTCTTCATTCTCCCCAACTGTACCTCTGAGGTCCTCCTCGGTCTGCCTTGGCTCCGGCTTCATTCCCCCACCATTGATTGGACCACCGGGGAGATCAGGAACTGGGACTCTGCCTGCCACAGGAAGTGCCTCTCCCCCCCTCCCACTCCCATCAGGCAAGCCTCTGTGCCTCCCCATGGCCCCCGTCCTGGTGTCACACTGCCCCGTGCCAGGCCTCGCCCTCTGCCCTCCCTCCCCATTCCCACTCCTGCTGTACTGCCTGCCGTTGAGGAAACCCTCCATTCTTTCCCGGTGTCCTCATCCCAGGGGAGGCAGTTACCGGACAAAGAGAAGGGGAGACCTAAGGGGGGGGGTACTGTTACGCCTAGCGCTCCGGGTCCCCGCTCCTCCCCGGAGCGCTCACGGCGTCTTTCTCCCTGCAGCGCCCCGGTCAGTCCCGCTGACCGGGAGCGCTGCACTGTTTTGGCCGTTGGGGATGCGATTCGCACAGCGGGACGCGCCCGCTCGCGAATCGCATCCCAGGTCACTTACCCGTCCCGGTCCCCTGCTGTCTTGTGCTGGCGCGCGCGGCTCCGCTCTCTAGGGCGCGCGCGCGCCAGCTCTCTGAGACTTAAAGGGCCAGTGCACCAATGATTGGTGCCTGGCCCAATTAGCTTAATTGGCTCCCACCTGCTCCCTGCCTTTATCTAGTCTCCTCCCTTGCACTCCCTTGCCGGATCTTGTTGCCTTGTGCCAGTGAAAGCGTTTAGTGTGTCCAAAGCCTGTGTACCTGAACTTCTGCTACCCATCCTGACTACGAACCTTGCCGCCTGCCCCCGACCTTCTGCTACGTCTGACCCTGCCTCTGCCTAGTCCTTCTGTCCCACGCCTTCTCAGCAGTCAGCGAGGTAGAGCCGTTGCTAGTGGATACGACCTGGTTGCTACTGCCGCAGCAAGACCATCCCGCTTTGCGGCGGGCTCTGGTGAAAACCAGTAGCCTCTTAGAACCGGTCCACTAGCACGGTCCCCGCCAATCCCTCGCTGACACAGAGGATCCACTACCAGCCAGCCGGAATCGTGACATATATAGGGCGAATCAATAAAAAAAAAAGGAATTCTCACAGGAAGAATCAGTACTGAATAGTAAAGTGGCAACATTAGAAGCAGGGATAGAAGAGGATAGTGGGGGGGGAACATCTGTTAGAACTGAAGGCAGCACAAGAGGAATATAAAGAATATCTACTTAAAAAGGCACAAAATAAACTATTCTTCAGTGGGCAATTTAATTTCTTTGAGAAAGGGAAACCAAATAAGACACTGTCAAGATTACTTAAAAATCAAGGCGACGAATGTGGTATTATGGCTCTGAGGAGGGAGGATGGTAGCATAACCACAGATAGAGAAGAAATAGCCCAAATGGTTGGCTCTTTTTTCTCCAATCTCTATATGGGCAGCGATATTAATAGGGCGGAGGTAGCGGAATTCTTGAGGGGAAGTAATATTCCAAGTTTGACAGAGGATGTAAGGCACTCCCTGGATGACCCAATTTCCCTCCAGGAATTGGAGGAGGCATTGGCATCAATCCAAGGGAATACATCCCCCGGGTCTGACGGCATTCCTTTCCAGATATATAGGATATACTCAACTCTGCTACTTCCAAAACTGCTGGGTATCATTAATGAATCCTGGAGGGGGGGGGGGAGGGGGTTCTCCCTAAATCTATGTGTGAGGCTAATATTAGACTCATTAGGAAAAAAGATAAGGATCCCTTGGATTTGGGCTCATATCGTCCTATCTCCTTGCTTAATACAGATATAAAGATAATAGCGAAAGCACTGGCAAGGAGATTGGATAAAGTAGTGGAGGTAGTGGTGGGCAATGACCAGGGAGGGTTTAGGTCAGGAAGAACGGTTCATGACAATATTCACCAGTATGAAGTGTATGAAGCAATCCAGAGTGGATCCCGAGGCCCCCGCTCCATTCTGTCATTGGATGCTACTAAAGCTTTTGACAGGGTGGAGTGGGGATACCTCTGGGAAGTGTTGAAGAGGGTTGGGGTGGGCCCGAGGTTTTTGAGTTATATTCAGCTACTATACACTAACCCCGAGGCGAGTGTAGTGGTGGATGGAACTCCCTCCTACCCATTCAAACTAAGTAGAGGAACAAGGCAGGGCTGCCCCCTCTCACCCTTTTTATTCTTAATTTATATTGAACCCTTAGCGGCTTGGATAAGAGATAATGATGTTCATGAGGGATTTGGAGTAAACGGAGAGAAGAGTAAGATCTTGTTATTTGCAGATGATATCCTCCTTTTTGTAACTAACCCACAAGAAAAAATACATCGTATCATTAAGATGTTCGAGGCATTTGCCCCTCTATCTGGGTTGGAGATAAATTGGAGTAAATCTACTATGCTCCCCCTGGATGAAGATATGGGGGAGACGGTGGGAAGACTATCCGTGCTAAAAAAAAAAATGAATGTTTCCTTTATCTGGGAGTAAAAATAGCAGCCACGAATGATAGGTTTGTGATTAACAATATACGGCCCCTTTTGAATAGTTTAGCGAAGAGAGTAGAAGTATGGATTAAAATGCCCTTCTCTATGTCAGAAAGGATGGCGATAATAAAAATGGTGGTCCTCCCACAGATCCTTTTTTTTCTTGCTGCCTCGCCAGTGTGGATCGGTAAATGCTGGTTCCGGAAGATAGAAGTAATACTGGGTAGATTGTTATGGGGGAAGAAAAAGGGTTCGTCTGAAGTACAGATATTTTATGGCCCCTGGAGATAGGGGGGGATTGGATATGCCCAATTTTTTTGTTTATTACATGGCCGCGCAGTTGGTACGAATCGTGAATTGGAGAAATTTTAGATATCTGGAGAAGACTGTAGTAGATAAGGAGAAAGTGAACATATATGAGGTGTTGGAATTAGATGATTATGAGGAGAGTGGGTCAAACAACACGATGTTATGGTATAAATATAGGAAAGTATGGGAAAGATTAAAGGGAGAATTACATGTAGGAAATAGTTTTGGGTTCCCACCCCTATGGGGTAACAATAAATTTAAAGAATTGGTGAATTGTGAGTCAACTTTTTGGGATAGTAAGGGTATAAAACGATTGGAACAAATAATTGATAAAGGACAACTCTTTTCATTTGAGCACATAAAAAGGGGGTATGATATTAGTGATAACGATTGGCTGTACTATTGGCAAGTTAGTCATGCAGTCCATAACACGATAGATAAGGAGATATATGTAGCACAGAAACACAATTTCATAGAAGCACTGACTCAAATAGAGCACCTTAAAAAAAAGGAATATCAATTTTGTATAAGAAATTAAATAAGATTATTGGAGTAAGGGGGATCGACAGAATTAAAGACAAATGGTCCGGAATAGTGGGTACTGTGTCTGAGGAAGATTGGGACATTATGGCCCAAAATATAAGTAAGGTTTCTCGGAATATGGAACATAAAATTACACAATTTAAGATATTACACAGGACCCACTATTCCGCGCTTCATTTACATAGGATAGGGGTGAGAATCACTTCACAGTGTGTTAAATGTGGTTTGGAAGAGGCGGATTATTTACATAGCTTCTGGTCGTGTGAGAAGATATCTGTTTTCTGGGAATCTGTAATAAAAGAGGTAGAAAGTAAAATCCCTGTGAAGGTTCCTCGTACGATAGAGTTTATATACTGCTGGGAGCTATTGGTAAGATGGGCAAATTTGAGTGCCTACTACATCGGATTTTGTTCTTCGCCAGACTGATTATATTAAGGAATTGGATATCCTCTAAAGAACTGCAAATAGAGGAATGGAAGGAAGGTCTGAAAACCATGAAAAATAAGGAGTTTAGATGGATGACGAGTAGGGGTGGGCAAAGAGAATGTAGAAAAATTTAGAATTTATGGTAGATTTAAAAGTTCTTCCTTTTCTTTTTTTTTTCTCTCTACTCTTTGCTCTTCAGAACCCTATTTATAGAACATATACAAAAAAAAAAAGGAACTCCTTGAAAATAAATTTAACCCCTTAACGACCGAGGGTTTTTCCATTTTCGTTTTTTCCTCCTTGCCTTTACAAAATCATAACTTTCAATTTTGCACCTAAAAATCCATATGATTGCTTATTTTTTGCGCCAACGACTCTACTTTGTAATGACATCAGTCATTTTACCCAAAAATCTATGGTGAAATGGAAAATAAATCATTGTGCGCACAAAATTGAAAAAAAACGTCATTTTGTTACTTTTGGGGCTTCTGTTTCTACGCAGTACATTTTTCGGTACAAATTACACCTTATCTTTATTCTGTAGGTCCATACGATTAAAATGATCCCCTACTTATATAGGTTGGATTTTGTCGCACTTATGGAAAAAATCATAACTACATGCAGGAAAATGTATTTGTTTAAAATTGTCATCTTCTGACCCCTATAACTTTTTTATTTTTCTGCGTATGGAGCGGTAAGAGGGCTAATTTTTTGCACTGTGATCTGAAGTTTTTAGCGGTACCAAATATGTATTGATTGGACTTTTTAATCGCTTTTTATTCATTTTTTCATGATATAAAACGTGACCAAAAAACGCTATTTTGGACTTTTGAATTTTTTGGCGTGTACGCCATTGACCGAGCTGTTTAACCCCTTAAGGACCGAGGTAGAAAAGTAAAATCCCTGTGAAGGTACCTCGTATGATAGAGTTTATACTGCTGGGAGCTATTGGTATGATGGGCAAATTTGAGTGCCTACTACATCGGATTTTGTTCTTCGCCAGACTGATTATATTAAGGAATTGGATATCCCCTAAAGAACTGCAAATAGAGGAATGGAAGGAAGGTCTGAAAACCATGAAAAATAAGGAGTTTAGATGGATGACGAGTAGGGGTGGGCAAAGAGAATGTAGAAAAATTTGGAATTTATGGTAGACTTAAAAGTTCTTCCTTTTCTTTTTCTTTTTTTTCTCTACTCTTTGCTCTTCAGAACCCTATTTATAGAACATATACAAAAAAAAAAAAGGAACTCCTTGAAAATAAATTTAACCCCTTAACGACCGAGGGTTTTTCCGTTTTTGCATTTTCGTTTTTTTCCTCCTTGCCTTAAAAAAATCATAACTTTCAATTTTGCACCTAAAAATCCATATGATGGCTTATTTTTTGCGTCACCAATTCTACTTTGTAATGAAGTCAGTCATTTTGCCCAAAAATCTACAGTAAAACGGAAAAAAAAATCATTGTGAGACAAAACGCTGTTTCATAACTTTTGGGGGCTTCCGTTTCTACATAGTACATATTTCGGTAAAAATGACACCTTATCTTTATTCTGTAGGTCCATACGATTAAAATGATACCCTACTTATATAGGTTTGATTTTGTCGCACTTCTGGAAAAAATCATAACTACATGCAGGAAAATTTATACATTTAAAATTGTCATCTTATTTTTGCGCGTATGGGGCGGTATGAGGGCTCATTTTTTGCGCCGTGATCTGAAGTTTTTAGCGGTACCATTTTTGTATTGATAGGACTTATTGATCGTGATATAAAAAGTGACCAAAAATGCACTATTTTGGACTTTGGAATTTTTTTGCGCGTACGACATTGACCGTGCGGTTTAATTAACGATATATATTTTTATGGTTTGGACATTTACGCACGCGGCGATACCATATATGTTTATTTTTATTTACACTGTGTTTTTTTTTATGGGAAAAGGGGGGTGATTCAAACTTTTAATAGGGGAGGGGTTAAATGATCTTTATTCACTTTTTTTTTTGCAGTGTTATAGCTTCCATAGGGACCTATAACACTGCACACACTGATCTCTTATACTGATCATTGTTATCCCAGAGATCTATAACACTGCACACACTGATCTTTTACATTGATCACTGGTTTCTCATAGGAAACCGGTGATCGATGATTCTGCCGCTTGACTGCTCATGCCTGGATCTCAGGCACTGAGCAGTCATTCGGCGATCGGACACCAGGAGGCAGGTGTAGGAGACCCTTCTCGTGTCCTACAGCTGTTCGGGATGCTGCGATTTTGCCGCGGCTATCCCGAACAGCCCACTGAGCTAACCGGCATACTTTCACTTTAGACGCGGTGTTCAACTTTGAACGCCGCGTCTAAAGGGTTAATATCGCGCGGCACTGCGATCAATGTAGCGTGCTATTAGCCACGGGTCCCAGCCGTTGTTAGAGGCTGGGCCTGACCCGCTATGATGCATTATAGAACAGGAGCGGACTCAGGACGTACAGGTACGCCCTGGGTCCTTAAGTGGTTAATGATAAGGGTGCATGGGATATAAATTCTGTGGTGCTCGGGTGTGATTTGGAGATGGGCATGCTGAAAAAATTTATACCAAAATTGACTATTTTGGCTAAATACCTTATTGCTTGTACATGATTTGCATCGAGAGCACCTAACGTCAGTGAGTGGAAATAGTTAATAAAATAAAAAAAGTTTGAAAAGGTGAGAATCGGAGGATCTAAGAAAAGAAGGAAAGAGTTCGAATCCACTTGGGGATTGTGGTAGGAAGCTGTTGTACATGGTTCTTTCCCTTTTTTTTCTCTCTCTCTCTATTTTTGTCCACGCAGGCATACATGGGTGGGGGTGGGATATTAAGCGGGGATACTTTTGTATGTAAATTATACTGTTAATTAAATTTTTTGTACTTTCATTTTATATAATAATAATAAAAGAAAAGATAAAAAACCTGTTGGTACAGACAGATGGTCACATTTGTAGTCTATCCCTTCTTTCATGGCCAGCACTCTACGTCACCCATTCGGCCCAGGTGTTTTTAAATTAGCAGGAGACTGAATAAGGATTTCCTCCTGGCATTCTCCCAGCTCTCTGGTAGGGAGCACATGGTAGGTATTCACACTGGTGTGGTTCTCTGTGGCGGCCATTGTTTCTGTGATGCTTTGTCTGTGGGGTGGGGCGGCCCAGAGCCAGGGGCTTGGTCGGGCAGCAGTGGGGCTGTCTGGCCACTGGGTCGTTCCCCCTGTGGGCTTGGTGTCGCAGAGATGGTGGTCACCGCCCGGCACTACGCCAGCGTTAGCTTAGGGACCCACTCTGACTAGGTGGCCTTGACGTGGCGAGTGGGCTTGTACTTTTTAATCAAAATGTATAATAACAACCTGTTTGTTTTTGAAATTATGCTGAGAAGCAAGTAGATCAAAATACAAATGGTGGATGTGCGGCTGTGTTTCTGTTTCTCTATTTTTGTTTCACCTTTACACTGTAACCTTATACATCAGCCTGTGTCCAAGTGGCACTTTATCAAAATTCATTTGACAATAAAACAGAACCCGTTATCGATCAGCATCATGCATGACATAATGGGACATGCCAGCTTGTGTCCAAGTGGAGATTTAAAGGGGTACTCCGGTGAAAACCTTTCTTCTTTTAAATCAACTGGTGGCAGAAAGTTAAACATATTTGTAAATGACTTCTATTAAAAAATCTTAATCCTTCCTGTAATTATTAGCTGCTGAATACTACAGAGGAAATTCTTTTCTTTTTGGAATGCTCTCTGATGACATCACGACCACAGTTCTCTCTGCTGACATTATTATAACAATAATAACGCTTTATTTATTGTTGTCCTTAGTGGGATTTGAACCCAAGTCCCCAGCACTGCAAGGCAGCAGTGCTAACCACTGAGCCACCATGCTGCCCTTAGCATACATCTGCTATGCATGGTTGCTAAAATGGACAGAGATGTCAGCAGAGAGCACTGTGCTCGTGATGTCATCAGTGTTCCAAAAAGAAAGGAATTTCCTCTGTAGCATTCAGCAGCTAATAAGTCCTGGAAGGATTAAGATTTTTTTAATAGAAGTAATTTACAAATATCTTGAAGTAGAAAGAAGTAGTAGAAAAAGTCGGCAGACTCACCAATGACTTCTTTTCCAGGGTAATTTCTTTATTTCATACTCACATATAAAAGATGGATACAAAAGGTGGGAGAGGGATCACAGTGGGGGGTATTCACTGTCTGGCGACAGACTCTGTTTCGCTCGGTGCTCGAGCTTCTTCTGGCCTGAACAACTAGGAATAGTGAGCTGGTTCTTATACAGGTGGGTTCACAGGTCTAATTTCTTAGTACCTCCCAACTGTGGTGACGTCTGGTGTGAAGGCGTTAGCTTAAAGACAAGCATATATTACGTCTTCCGTATACCTTCTGTCATAAGAAAACAGCTTATTAAGATAAAAATAAGAAGAGTGATTTTAAAAACAAGGGGCGTAATCCACTTTGTCATTCAAGCCTAAAGGGCCTGTTGCTGCGGTATGGATAATCCAGTATGTTTCTCGCTGCAACAGGAGGCGGTTGAGATCAATACCTTTAAACACCCTTCTTCACTATAATAGTTCTCATCCTAGTTCAGTGAAGAAGGGTGTTCCATACGGTCAATTTGTAAGATTACGTAGAAACAATGAATCTGATGAGTCTTATAACACACAAGCAGAGGACCTTACTAAACGTTTGTTAGAACGCTCCTACCCTAGTAAGCTGATAAAAGATGGAAAAGAGCGTGCAGACAACTTAGATAGAAAAAATCTGTTAGTGGGCAAAAAATGTAAAAAATTAGAACCGACTAAAAAACGATTTTCTTTTACGTTTCAGAATTCACCTATAAACCATATAATTGAACAAGCGGTTAGAAGGAACTGGCACCTCATAGAGGGTGATCCCGACATAAAAGAGGTAGCCAGCCGCAAACCACTTATTTCATACAGAAAAAACAAGTCAATAGGTGATATTCTATCAAAAAGTCGAAAAACATTGCCTAAAAAAAATAAAAAAAAGACAACATGGTTAGAAAGTTCTATACCAAAAGGGAATTATGCCTGTAAATCCTGTAATTTTTGCAAATTTAATGCACAATTGAAAACGATGCGAATGGGCTCAATAACTCATACTGTTACAGATTTAATAACATGCCGTACCAAATATGTGGTTTATGTCATTTACTGCCCGTGTGGCTTCTACTACATTGGAAAAACTATACGTCAGTTATGCGCTAGAATACGTGAACATATGTACTCACTGCGCACACTTAAAGGTGCACCTCGCCTAATATCCCATGTAGTGGAAGCCCACGGGGGAAAACCAGAAGTTCTTACCTTTTCCGGAGTGGAGAGAGTTAAATACAGACCAGGTATTGATCTCAACCGCCTCCTGTTGCAGCGAGAAACATACTGGATTATCCATACCGCAGCAACAGGCCCTTTAGGCTTGAATGACAAAGTGGATTACGCCCCTTGTTTTTAAAATCACTCTTCTTATTTTTATCTTAATAAGCTGTTTTCTTATGACAGAAGGTATACGGAAGACGTAATATATGCTTGTCTTTAAGCTAACGCCTTCACACCAGACGTCACCACAGTTGGGAGGTACTAAGAAATTAGACCTGTGAACCCACCTGTATAAGAACCAGCTCACTATTCCTAGTTGTTCAGGCCAGAAGAAGCTCGAGCACCGAGCGAAACAGAGTCTGTCGCCAGACAGTGAATACCCCCCACTGTGATCCCTCTCCCACCTTTTGTATCCATCTTTTATATGTGAGTATGAAATAAAGAAATTACCCTGGAAAAGAAGTCATTGGTGAGTCTGCCGACTTTTTCTACTACTTCTTTCTACTTCAAGATATGTGATTTGCTACTCACAGTCAGAGCACCACCAACACTTCGGGGAACACTCCAACACGTCCCTTAGTCCAAATACGTAAGAATATCAGCAGCAGTGCCGGACATTACACTCTTTGTTTGAACATTTTACCTCTGTGAACTTTGCATTGTCCTGAGCACGCTAACATGACTGATGCCACGCCACAAAACATGGACACGGACACGGAAGGGATGTTGAAAATGTTGGAGGAAATAACACTCACAGGGAGAGAGGATCCAGGGGGGTATTTTATGGAATGTAACCTAAAAGAAGATATAGAGCTCATTGATATAAAATCATTAGAGCAACGCATTCTGAGCCTATCTGAAAAAGAAATCAATATCTTCTGGACCATTAACTCACTTCAGTCCTACCTGCACAGTGAGCGCACCCCACGGGGATTACGAGCATACAAAGCACCTTTACAATTTCAAGACGACCTTACGTTTGTCAATCTATGGAAGCAGGCACACCATGAGCACTCCATGAAGCTGCTACAAATTGTGCTCACGAGAAACAGAATAGAGCACGATAAGCTCAATGAAGATCTCATAAGAATAAAATCTGTATACCGTAAAAGAGCTTCAGAAGAACAAATACGTGCATTTTTCCCTAAGTTACAAAGTAGAACAGTTTCTTTACAGGATGAAGTAAAAAGAAAGAAACGTGAAAAATTCTTGAGGGATAAAACCGATTATGACCAAGATAAAGAGTTCTTATGGTACCATAAACCCACTATACCATCTAATAGAAGGCCCCAGCAAGCACGAGGTCCATCACGGTTTAATTCAAGAAACCGCATGGATACCGTACCTAATGTGAACAAGGAAGTTAACGTCAAAGACAGTAATCAAGATACAATTGACCGAGTCCACCCTTTAGGAAAAGACACACACGGCGAGGAAGGAAGAAAAGATCTGAAAGAGCCAAAGAAAAGAAAAACAGAACGTTGAGACAGGATGATGAAGGAATTGATCGGGAGCACCCTCTGTCTAACGTTATCAACCTTACTTCAGAAACATTGAACGAAGCCACAGTCTCATTGTTATCGAAAGGACTGAATTATGGTCTGACTGAGCGGTTCGACCCCGTGACATTCGAAATAGACTTGGCTAAGTCGTTACGGGACATTAATCTATTTAAATTTTTCTATAATAAAAATACCACTGAGCAGACAAAATGCGAAGCAGATTCACCAGCAATGATAGATAGCTTAGGTTTTTTTCCCAAAGAATGTACCCTACTAGAACAGGAATGTATAGAAATGCTGGCGAGTGATTTTGGTGATCCCAATTATGTAGAAAAAGAGGAAAATGATCAGTTACCATTCACCAAAGGAAGAAAGTCTAGATTTAACCCCCCGATACCACCTGGAGGGCAGTTGGATTTATTCCAAAACTCAGTTTTACAAGATATTCGATCTATACTGTATAAGGAAATACCAGTTAATTTAACTAAAGCAGAACAAACAGCACTCCATGAGCTTAAAAAGAGAGATGACCTTGTGATAATTAGAGCAGATAAAGGAGGAAGTGTTGTACTTATGTACAAAACCATATACACACAAGAAGCCGAAAGGCAATTACGTGATAGGTCCACATACACTCCCCTCAAAACTGATCCGACTCCTAAAATTCTTAAAGGTCTAATTACACTCCTACATAAGTTTGTTGAACAAGGAATGCTGTCCAAAAAGAACGCGGAACGCCTCATACCAGAGGCACCAAAACCCGCAACATGGTACCACCTTCCCAAAATACATAAAGCTCAGACCCCACCCCCGGGACGTCCCATCGTCTCGGGAGTGGGGTCTACTACCGAATACTTGTCCCACTATTTAGAATGGTTACTTTCCCCTCTACTCCCCTCTATACCAGCCTACATTAAAGACACTTTACACTTATTACAAACAATCGAAACAATGAATTGGGAATCAGACTGGAACCTTTGCTCCATTGATGTGGTCAGCCTCTATACCAGAATTCCTCACGAAGCTGGTATAGGGGCTGTAAAAGAATTCCTTAAATGGTCTAATAAGTCTGCAGAATTCATCTTATTTATAGAGGAGGCACTTACTTTTTTGTTAAGTAACAGTACATTTCAATTTGCTGACCAGTGGTATAGACAGGACACCGGGACCCCAATGGGTACCCCGGTGTCCTGTACATACGCAAATCTGTTCCTAGCAGTCTTAGAAAGCCAAATTATTTTTTCATCCCAGAACCCATACATCTCACAAGTAAAATTATACATGCGTTATGTAGATGATATTCTCATAGCATGGTCAGGCTCAGAATCTCAGTTCAATGATTTCGTCACCTACCTTAATTTAACTAATACAGTGAATATGTCATTCACCTCACATTATGGAGGTACCTCACTTGAGTTTTTGGACCTGAGACTATTAGTAGCAGGCAACAGACTCACAAGTGAAGGATACAGAAAATCCGTATCTAAAAACACCCTTCTTCACTATAATAGTTCTCATCCTAGTTCAGTGAAGAAGGGTGTTCCATACGGTCAATTTGTAAGATTACGTAGAAACAATGAATCTGATGAGTCTTATAACACACAAGCAGAGGACCTTACTAAACGTTTGTTAGAACGCTCCTACCCTAGTAAGCTGATAAAAGATGGAAAAGAGCGTGCAGACAACTTAGATAGAAAAAATCTGTTAGTGGGCAAAAAATGTAAAAAATTAGAACCGACTAAAAAACGATTTTCTTTTACGTTTCAGAATTCACCTATAAACCATATAATTGAACAAGCGGTTAGAAGGAACTGGCACCTCATAGAGGGTGATCCCGACATAAAAGAGGTAGCCAGCCGCAAACCACTTATTTCATACAGAAAAAACAAGTCAATAGGTGATATTCTATCAAAAAGTCGAAAAACATTGCCTAAAAAAAATAAAAAAAAGACAACATGGTTAGAAAGTTCTATACCAAAAGGGAATTATGCCTGTAAATCCTGTAATTTTTGCAAATTTAATGCACAATTGAAAACGATGCGAATGGGCTCAATAACTCATACTGTTACAGATTTAATAACATGCCGTACCAAATATGTGGTTTATGTCATCTACTGCCCGTGTGGCTTCTACTACATTGGAAAAACTATACGTCAGTTATGCGCTAGAATACGTGAACATATGTACTCACTGCGCACACTTAAAGGTGCACCTCGCCTAATATCCCATGTAGTGGAAGCCCACGGGGGAAAACCAGAAGTTCTTACCTTTTCCGGAGTGGAGAGAGTTAAATACAGACCAGGTATTGATCTCAACCGCCTCCTGTTGCAGCGAGAAACATACTGGATTATCCATACCGCAGCAACAGGCCCTTTAGGCTTGAATGACAAAGTGGATTACGCCCCTTGTTTTTAAAATCACTCTTCTTATTTTTATCTTAATAAGCTGTTTTCTTATGACAGAAGGTATACGGAAGACGTAATATATGCTTGTCTTTAAGCTAACGCCTTCACACCAGACGTCACCACAGTTGGGAGGTACTAAGAAATTAGACCTGTGAACCCACCTGTATAAGAACCAGCTCACTATTCCTAGTTGTTCAGGCCAGAAGAAGCTCGAGCACCGAGCGAAACAGAGTCTGTCGCCAGACAGTGAATACCCCCCACTGTGATCCCTCTCCCACCTTTTGTATCCATCTTTTATATGTGAGTATGAAATAAAGAAATTACCCTGGAAAAGAAGTCATTGGTGAGTCTGCCGACTTTTTCTACTACTTCTTTCTACTTCAAGATATGTGATTTGCTACTCACAGTCAGAGCACCACCAACACTTCGGGGAACACTCCAACACGTCCCTTAGTCCAAATACGTAAGAATATCAGCAGCAGTGCCGGACATTACACTCTTTGTTTGAATAATTTACAAATATGTTTAACTTTCTGCCACCAGTTGATTTAAAAGAAAAAAGGGTTTCACCGGAGTATCCCTTTAATCCCTTGTACATAACACTGTTGATGACATAGCCACAACTACTGCCCCACTTTTTTACTTAACCCAGTAAGCTTAAAAGCAATGCCAAAAACATCCTGCCAATGATAAACTAAGGGCTTATTCACACCACCACTGGGCACGGTCATGTCTGTTCAGCCCCAAAAAAAGAAAACCGAACTGACCCATTCCACAATGGACACCCCAATGTCCCACTGGATTCCAATGACTTGAATGGGGTCCATCGAGTGTCCAGTATTTTACAGGAGTTGGGTGTTTTTTTTTCTCCACCATAGCGTTCCCTTCCTGTGGCAGTGTGAACTTAGCCTAAGAATAGCACTAACCTGGTTGAACCGATGCTGTTCACATCGTACACGCGCTGCAAACACAATTCAAAACATATCCATTTTTTTTTTAATCACATCAAGAAAAAAAATAGAAACTTTTCAGACAATCAAACAAAGTTTAATTTCAACATTTTGGCAGGAACGACCCATCGGTGGGGGAGGGATCGTTCTCCTGCCTTGGAAAGAAATTCTAGTAGGACCTAAAGAGGATTTGTCCCGGTATCATAGTAAAGGGGGATGTAGAGTATACAGTATAGCCCAAAAGGCATAACAAAAATATGGGGTCATTGATAGGAGCGATCAGAGAAGATTTATGAGGGGCGAGCAGCCCAGGCACCTGTTACCTGCGATCCCGTCTGCTGTATATCTGCACATATAGCAACCAGGGGCCGGGAACGCTCGTATTATAGGACTTTACTGTTCTCATACTATACATCCCTGGAAAGATCTGCTTTAAAGGGGTTGTGCGCCGCCCTGACTTTCGGAGCTCCGCACGCAGCGTCCGGAAGTTCATTACTCCGAACGCTGTGTGCGGGCTTCCGTGTTCGCGGCCGCCCGGCGGCCGCGAACACGGAAGCCCGCACACAGCGTTCGGAGTAATGAACTTCCGGACGCTGCGCGCGGAGCTCCGAAAGCCAGGGCGGCGCACAACCCCTTTAAAAGGGTACACCACTGAATTATTGTCTCTTTTTGCAGCCTGGGCAGAATGGAGAGACAATAAAAATTCAGTGGATAAAGAAGTAATCCGTTAGAAACATTTTCAAATCAACTGGCTCCAGAAAGCTATACAGATTTGTAAATTACTTCTATATAAAAAATCTTAATCCTTCCAGTACTTATCAGCTGCTGTATGCTCCACAGAAAGTTGTGTGGTTCTTTCCAGTCTGACCACAGCGCTCTCTGCTGACACCTCTGTTTGGAGAGGTTTGTTATGGGGATTTGCTCCTGCTCTGGAAAGTTTCTGACACGGACAGAGGTGTCAGCAGAGAGCACTGTGGTCAGACTGGAAAGAACTACATCACTTCCTGTGGAGCATACAGCCGCTGATAAGTACTGGAAGGATTAAGATTTTTTATATAGAAGTAATTTACTTTCTGGTATCAGTTATTTTGAAAACATTTGTTCTCCACCAGAGAACACCTTTGAGGCACTGACCTATCAATACAACATTGATTTAATTTCTGCAAATATTTATATTTCTCACCAAAACAGTGACACATTCTTCGTAAAATTTCCCAAGAAAAGAAAAAATAATAGTCTCATACAGTAGCTGTGATTTCCCCTCATCCTGGGGTTTAGTAACACGGACGGTATCTACAGAGATCGCTGCACGTGGCCCCTCCATAGAGTCGCCCACAGGAACTTCTTTCCTAATATTATGCATCGCAAAATAGCACTAAATGTTAGTGCCGTATAAAGTCCTTGGAATCTGGACGTAAACAGCAGAAACAGCTACAGTATAGCAGTATTATCTTTACAAGCTACAATATAGCAGTATTATCTTTACAAGCTACAATATAGCAGCATTATGTTCTCAAGCTACAATATAGCAGTATTATCTTCCCAAGCTACAAAATATCAGTATTATCTTCCCAAGCTACAATATAGCAGTATTATCTTCACAAGTTACAATATAGCAGTATTATCTACACAAGCTACAATATAGCAGTATTATCTTCACAAGCTACAATATAGCAGTATTATCTTCACAAGCTACAATATAGCAGTATTATCTTCTCAAGTTACAATATAGCAGTATTATCTTCACAAGCTACAATATAGCAGTATTATCTTCACAAGTTACAATATAGCAGTATTATCTTCACAAGCTACAATATAGCAGTATTATCTTCACAAGCTACAATATAGCAGTATTATCTTCACAAGCTACAATATAGCAGTATTATCTTCACAAGCTACAATATAGCAGTATTATCTTCACAAGCTACAATATAGCAGTATTATCTTCTCAAGTTACAATATAGCAGTATTATCTTCCCAAGCTACAATATAGCAGTATTATCTTCACAAGCTACAAAATAGCAGTATTATCTTCCCAAGCTACAATATAGCAGTATTATCTTCCTAATCTACTATATAGCAGTATTATCTTCCTAAGCTACAAAATATCAGTATTATCTTCCCAAGCTACAATATAGAAGTATTATCTTCCTAATCTACTATATAACAGTATTATCTTTCTAAGCTACAAAATATCAGTATTATCTTCCCAAGCTATAGCAGTATTATTTTCCCAAGCTACAATATAGCAGTATTATTTTCCCAAGCTATAGCAGTCTTATTTTCCCAAGCTACTATATAGCAGTATTATCTTCCCAAGCTACAATATAGCAGTATTATGTTCCCAAGCTATAGCAGTATTATCTACCCAAGCTATTATATAGCAGTATTATCTTCCCAAGCTACAATATAGCAGTATTATGTTCCCAAGCTATAGCAGTATTATCTTCCCAAGCTATTATATAGCAGTATTATCTTCCCAGGAATATGACAACTTGTAGTTGTGCAGAATCTGCTCCATAGCGTTTGAAGACCAACCAACCTCTACTACAGACTTATCACATCTCAGGTCCAATGTCTTCACAGATATACAACCAAACCTCTAACAAAAAAATTATTCAGGAAAAAATTATTAAAAAAAACATTCTGGAAACACATTATTACATTCAGACGCATATGTTTCCATTGTGAATTATCTCCTAAGCTCAGTATCCCCAGTGTGAGAGACTTCCAGGCGTGGCAGCTAACCGCGCGGCCGGTCCAAGGGCCACTGTTGCTGATCTCCTTGGGATCTGAAATTTCTGGAATCCTGTTAGCGAGTTACATGCTGCCGCTGTTTGGTTAAGACTCGAGGATTCACAAAACAGAAGATTATCATCCTGCGTTTGCAGATTCTCTTTTTCTGGAGTTAAAGGCAGGAAGGGATCTGGGGAAGGAAATAAGAGGGAAAAAGGTCAGAATTAAAATATTCTATCATTTCTACTCGTGCTCTGTTATAAGTACAGTTATGGATTTATTGCAAGGATTTTACCAAAATACCAAAATGTTCGCCCTTTCTATGCAGGAAACCAATCAAATTTCTATATTCTACATATATATCTAGATGTATTTATTATACATACTATGAATGATCGCTGCATTAGTAACCCCATCTTAAAGGGGTATTCCAGTAAAAAACATTTTTTTGGTTTCATATCAACTGGCTCCAGAAAGTTTAACAGATTTGTAAATTACTTCTATTAAAAAATCTTAATCCTTCCAGTATTTATCAGCTGATGAAATTGAGTTGTTCTCTTCTGTCTGACAACAGTGCTCTCTGCTGACACCTCTGGCTGTATCAGGAACTGTCCAGAGCAGGAGAGGTTTGCTATGGGGATTTGCTCCTACTCTGGACTTTTCCTGAGACAGACAGAGGTGTCAGCAGAGAGCACTGTGCTCAGACAGGAGAGAACAACTAAACTAAACAAATGTGACACAAGCCGTTTCAGGATTGCATCTCTGTCCCAGAATGAAGGAGCATTGTCAGGAGAGGATGTGGTGGACCCCCAGGGTGGGCCTGGGCAGGCTGGAACTCTGGGGGCCTGTATGAATGTGAAGAAGGTGGTAAAGGTATCCGCTGGAAGGGTCTACCTAAGCTAGGATCCCAGGAATATCACAGGGTCATATCCCTCGGCTTTCTCCAGCAAACGATGATCCGGACATTATTCTTTTGTAGACAATTCTAAAAGTCCTCTCCATGGAGGCATTCATTCCACGCTGGAGATCTTGACGTTGTTGTCTACCCTAGTGACCAGCATAGATTGGCCCATGCTGATAGCCGTAAGGATTTCCAAACTTATGGTCGGTATTGACTAATGAGTATTGAGAGGAGAATATTGATGCTGGGGGTAGAAGATTCCTCGAAGAAGGACAGCGATGGGTCTGGAAAAAATGCTGAGAAAAAAGCTCTAGATTCTTGCCTGCATTGGCTTTCACCTGACCCAGAAGTACGTTGGAAGAGAAGGCGGTCACTGTCAAGTTTATCAACCAGACTAAAGAAAAGATCCATAGACTCCACATTTGACTGGGGCGAGATGGAGGTGTAGATGCAGATTTCCCTTTGTCCCAATTCTTGCAGATACCATTAGGTTTAAGGAAAATCATGGGGCCCAGGACCACCAAGGGCACACAGTGTCTCTATATGCCCGTACAGAACTGGCCCAGCGATGCCCAATAGTAGGAGGGGTGTAACAGGCAGAAGCCCTATATTAACTCTGTCTTGGTGCTGCACAACAAGACCCACACATAGCAAAGTCCAGCAACCAATACATAGACGGTAATGGTCTCCAACATAGTCTCTCTCAGGCCACTGCCAACCAAAGACACACAGGCCGCGGTGCAGAGTAGCCAGGGCACAAGCCTTATCCATTGTGTCTCCTTAAAGCGTACCAGTCAGATTCACCGCCCCCCCCCCCCCCCCCAAAAAAGAAAACAGTTATATGTTGCTC